>NC_139230.1:7428193-8028193 GCF_977018435.1 Lepisma saccharinum
CTGAATAAACATAAATATCAGTTTTTGCAGTCTCCAGATGGGACCGGAGCTTTTGTTTTGGTTGGACAAGGGGGGTTCAGATAAATGCATAGACATCAAAATAAAAGAAAAAAATTTACTCTACTGCTCACATGTATTGAGTCTTCTAATAACACATCTTGCGGGGCGTACCTACATGTATGTAAAATATAGTTAATGTTTTATTTCTCGAACCTGTAGTCTGTAGATTTGCTTTTGTTAGCAACAGAAACAGAAAAAATAGTACCATGTTATTGTATACTGATATGGGTGTACTGTAATCATAACAATTTTCTAGTTAAAAATCTATGTCGAAAAGTAATGTTGGGTGACTTGTTTGTGTTGGGTCTTATTAACAACTTCACAGCTATACCTACACAACTCATCGACTACAAGGCAACAATGTTAGGAAATGTGTGCATAGCTCCGAGAATACAATTTAAAATCACTAATGTGGCATGAACCCCCTCCACTTGCGTGTATTTGAATATGCGAAAATTAGACACTTTGAATAATCGATGAGAACAATCACAAAAACAGCTTGCACCGGTATGACGTGTTCAAACTTCAGACGATTTTTGTTAATCTACAAAAGTCAAGTGCGAACAGAGATTACTACGAAAATTGGGGGAAAAAAAGAAGCGAGGCTATTTTGGCTAATGGCAACGATGAGGATGAATAATGGTTGTTTTGATAAAATTGACGAAGTCAATATGCCTAGCCTAAAATAAAATTCAACAATTAATGTTAAACATTTGCCACTCTGAAATGGTGATGGCTATCATCATAACATCACTTGTTTCTAACCTGCCCATATTGGTCCTCTCTCTACCCCTCCATAAATTCGATTCGAAAAACACAATAAGACTTGCATATGCTCTCAGAAAAACAAGAGAAGAAATAAATAAATCAAGTTATGTATATTCTTCATCCCCGAACTTTCTTCCACAACATCGCACGAAGCCTCGAGTTTCGGATATTGTTGTTGTGCGACAGGATAGGATAGATGAACCGTATGTTTACCGAGGACCAGATGTAATCAAATATTTTTTTGAAAAGATAGTTGAAGAGGTTGAGACCATTGGCAGCTTCTTACGCGAATCGAAACCAAATGCTCCTATTATCCAGCGATGAACTTCAATCTCACAATAACATTGAAATGTGTTTGGTGTGCGATCAAAGGTTTCACCGACGAGAACCGGAAAGTAATTTTATCATAATTATTTCACCGGAAACTACATCGGTGGAATCTGTAACATAATGTATTCATGTATGTGTTTGACAATCATATATCACTTACTAGAACAATTTTCATATTGTTTTCACTACGTGAGATGATATTTTATTTATATTTATGATAAAATAGAGGTTTGGGTGTAATAACAGTTTTTATTAATTAATTTAGAGATGTATTTTTTATTTGTTGAGTTAATGATTAGGTTAATTTGTTATTTCTCGCGGAAAAAAAAGAGGGAACCACAGCTGAAAGAAAATACACAACTTGTATTATTGAGGTCAAGAGTTTGTTTTAACATTATTTTTTGCACACATAGGCTAATCACGACTTGGGATATGTTTAAAATAGAATCTGAAATATTGATTATGCGACCTGACTAGAACTCGGAATAGGACACACTGATTACAAGACGTCAATATATTACCTCTTGGTAAGAAATTGTAGTGTTTCAATTCACACACACACACTCACAATTTAAAACAACTAAACTGATCGCAGGTGTAACTGGTGGTTGGCATACACAACTATCCATCCACCAGTCGTCTTCTGGGGCGTGTGTCTCGATGAGTGTCAACAACCTCTATTGTGAAGTAAAATCTGTAGGGGTAACATCACTCTCTAATTACAATGTTGGCAAATTTTCCAACTTCATCGTGAACGACGACAAAAGTATCGGCTACCTGATCAAAATTATCAACACGTTGCCTCCGAGATTCTGAAACGTTGCCGAAGGAAAGGGACTTGTGAACGACATCATCAACAAGTTATTTTTCGAGATGCATTTACCTGGCTACCAATACTGCGGACCGGACACCAAACTCGAGAAAAGATTGGAGAGAGGAGACAAGGGTGTGAATCTGTTGGACGCGGCATGCAAAGATCATGATATTGCTTACAACACACACACGAATTTGGATGCACGTCACGAAACAGACAAGAAATTGGAGCATGCTGTTTTCAGGAGAGTCATGAGCAGAGACGTTTCTTTGGGAGAAAAAGTTGCAGCATTGGGCACCACCATCACCATGAACACGAAACAAAAATTTGGATAGGGAATCCTACCTAGAGTTATTTTTAACTGACAACGAGGTGATCTTGGTCAGCACGACGAACCCTCAGCTGTTATAGAAGATATCTGAAACCAGCTTACACTAGTTACTCATAGCTCCCAATTTTCTCACGATGGTGGGTTGCTACCGGCCCTATACGTAGGCCGAATAAATTACGACCAGAGCCGGATACGAACCTATGCCGTCTCGCAGCGAACAATCTCAAGACGAGTGAACGCCGTAACTCGTTCAGCTACGGAGGAGAACTCTCTCTCTACTCTTTCTCTAATTTTCATTATTATTGTTAAAATTAATCCAAGAAAAAATATATATTTTGTGTTGACATAGGAAATATGCAATAAAAAAATGTATGATCAATAGTTAAGGTCAAAATCTGAATAAACAGTGAGGGTGATACACGCAAGCTTCCAGGCATGTGATTTACACAAAATTAAATATAAAATGAGAGATGGAAGGTTTTTGTTACTATTAGAATTTAAGGACGGAAAATATGTACAGCGAATGAATACTACGTTTGACTAATCGTGAAGATGAGTATTATAGTATGTTTTTATCGTTCTTATATAAACGTTGAAACGTTTAAGAACGTATAAGAACGTTTACCGAAACGTTTCAAGTCAGACGTTGAAACGTTTCGGTAAACGTTCTTATACGTTCTTAAACGTTTCAACGTTTATATAAGAACGATAAAAACATACTATAATACTCATCTTCACGATTAGTCAAACGTAGTATTCATTCGCTGTACATATTTTCCGTCCTTAAATTCTAATAGTAACAAAAACCTTCCATCTCTCATTTTATATTTAATTTTGTGTAAATCACATGCCTGGAAGCTTGCGTGTATCACCCTCACTGTTTATTCAGATTTTGACCTTAACTATTGATCATACATTTTTTTATTGCATATTTCCTATGTCAACACAAAATATATATTTTTTCTTGGATTAATTTTAACAATAATAATGAAAATTAGAGAAAGAGTAGAGAGAGAGTTCTCCTCCGTAGCTGAACGAGTTACGGCGTTCACTCGTCTTGAGATTGTTCGCTGCGAGACGGCATAGGTTCGTATCCGGCTCTGGTCGTAATTTATTCGGCCTACGTATAGGGCCGGTAGCAACCCACCATCGTGAGAAAATTGGGAGCTATGAGTAACTAGTGTAAGCTGGTTTCAGATATCTTCTATAACAGCTGAGGGTTCGTCGTGCTGACCAAGATCACCTCGTTGTCAGTTAAAAATAACTCTAGGTAGGATTCCCTATCCAAATTTTTGTTTCGTGTTCATGGTGATGGTGGTGCCCAATGCTGCAACTTTTTCTCCCAAAGAAACGTCTCTGCTCATGACTCTCCTGAAAACAGCATGCTCCAATTTCTTGTCTGTTTCGTGACGTGCATCCAAATTCGTGTGTGTGTTGTAAGCAATATCATGATCTTTGCATGCCGCGTCCAACAGATTCACACCCTTGTCTCCTCTCTCCAATCTTTTCTCGAGTTTGGTGTCCGGTCCGCAGTATTGGTAGCCAGGTAAATGCATCTCGAAAAATAACTTGTTGATGATGTCGTTCACAAGTCCCTTTCCTTCGGCAACGTTTCAGAATCTCGGAGGCAACGTGTTGATAATTTTGATCAGGTAGCCGATACTTTTGTCGTCGTTCACGATGAAGTTGGAAAATTTGCCAACATTGTAATTAGAGAGTGATGTTACCCCTACAGATTTTACTTCACAATAGAGGTTGTTGACACTCATCGAGACACACGCCCCAGAAGACGACTGGTGGATGGATAGTTGTGTATGCCAACCACCAGTTACACCTGCGATCAGTTTAGTTGTTTTAAATTGTGAGTGTGTGTGTGTGAATTGAAACACTACAATTTCTTACCAAGAGGTAATATATTGACGTCTTGTAATCAGTGTGTCCTATTCCGAGTTCTAGTCAGGTCGCATAATCAATATTTCAGATTCTATTTTAAACATATCCCAAGTCGTGATTAGCCTATGTGTGCAAAAAATAATGTTAAAACAAACTCTTGACCTCAATAATACAAGTTGTGTATTTTCTTTCAGCTGTGGTTCCCTCTTTTTTTTCCGCGAGAAATAACAAATTAACCTAATCATTAACTCAACAAATAAAAAATACATCTCTAAATTAATTAATAAAAACTGTTATTACACCCAAACCTCTATTTTATCATAAATATAAATAAAATATCATCTCACGTAGTGAAAACAATATGAAAATTGTTCTAGTAAGTGATATATGATTGTCAAACACATACATGAATACATTATGTTACAGATTCCACCGATGTAGTTTCCGGTGAAATAATTATGATAAAATTACTTTCCGGTTCTCGTCGGTGAAACCTTTGATCGCACACCAAACACATTTCAATGTTATTGTGAGATTGAAGTTCATCGCTGGATAATAGGAGCATTTGGTTTCGATTCGCGTAAGAAGCTGCCAATGGTCTCAACCTCTTCAACTATCTTTTCAAAAAAATATTTGATTACATCTGGTCCTCGGTAAACATACGGTTCATCTATCCTATCCTGTCGCACAACAACAATATCCGAAACTCGAGGCTTCGTGCGATGTTGTGGAAGAAAGTTCGGGGATGAAGAATATACATAACTTGATTTATTTATTTCTTCTCTTGTTTTTCTGAGAGCATATGCAAGTCTTATTGTGTTTTTCGAATCGAATTTATGGAGGGGTAGAGAGAGGACCAATATGGGCAGGTTAGAAACAAGTGATGTTATGATGATAGCCATCACCATTTCAGAGTGGCAAATGTTTAACATTAATTGTTGAATTTTATTTTAGGCTAGGCATATTGACTTCGTCAATTTTATCAAAACAACCATTATTCATCCTCATCGTTGCCATTAGCCAAAATAGCCTCGCTTCTTTTTTTCCCCCAATTTTCGTAGTAATCTCTGTTCGCACTTGACTTTTGTAGATTAACAAAAATCGTCTGAAGTTTGAACACGTCATACCGGTGCAAGCTGTTTTTGTGATTGTTCTCATCGATTATTCAAAGTGTCTAATTTTCGCATATTCAAATACACGCAAGTGGAGGGGGTTCATGCCACATTAGTGATTTTAAATTGTATTCTCGGAGCTATGCACACATTTCCTAACATTGTTGCCTTGTAGTCGATGAGTTGTGTAGGTATAGCTGTGAAGTTGTTAATAAGACCCAACACAAACAAGTCACCCAACATTACTTTTCGACATAGATTTTTAACTAGAAAATTGTTATGATTACAGTACACCCATATCAGTATACAATAACATGGTACTATTTTTTCTGTTTCTGTTGCTAACAAAAGCAAATCTACAGACTACAGGTTCGAGAAATAAAACATTAACTATATTTTACATACATGTAGGTACGCCCCGCAAGATGTGTTATTAGAAGACTCAATACATGTGAGCAGTAGAGTAAATTTTTTTCTTTTATTTTGATGTCTATGCATTTATCTGAACCCCCTTGTCCAACCAAAACAAAAGCTCCGGTCCCATCTGGAGACTGCAAAAACTGATATTTATGTTTATTCAGAAAAACCATCCATGGACAATACCGTTGCCCCCTCCATGCGCATTTTCCTTGTTGGCTGAACGCGAAGATGCCCGAGACTGCTTTCGAAATTGCTTTCAGCCTCGCATCACGATACAACCGTTTTTTCTACAATTCTATTAGCCTACTATTATTATCTAAAACTATTTCATCACACACAATCAAAAAATAAAAATAATAACATTTCTCCCCTTCACTCGCTTTTAGCCATCGTCCAGTGTTCTTCTAGATAGCAGGTGAATCGTAACTAGCAAAAATATTGAAATCAAAACATAAATTATCCGTTATAACCCCCCTCCTCTTTTTTTCTCTCCCCTTCTTTACATGCACGCTCGATGACATTGAAATAAGCGAAAACACACCGCTATGCTTAACAAAAAACATCCATTGTACAACTCTATAGGTCGAGGTTCATAAGTCTCGTGCATCTCATGCCAGAGGTTGTATATCTTGTTTACAGTTTATAGTAGCATCATATTCCTTCACTCGAGAAACTTGCAAAACAGTTCATTACTAGATCTGTTTTGTCCATATGACAATGCTTGCTATCAGTAATAAAATATTTATGCTGTTTAACCTAACAGCTGAGGGGGCCGGGGCATTCCACATTTACCTTTGCTAGTGCAATAAATATCAATATTTTTAAGTTATACAATAATTTTTGACATTATATTCATGTCCATTTCCAAAACTAGATTTATATACACAAACAACTCGCTCTTGCAATATATTATCTATTGTGAAAAATTCTCGCATGTTCGCGAAACAGAAAATACACGTCATAGCTTCCGTGAATCGAGCGCAAGATTACTGGAGCACGCAAAATACCGTATGCCAAAAATTAAATATTCCAAATGCAGGCATCATGCACAAATAGAATAATCGGGTTGAATTTACAGTCTAAAACCACCATGTTCTAGCAGCAAGTATCAAAAACATATGGTTAGAAGATTTTGATAGGGAGTGAGTGAAATAGTTGTTGCAAATTACCTTTTAAACCCAGTACATGTGTAGGAATATATTGCATATAAGCTGTCTCACTCTCTCCGTATGTGTGTCAGGTAGTCGTGTCGATCGTTAGTTGTATGTCACAGCTTAACTGTACTAGGTAATATTTTTACATAAAATAAGTTGGCATACTCTGTGAAGATATATGTTTCAAGCTTCTAGCTGTAGAGCCTATTTGCAAAGTGTAAGTTTGGCTCGTCGAAAGCAACTCAAACAGTGTTGCCAGCTGTAGGTTAATTTTCCCCGTTATACAATTGCAAGAGGTGAGTTGCTTATACCCTATCTGGAAAATATGTCCATGGCTTATGTCGTAGGTTAATTTAGTTTGCAATAGATCTTGTGTGTTGGCCCTTACAAGTGATATAGCCGCCTTTCTGCTTTTGAGTCACCTGTAAGGCTATATGTGGGTGGGCGAGTGAGGTTAGTTTAGTTTACAATAGATCGACCTGTCATGCTATATACTACTTTCTGCTTTTTGAGTTACCTGTAAGACTATATGTGGGTGGGCAAATAAGATTAGTTTAGTTTACAATAGATCGACCTGTCATGCTATATACTACTTTCTGCTTTTTGAGTTACCTGTAAGACTATATGTGGGTGGGTGAGTGAGGTTAGTTTAGTTCACGATAGATCACACTTTGAATTTGCTCACACTCTCTCTGTCTGTGTGTCAGGTGGTCGTGTCGATCGCTAGTTGTATGTTACAGCTTAACCCGAACTAGGTAATATTAACTGTACTTCAAAAAAATAAAATTGTGTGTATCTCATATCGAACTAGAAATAAAAAAAATCAAACATTAAGCATTCATGCAGATTAATTAAGTCGTAAGTTTCAAAATTTTTGACCCCCCACACAAATCGCATTACATACATACATACATGTGGAAAAACAGAAGTATACAAAAAACCCCTGTAAGTAAAACTAATCGGGGGTAGACCTACAGTTTCAAAAACCACTTGTGCTAGTATCAAATCCTTAAATACCACTGCACCATAGAGGGAGAAGGCCCGGTGAGAGGGGGTAGAAAACTGGAAACATTAACACCGCTATTGCCAGTTAGCGTCTTCTTCATCTTATTGCATACTTATCATCTTATAGAAGATTACGCCGTCAACTTGTAACTTGTAGGTTAGCCTCGCCTGTGAAATATCATATGTTTAAAAAACAAAAAATTTGTGAAGCAACTAGTCAGTGTTGCCAACTCCTATTGGACGAATCTTCGACGACAACCCCCTCGCACAATTCGAGCACAAAAACTTCCGCGACAAACCTCGGTGCGAAAAATAAATTTCCCCACTGGTCCAAGCACACCCTTCCACGCATACGAAAGCATTTCGACAAGCACATGTACGATTTGGATTTCACCTCAACAGTGCTGCAGAATAACAACAATCCAGCCGATAAGGCACCTCTGATCAAATTAACGCTGCACACTACGATCAAAATCCAATATAAGTTAGTTCGATGCACAAATTAAAAAAATAATAACTCACAAAACTCTACAGAGGTGCGGTAATCTACAACCGCAGCCGTTAGAACCTTTTACTTTTTTGGTTGGGCACCACGCACCCTGGCGAGGTTATAGGGGCCAGGCATCCTAAAAAACAACAATTATTTATTTGTTTGTTTGCCTCACAATACGAAAATAATAAAAAACACACACGTATGCATGTGCAGCACATCGCCTGCGAGAGAGGTTTACAAAAGCCGTGTCCGGATTGGCAAGCACTCCATCCCGTTCTCCCCCGTTGCTCTCGCGTGCACTCAAAGTCGCATCCAAGTCGTCCGAATCTGCATGTCCCCCTTGTAGTACGGCTGTCACTTTTCCCGCCAGGTGTCAGCCCAAACTTCACCCACCGCATGGGGCGCAAACAAACAAATAATTTCCACCTAACTACTCATATTAAAAATATAACACGCTATTTCATCATTTACAATTTTTCTGCATTCATTATCGATAAAATATTAAAATATAACTGAGTTTTACATCCTCTAATCAGTAAATATTGCCTGTACAAAATAAAAATTAGAATATGGCTGCCAAGCGCAGCGTCACAGCGCCAGCATGCATCTGTCGCGCCTCCCTCCGACTCCACGTCTACCGCAAATTCGGACAACAGAGATTGGCTGAGTCCCCGGATGTAACGGTGCAGGTGACATCTGCTGCTGATTCGGACGCAACCCCGGCCACCTCCACTAGTTAGTGTTGCCCATTCGTAGGTTAGCTTCGCTTGTAAAATATCATATGGTGGAATATTCTTAAGGTGAGTTGGCAACATTGAACCGCAATTGATGTTACCAGTGTTGTCAACTTCTATTTGTAGGTTAGCTTCGCCTGTAAAATATCACATGGTGAAATATTCTTCAGGTGAGTTGGCAACATTGAACCGCAATTGATGTTACCAGTGTTGTCAACTTCTATTTGTAGGTTAGCTTCGCCTGTAAAATATCACATGGTGAAATATTCTTGAGGTGAGTTGGTAACACTGAACCGTAATTGATGTTGTTAGTGTTGTTAATTCCTATTTGTAGGTTAGCTTCGCCTGTAAAATAACATGTGGTAAAATATTCTTGGGGTGAGTTGGCAACACTGAATCGCAAATAATAGCACAGAACCCGTGCACCTCCACTAGTCAGTATTGCCAATTCCCATTTGTAGGTTAGCTTCGCCTGTAAAATAACATGTGGTGAAATATTCTTGGGGTGAGTTGGCAACACTAATCGCCAAATGATGGCGCTCAACTGAGCTGATTACACTAATTAGTGTTGCTAACTCCCATTCGTAGGTTAGCTTCGCTTGTAAAATATCACATGGTGAAATATTCTTGGGGTGAGTTGGCCACACTGCGAGAAAAGCCTCAAGCAGTGTTGCCAGCTCCTTGCTTGAGGTTAGGTTAGACCCAAAAACAAAAACCTTGGTGATTTTTTCAAGTGAGGAGTTAGCAACACTGCGAGCACCACCGAGCGCCATTTTCGGTTTGCGAACCGGGGACACTGTTCTACTCATCGACAAAAAAAATTGTCAAAATATGTCAAAAACTAATATTCAATTGATAAAAAAAAAAGATACCTACAAAATACTATTTTGAAACAGCAAGTAACAAAAAAAAAATAGGTTAAGTTATATCACGTAAGATCGTGAAATACCTACCAAGTGTGAGTGGGAAAAAAAAATAATGCATTGAAAATTGTACTAAAACATCGCTAAACGCTAAAACGTTGACAAAAAAATTGTCAAAATATGTCAAAAAGTGATATTCAATTGATAAAAAAAAGCATACCTACAAAGTGTTACTTTGAAACAACCCAATTACACTACTTTCTTCTCACAGCCGTCTACTTGAGGCTATCAAAAATAAATTGCATCCGTCGCCCGTGCAGAAGCCGGACACCTTACGGCTTACTTTACCAGCCACTCACATCCGAGTATATACCGCGTTTGTTACAACCTGTCCCGGTTCCCGCGCTAGCTGATCGCTGGCTTTTCTCGGTGCTGGGGAAGGTCAAAGCCAGGCAGCCAATTAAAATACGCAACGTCCCAACAGTGTCTACGTAAGCGCCTCTCTTCTGGCTTCCATTCGCTCCTCGCTGCCCAGCAGACGATTTTTTCCTCGTTTCTCATTGGCACCGAAACTGTCGAGCGATCCCTAGCGCGGGAAACGGGACAGGTTATAACAAACGCGGTATAATAGTAAGAACGCCTAGTGTCGTGTAGTCAAACGGTCCCGGTTGAGGCACATGCTACAGTGGTTCGTATCCCACTTTAAACTGTAGGTCCAGTCCAGATTAGCCATTCTGTGCATAAAGTAGGCAGAAACAACAATTCAAGCAAGCAAACAAACCTAGTGTGTGTGACTGAAATCTAAAGAGAACCATGTTCGCCTACTCGCACCATAAACGTAAGCGAAAGCAAGTGTTAGATTATATATCATTGAAACAACAATATTAATTTCTTTTGTAGATATTTCCCACGCTATTCTTACTCAAAGTTCCCGGCAGTGATTGAGGCCTTAGTTTACTTAGTAACAGAGATATGTTCTTATCATCACGATTAGCGAGTCTAAGGCCAAAATATCCTAGAGCCAGCGGCGACGGATGCGAACAGTTCAATAGTTGTTCGCATATTCCTCGCAGTGTCCATTAGGATCACATGTCAAATGTCAATTTAACCATGAAATTTATACTCCACTACAAAAAGATGTGTGTGCACTTACTTTCAAATTTTCAAAGCTACATGGTGTCCGAAATGTCACGCAATCTAGGCTTTGAACGTAGAAACTTTTGTACACAAAACGATAGAGACGTGAACCTTGCACTGGATATTAACTATATCTATGTTGATGTTTTTAAAACATTAAACAATAAAATGATTCTCTACATGAACGTTCAGTATGAGGGTAAGAATTAATAAGGTGTAAAAAGATTTTGTACGAAGTAAAGAAAACATGGATAAAATACAGCCATGGAGTCGCTTGCAATAATTTTCAATGTGAATCGATGATCTCTGCGGGCATTTATCGAACTGATAAAAGAACAATAATCCTTATGCATTTTATGCATTACAGACGATTTATGGGGTTAATTACGGCATACTCATAAAAACTTACTTACCAACAGCAGGAATTTTAGTGCGATAAATGTAAACTCTTTTCTTTCATCTGGATATTGATTGAATAACATAACAAGATGTCGGGCACTCCTGGCACGACCAATGTTGCCAGTACACCTTGTAATTTCGAAAAAACATACGTTTTTATGAATATGTCATAATTAGCCCCGTAAGTAGTCTGTACTGCACAACATGCATAAGAATTTATCGTTATTTAATCAATTCCATAAATACCACACAGAGATCATCGATACACAACGACAATTATTGCGACTCCATAGCTGTGTTTTATCCATGTTTTTTTCATTTATCTCCTACAAAAACTTTTTTTACATCTTAGTAAAAACTTTCCCCATACTGAAAGTTCATGTAAGAAATAGTTTTCTTGTTTAATGTTTTAAAAATATCCACATGGACAAATTTAATATCCAGTGCAAGGTTCATGTGTCTATCGCCTTTTGTACAAAAGTTATGTACGTTCAAAGTCTTGGTTGTGTGAATTTTCGGACACCCTGTAGATCCTCGGACCTGAAATATTTTACATCCATTTTTTTATTATCATTATATTATATTTCGGTTATTTTACGTTGCTTATCTACGTCCGTGGTTAATAAGGAGATCAGAATAAATTATGGGAGAAAAACAATCACACGCCCAGGGTTCGAACGTGTTACGTTTGTCAATTCGTCACGGATCAAACTTGATCGCCCGTAAGTGAAAAACATGTGTGAGGCACCTCAATAACGTGTCCACATTTTAAGCCTGTACTAATCTAAAATGTGGTACAGTGCGTATTAGATTAATTTATCGTTTGTTGCAGTTCACTTTTATGCTCCTGTTTGTTAATCGGGACTGGATCTGCAGTTTCAAATCCACTGTATAATGTGCCTCTACCAGGGATCGAACCCGAGATTTGTTTATTGTTATTCACAATATAATATGTACAACGAGCACCTATCACACGTGCTCAATCAATCGCCTCCAACTTGCCAACCATGCAAACCTCGTGAAGGCACGCGGTGGAGGCACATAGTGGTTTGTATTCCACTTTAAAATGTAGGTCCAGTCCCGATTAGGCCATCTGTGCATAAAAGTGGACTTAAAAACTCAAACTCGTGAAGGCACAGTCGAACTCGGAAAAGCGCTGGCAACAACCGCACTCTTCTTCTTTTCGAAGTACGTATACAAACCTTTTGCTCTACTTTTAGCGGTGAAAAACAAATATTACGGGACGCGCTTTTTCTTTTTCCAGTGAACTTGTGAATGCAGGTTCATTTCTTGCTCTCTGATTGCCGGTTGTAAAGTTACGGTGCTCTGATTGTGAGAATATCTTAATTACGCTGCACGTTAGGTTAGGTTAGCTTGATATTCTCACAATCAGAACACCGTAACTTTCCAACAGCCAATCAGAGAGCAAGAAATGAACCTGCATTCGCAAGTTGACTGGAAAAAAAATTTGCTTACGGGACTCCTACGAAACTCAAATAATTCCACATCACCATCGATAGGAAACATTTTTCTACGTTCAGATATACCCGGCTTATTTACTGCAGGATTGCAATCTAATCAGCTTCCCATAAAAAAAAAAAAAAGAAATTCGTCTGGTAATGTCGTTTTTACTCTATTTATGAATGGGAATAGAAGAAGAACGCATTAAAAATTAATAATTCTACATTTTGTAGTGTTCTTTATACAAAATACCCATTATAAAAAATAGTAGTATTAGCACGGTGGTCATATTAACTCATTTGAATATGCTCAACTTAAATGTTCGAGGACAACACGTTACACTGTTTTAAGTTCAAGACATGATCGAAGCAATTATTGTAAAGTCGGAATTGTTGCATCCTCACAATTCAACTATTTAGCCTAATATAACGAGGCTTCTTATCATTACAATAAAATATGAATATTGTAATAGATTGTATACTTTACATGTAATAAAAGATCCTTGATCAGCTACTTCAAATAAATACTTCAGGATTTCCGAAGTTCTCAAGTTCAGCAACAACAAAGATATTTAAAGACTGTTGGCGATAACGAAAGGTTAAGAACCCATAATTCGGTGTTCAAAAAGTCTTCAAAGCCCGACCCTGTGGCCGAGTGGTGGTTCCGCGGAAGTGCCCGTGCGAGCAACATCGCCGTGCCTCTGCTCGTGAACCGGTGAGTCATCGGGACTCTGGCGTGCTAGACGACGCGAAACGCGTAAATTTTCAAGTCACGTAAAGTTGTTAAATTGAAGGAAAATGGAAATCCGTCGTGTAAATACGCTAAAGTTATGGTTTTCAAGTGTGAAGAAGTGCCCATCATCGCTGATGCTTCATCGTTGGATACGGGATACTCTTGCCTTGACTGAAGACCAGGTATTAAGTATTGAACTGGACCAATACCGTAAGTGCGTATATATTAAGCTAGTGACGCGTCTATTAGGCGAACAGTTAATGAATAAATTTGAAGGGAAGTTAGTGTATTGTGATGAGGATGATGAACATGAAATTAGATTAGATTGGGCTGATAGGACAACTACACTAGTGAGACTACATGTTATACCAATGGAAATAACCGATAGCCATATCCGTACAGTGCTTGCGCAGTATGGTGAAATTAAGACCCCTCCGGTGGACGAGCGATATTCGGATGAGCATATTTATAAAACTCGTACAGGCATTAAGTTGGTGAGAATGGTTCTGAATAAGCCAATCCCGTCCTATGTATCAATACAGGGCATGCAATATTGGGTAACATATTATGGACAGAAACCTACCTGTAAAATATGTGAAGACACTCAACACACAGCACGGTTTTGTCCACACCGACGTGGTGCTATGGGTGAGCGAGTGATGCAAGATAATACTGGAGCATGTGCTACTCCTGTAGAAATCCAGCCTAAGCAGTCATATGCAGCAAGGGTACATGGACCACCTATCCAACGTTCAGCGCACGAGACGGAGATAAAGGCTGACACACAATTTACAGTGTTGCCAATTCCAATGCAGTTGCAAGAAAAAAATGTGAACAATGAACGCGATAAAAATCTGCAAATAGAGCCGAAAAAAGCTGAGGTTTTAGAACACAAAATGGACCCTACGAAGGAAACACCTCTACCTGCGTCTATCCACAGCACATCGTGGGCGGAAGAGGTGGCATCTTTAGACAACCTCCACAGTGACGTACGGGATAACGTGTTGGTGTCTGACAATCTGGAAACAACTGATCAAGCAATGCGCGAGTCTGACACTACGAGTAATCTTCAAATGGAGTCTGACACGTACGAAGCAGGAGGATCCCATACACTGGAAGATCAACAAAACAAGGTTCAGCTTGGTGAAACCACAACAGGAACTAAGGACAATGCCAAAAGAAAATCAAACATGAAGAGACTCCAGGAACAGAAGCAGTTGAAGAAGAAAAAAGTACAACAAAATGTGGCACCTAACCCCCACCACAAGAAGAACGTGAAGCAGCAGGCAATAGCCCCCTCCCCAGTGCGTATAACCAGATCCCAAAGTGTGACAAATTTGGCCCCGAGTGTTGATTTACAACCTGTGATCGGATCCAAATTCAGTGTTTCCCCTAGTGTGTCTAGTGAATGTGTGGGTGCAAGTAAAAATGAAAGTCAGAAATAGCATGTGTAAAATGATTAACGGCATATGATGCTTGGTCACGTGTTTGCACGAGGTACCGTGCACATATGCAAGGTTTACGTTTCGTGTGTATGGAAGTGAGTGGAAAAACAGTGTACGAATATTAGTGTCCTCTGGGCAAAATGTATAATTCACAGTGTTGGGTAACCCTAGTTCTTAAATTTCTGTTAATTGTATATATGATGACTACTCTCCGTTTAGCTACGATCAATATTAACAAAATGCGATCTTTTACTAAACAGGAGGCGCTAGGAGATTTTTTCCTACAAACATCTTTAGATATAGCACTTCTTCAAGAATGTGGAATAACGGCATTTAACCTCCCCCCAAACATATTAGTCTATAATAATGCGACCTTTCAAGCGACGGGAACAGCCCTGTTAGTACGTAACACCGTACCGATTACAAATGTGATGTGCCATCCCAATGGTAGAATTATCTCAGCAAAAATTGCTAATGTTTGGGTATATAATTTATATGCACCTTCAGGGACACAATTTAGGAAACAGAGGGATGCGTTTTTTGCGACGGACGTCGCTACTGAAATGCAGGGTACAAGAGAACATATAATTTGCGCGGGCGATTTCAATTGTGTCCTGCATCCACAGGACCAAAGACCTGGCTTTAATACCTCCAATTCTTTGCAAAAATTAGTAAATGGGTTTAATTTTACAGATGTATGGAATGACAAATATTTTGGACAGAAAGGGTACACGTACATTCGTAATAATTGTGCTTCCCGTTTAGATCGATTTTATGTAACACCACATTTACGCCAACAAATCAAGTCACTTAGTATAACACCCACCTGTTTTTCAGACCATAGTGCCGTAATCATGGCGATAAATGTGGATATACCAATAGTACCGAGAGGGTATGGCTACTGGAAATTAAATGCTTCTATCCTTACAGATGCAAATTTCCAACAAGCCTTTCAGGACCAATGGAATGTATGGGAAGCACACCGTACCAGACAAAGTGATATAATTCGCTGGTGGGATGAAATTCTTAAACCGGGCATAAAACGGTTTTGTCTTAGTTATTGTAAGAAACGTTCTAGTGACTGGAATAATAAATATAATTTTTATTATCGTGTGCTGCGTGAACTTATTCATGAAGCCACTGAAGGGAAACAAGTGCAAACAGAGGTAAAACGTGTACAAGCTGTACTGCTGAGGATGACAGCTGAAAGAAGACAAGGTGTAAAAATTCGCAGCAGACTCCCCCACTTTGATAAAGAAGAGGTTGCATCTATAAGCCATGTGCTGCAAGAAAGACACAATGCGAAAAGACAATTTATTAGCGAAATAAACGATAATTCTGAAATTAAAATAAAAACAGCCCCGGAAATACGTAACAGATTTTACAAGTATTTTGAGAATCAATTTTCCCAACCAAAAACACATAATGTAGATTTGACGTATAACTTGGAATCCTTGTCCGAGGTCCTTGACGATGAGGAACGTGAGCAATTAAATAACGACTACACAAGCGAAGAAGTATTCCGTGCGGTTAAGTCAGGGCAGCCGTTTTCTGCACCTGGTATGGATGGGATACCAAACAAACTCTACCAAACATTTTGGACGTTGATGGGAAAAACACTAACTGAATGGATAAATGCAGTGTTTCGAAGGTATAAAATGGGAAAATCCTCAAATACTGGGATTATAGTTTTAATACCAAAGTGTGTGAAACCCACTGAAGTTGGTCATTATAGACCCATTACCCTCTTATGTACTGATTATAAAATATTCTCTCGCTGTATGCTAGGCAGACTTATGCCATATGTAGAAAAACTAGTTGGAGATACACAATATGTTTTTGGTATGAACAAGAAAATTACAAATGTCTTACAAACGCTTCGTGAAGTGCTTACCTGTTATAGAGTCAATAGCAATAACCATGATAATGCTATATTAGCAATAGATTTTGAACGAGCATTTGACTCGGTACACCATGATTACATATTTAATGTGCTTCAAAAGTACGGTATACGTGGACATTTTTTGTCAGCATTTAAAAGCCTTTATAGTAACGCAACATCCAAAATACAAATAAATGGATTTATGACAAGAGAACTTCCTATTCACAAGGGAGTAAGACAAGGTGACCCATTATCGATGATAGCTTTCTGTATCTCATTGAGACCCCTCCTTTCTGCATTAGAAAAGCAAGTACAAGGCATCACCATACAATCTATAAACACAAAGGTGTTGGCCTATGCTGATGATGTCAATATATTAATAAATACGCAGTCTGATATTGCTGCGACGTCTAAAGTATTACAGGAATTTGGTCCCCTTTCAGGGCTCACAGTAAATCAGAAAAAATCAACTCTTATGCATTTAAACCCGGATATAACTTACCCTCAGAGCGGAGAATTTCATGTTGTTCCATCGATAAAAATACTTGGAATAATTTTCGCGCGCTCCCTTCAACGAATGATCCAGTTAAACTATGACAGAGTGATAAATGGTGTTAAAGCAGTTCTACAAATGAATAAATTTCGAATACTTAGTATACAGTCAAGAGTGACGTTTGTACAGGTGTACGCTCTCTCCAAGGTGTGGTATGTAGCAAAAATCCTCCCGTTGCGGCAACTGGATATTTTTAAGCTCAAGAGTGCTGTGAACTGGTTTGTCTGGAACGGTCAAATCTTGCGTGTAAATCACGCAACGCTTTGTTTACCCTATGCAGAAGGGGGAATGAACCTTGTAAACGTGGAATATAAAAGTCAGGCTCTACGTATTCAAGCTGATGTAACGACACTGATCCAACACCCAAACAGCCTCACTAGTAAAGTTCTGAGACACGCTTTGGACAACATTAAATTGGAGGCCCCCATTGATGTTACAAGACTTCCAGACAGATTATGGTATTTTAAGAATACAATAGTGGATATCAGTTACGCGTTAATACAATCTCCTATCCTTCCAACGCAAGAGACGTCAAAAATATATAGAAGACTGTGTTCACTATCACAAAACCAGTGTAAAATTGTAGATCGGAATCCAAGAGTCAATTGGCGGGAAGTATGGAATAATATACAGGCCCGCCACCTGACGTTAAGAGTCAGATCAGCGTGGTATATAATTGTACACCAAATATTCATTACTGGAGTTAAACTTTATGATATAAAATTAGTAAATACTCCAATATGTGCTACATGTAATGTACAAGATAATTTAGTGCATAAGCTTAGTGAATGTCAAATAATCCAAAAATCATGGTTATATATCAAAAAACTTGTGAGTACAATTTGTCGTACATCAGAACGTAACATTTCAGTAGATATTCTTTTGTATCCTTCCTTTGCATATTATCCAAGAACAAAACGCCACAGTGTACAATGGCTCTTAGGCCAATATGCCCTTTTTGTATCCATATATAGGCAACAAGATTTTCACACCCAATTTATCAATCACCTGCACCAGGAATACCAAATGATCCCTCGATGTAAAAGAGATATGTTATATGCAAATTTCCTAAATGTAATGTTAACTTTGTAATGACTTAAAATGTATAACATGCACAATAATATGTAATAGTTTCAAATAAAAAAAAAAAAAAAAAAAAGTGGTTAGCACATCGCGCTGCGACGCCAATGGTCCCGGGTTCGAATCCCGGTCGGGCTTGGTTGTTTGTGAATGTCCATTCATCCATTTCATCATTTCATCACTCATCCCCATCTTCGCAAATTAGCCAAGAGGCACAAAACGCGAAGTAAAATAAACTAAATCAAATCAAATCAAAAAATCAAAAAGTCTTCAAACAATTCTGGTACAATAACAAACCATTGATATTTTTCGAATGCACGTAATTTGTGGGTTTATTTATTCGTCTTTTATCTAAAATGCGACAATTCGACACGCGAGCAAATTTATCGTTCACAGTAAATCTTAGTTCAGCTTCCTGTCCATGAAAAGAAATCGGTTCTCAGTTAGCGTTCAGTTGACTTCCTCAACAAGCAATTCGTTTTTTCTATACACTCTAGATGGGGAAATCTTGTTATGGTTCTTCTCTATCTTGAAGACGGAAGATTGTTCGAGGGATTCAGAGCCGTTGCTAGGAGATGTAGTACAAGGCGCACAAATAAACCACGGGGAAATATGCCGTAGAATCGTTTTCTAGCGCCACGTTTCCTGTGACAATAAAACGTGAGAAAAATCAAGGTCGAAAAAGGTTTGAAAGCGATTCGTGAACAATGGTTGATGAGTTGTTGGATCACTAGAGAAAAGAAAAGCCATCAGGAATATTCTTGTACATCATATCACGGATTTTCTTTCTGGTTGAGCTTCCTGGCGGTATGTTCTACTATCTTAAATGAATTAATTCGTATGGGCTTGAATTCAGTAGTACAGAGGTTATTTATTCTGTCTAGATTTCTTTTCTTGAAGACTACCTAACCATCATGTATATAAAGTAGGTCCAATAAGCGAAAACGCTTCAATAAATATTTATTTCCTTCCTCGCTATTTCTTTCTTTGTCACACTTGCATTCCTTGTAACAAATGAACTCTTTCGATATTAACCATGCACTGAACAACAGCTAGAAATTTAAAATAAATCTAGGGTCTACTTCCGGCAGTTTACACCTAAGCCGAGACTCAACTCCAGAAGATTATCACCCGCATATCAAAGTTAATATCACTAATTTACTTTCGCCAAAAATGCGTCGCATTAACAGTGCAAACGCTTGATTTTAAAAAAGAGGGAAATTGCTTGTTCATCAGGAAGTGACCCAATTGGCGTGGGAATACCAAGGAAGCCGTCCCCTTTCTTTACTGAACATTCCTTCTCTCTCTACATTTCAATGTAAGCAAGGGGTCCTGAGTTCGATACCCGGTGGAGGCACATAGGTCAAGTCCTGATTGGTCTATCTGTGCATAAAGTTGACTTAAAACAACAATTCAATTCAATTCTACATTTTAAAATTAATTCCAAATCAGGAAAGAAAATTTTCTCTCTTCTGAAAATATGCGTATTACCATAGTTATTTTTTACCATTTATTACTAATGTCCATTTTTATTACGAGTATTATTAATTTATAATTGCAGTTCCTTGGTTAAAGTGTTATGTATGTATGTATATATATATATATATATATATATATAAAATTCACAATATGTGTGATTCGTTTTAAAACAAATATTTACATTGCCTCCAAATGTAACAATCTTATAACATACTAGCTGATTACCAGGCGTTGTTTAATTGTGTTTAATGATTTCTAACTATAGCGTAAAATGTAACTAATTTTATTTACAGGTATTTAAAAGTATAAGTACAAATTATAAAGTAATATCTTTTACAAATTCACTATAATATAAATTTAACAACAATTTATGAACAACATTTTTAGTTCCACCTCCAAGAGCAAGAATAAATACATTGAACGACATTGGGAATGTCACTATTCATCTTAGCGACCCCGAAAACTATGGATTCAACACTAATATCGGTCGTTTTCGATTATTTTTACATGTCATCCCCTTTCCACCCACCCCTACGGGTGCCAGGGGTGTATTGAAGTTGAACGGCATTGGGAGTGTCACTATTCATCTTAGCGACACCGAAAACTATTGAATTCACACTAATATCGGTCGTTTTCGATTATTTTTACATGTCACCCCTTCCCACCCCCACCCCTATGGGTGCCAGGACTGTCTTGGTGTTGAACGGCATTGGGAGTGTCACTATTCATCTTAGCGACCCCGAAAACTATATATTCCACGCTAATAATGGTCGTTTTACATGTCACCCCCTTCCCACCCCAACCCCTAGTCGTGTCAGGGGTGTCTTGGAGTTCAACGGCATTGGCAGTGTCCCTATTCATCTTATCGACCCCGAAAACTGTGGAATCCATACTAATATTGGTCGTTTTCGATTATTTTTACACGTCACCCCCTCCCACTCCCACCCTTAGGGGTGCCAGGGGTGTCTTACCCCCACAGTATTTCTTTCGAAATTGTAAGTGATACGTGTTCCAAGTTTGGTTGAAATCGCTCCAGGCGTTCGAGAGTTATGCCGGAACAAACACACACACACTCATACATCCATTTTTATATACACTGCTGGACAAAATAAACCAGACACTTGCATTTTTTGTGATAACGCATAAATTCTGATTCGAAGGCTAACTAAATGTTGCAGAAATTATTGGAAATGAGAAAACCTGAATATATTCAACAGAAAACAAATTAAATTTAACGACTTAGTGGCGTGCCTAGCATTTTCAACTTTTTAACTTTTTTAGTAATTGCAATTCAGATGTCAAATATTAAGGTGTCCGTTTTTTTTTTTTGTCCATCAGTATATTAGAGAAGAAGAATTTTCAAACATTATTATTATTTGTAATTGTAATGAGAAAGGTTGTAAAATTTACCTGAAGCTTAAATATATTTAAAAGATCTTACAATTCTCGTCCACTAAAAATACGCTAGTACTCAAAAGTTACAAAATTCGCAAGTGGAATTGAATCAAATACACAATTCAAGTGGAAGAAATTTCCTGTTGCTATTTCTTCTGGAAGAAGTAAATTTCGGGTCAATTTGCCTCCGTTTCTCCCAGCATCTGGAATATGTAACTCGGAATTGCCAGAGATATCTCGTTGCCTTTGTGATGTTTCTCTCCCCAATGTTTCTACATCGAAGGCCAGCCTTCCGAGTGAGGTTATAGTCATATGAAAATACACAGAATGGCCACATGCGGCTTCCTGTTGCACCGGAAACCTAACGGCCACCTTTCACAACTCTGTAATCAAATAATCCACATGTCCACGGATTTACTCCAAACCATATGTTAGTCACCACTATTTCTGCAACAGGAAATAGAAACGAGAAAATATTTATCTTAGACTCTTGGAGTTAACTTGAAGGAACCCTCAAGAAAGTTTCAAGCCAGGACTTTTAATCGGTTTGCCACTTGGAAATTTTTACAAATGCTTCCTGAAAGTTGCAGGTAAACATGGACCAAAACTTTTCAGAATATTGTCTAATGAATTGAACTATTAAAAAAATCTTGCTAGTTCATAAACCCTAATAGACAAGTCACCAGGTTCCACGAAGTCATCGGTTACAGGCTCGACGCAGCGAAAGCTCAGAATTTTCGGTGTTGACAATAGAGGAGGTAGTTGAAAGCAAGACTCGTGTCTGGAAAGCCAGAAAAGAGCGGCAATGGGACTCGATGCGCTGACCACAGGTCCCATAACGAAAATACTCTTGGCAGTATGGGCAAATAACCATTTACTCAAAGGCAAGACATCACAGGTTCATATCGTACCCTCTTCATTTTCTTTAGGCGAACGCAGACCGAGTTCGAAGCGTAGAAAATATAAAAAATTGCTTAAAGCTTAACGCCCACGGAGAAACGCGGCAACAGAAAGCAACAGATCTTCTGTTGTCTGCTTCACTCACATCCCCTTTCACGCGTTCATTGGTTGAGTCCCTTCGGGTCACTACTTGCGCAGAGACTTGTTTTCGTTCACTTGCTCCACAAATTCCCGGTATAGAATACTTTAGATCAATTTCGACGACGATTCCTGTCTTCTGCTTGGCTTGTTTGATTTTCTGGTCTGACGCATAAGAAGTTTAATGATATGCAGTTGAAATATGCGATGCCTATATAATTCCAATTTTTTCGTTGGGCAAATTTAAGACACAAACGTATTTTTCCATTCAGTTACGACATATGCCGCATGCTCTGTTAACATCATGATTCTGACATTCCTATCGTCACCGTATCAGAAGAAAAGCTATCTTACTGGGTTTTTTTATTAGGTACGTTTTATTTTCAGGATTGTTGGAATTAAAACTACCAATAGAACGTTTGTTCCTCTGTCACACACACACCCAGCCACAACTTCCTCTAACTCCTTTATAAAAAGTGCTTGATACAACGGTTCTCTCCGTCTACTAACCTCATACCCTCGCACGTATGATATCCGAATCGATCTCCAAAGAAAGCTGATCACGTTTTTCACTCAAATCCTATGCTCCTGATCAAATACGCTGCACGTAAACAACCATGGAAAGGAAAGAAATGGTTGCTCTCGAGTTCTCAGATACTGATCCTCCATTTGCAAAATGTAAAACCCTTTTGCTGCTGAACACAGCCTGAGCTCTCCCCATTCAAGGGGATTTCCCGATTTGTATGGTGGATAATCCTGTGGCCTTGTGAGCAAAGAGTGTGACCCGATATTTTTTTTTTTTTTTGTCTTTCTGTATTATTTATTTTCTGCAAATAGCCCAATTTAAGGAATAACATAAGAAGAGGCAAACCAGTGGTCCAGTAACCTTGCGGATTTAAGCAATAAAACTATATTAATTCAGTTGAACTTGATAGATATGTAAAGATTTAAGCCGTAAGTTAAAGTACCTAAGCAACAGATATTAATTATTTTAATTTTTGTTTCTTAGCGTCGCTTTTCTGTCAGTTTTGGCTAATTGCAACGATGAGGTTGACTGATGATATGATGAAATTGATGAATGGACGCTCACAAATAACATCCATGCCCAGCCCGGGATTCGAACCCGGAACCCCTGACGTCGCGGCGTGCTGTGCTAACCACTCCACCCTGGATTTCGGCAGGGCTGATATTTAATAAGAGTGTTATTTTAACAAAATGCCTGAAAGGATTAATAATATAAAACTAGTGAGAAAATAATACAAACATCAATAACAAATCATAAAGCAGTAACATAATTTAACATACCTGACAAAGAAGTATCGTGAAATACAGTATAAGAACATAAGTACTCTCTAGACGTAAAATAAGCAGTGAGTATTCGATTTCATTATCTCCCAATGGACTTTCCGTTTTTATAAACTAATAAGATTCCTCATTAATGTAGTTAAACCAAGTCATTATAGCCGACTTTCGTGGCGGAGTGGTGAGCACAGTGCGCTACTGGTTCCAAGGTTCGAATTCCGTACTGGGCATAGGTGTTATTTGTGAGTGTCCTTTCATCAATTTCATCATCTCATCACTCATCCTTATCTTCTGAATTAGCCAAAAATGGCAAAAAAGCGAAGTAATATAATCCAATTCAATCAATCAGCTCATTATAATCAAATATGGTAATAGGACTTAGCCTGAATAGACCGAAGAGTGCTGTGATTAACTAAATAAATACCCAACTATCCACTCTACTACAAAAGTATAAAGCCGCGATTAGTCAAAAGGGGTAAAAAAGCGAAGTAAAATAAATCAAATCAATCAATTAATCAATCTTAAACTGGCAGGTAGGAGAAACTCAACTTAGTATGTGGATTCCTGGGCTAATCATCAGTCGAAGTGATTCCCTCTTCTTCATTTCCTTACGTCATAGTCACGCCCCTTAAATAGGCAATGTAGTCTATTGGCAAAACAACATACCCTTGCTAAACTCAATGCATACCGTCAAAGGGGAGAATTTTTGATTCCCGGCGGGGTACATTGCATGGTGGTTCGAATTCCACCATAATAGGTTGGTCCAGTCCTGATCTGAATGCCCTAGCATAATGTCGTCTTAATACAACATTTACGAACTTTGTCTTCCTATTCGTGAAGTTTCATTGACAACACTTCTAATAAACTATGTATTAGAGCCGAGGTTGGTGATAAATATGAGAATAGTCAAAAATCGTAAACAAACGTTCCTTCTCTTCCAGGTCACACTTCGTAGCTGATTCAACATATCTATTTCCCATTGTCTTGTAATTGAGTAAGTAAGTAAGTTATGTTTGCTCTTTTCGAAAACAATTCAGCTGCAGTTACTCTATTTCAAAAGTAATGCAATGAAAGTTGCTCTTTGGGAGAGAAATTAACCGAGTTATAATTACTCTTTTCGATAATTAATTCAGTTCAAGTTGCTGTTTCGGAAAAGTAGCTCATTCAGTTACACTTACTCTTTTTTAAATGAAATCAATTAGATTTACTATTTTGAGAAGTAATTAAGAAGTTACTCTATTTGTGAAGTAATTCAGCTGCAGTTACTTCATTTAAAAATACTTCATTTGCAGTTCTTTTTAAAAAATGATTCAGTTTTCCAGCTAATTTGGAAAGTAATTCAGATAGACAATGTTTTTGAAAAGTAATTCAGTTATCAAAACTTTTTAAAAAAGTAACTATAACAGCCACAAACGTGCAGCTTTCAAATACAGAAATACTAACACACAAAGCATAACCCATGCCTATCTACCTTCCCAACAAGATCTTGTAAAGTATTATTTATTATTTTAATTGACAGCAATGTATAACAACCAATAGAATATTTCGAAGTATCACACACTATTTGCAAGTCAACGACTGAGGATAACCGAGGCAGAAGAAGCGGACCATCACTCCATGTAATCTGAGGACATGATCAATTATGTTTTTACAGCAAGGTGTAATGCGCGGTCGTCCACCCTGGAGGAGTGGTTAGTGAAACGCGCCAGAGGTTCGAAGTTCAAACCTCGGGTATGATGCAAATGCATCACTGTGATTGTCCCATCTATTTCACCACTTCATCACTCATCATCGCCGGGAATAACCCAAGCGATAGAAAAGCGACGTCAAACAATCTAATCAGGAAAAATAAAGATATGCACAAGGGGCAAGTTTATAGATAAAGTAGAAATCTATTATTCTGTGTTCTTATTGTCATATACGCATGTAATAGCATACACCATGTTGTTTCCGCCATGATGGTTTTCGAAATTATAACATGCCGAGTCACTTTACGTCACTTCAAATATGACAGCGCGTGAGAGATGATGATTTCCAGTCAAGAGTCGCAAGTCAACACTTCCATCAGAAACCTGTCCCCTAATTAGTAATAGCTGCGATGACCGATATTAATCAAGCAGGCCCTCATTTGGTTTGTGTTGTAAAGTCATTGGATGAAGCGCTGTTCGTGATCATTTCGCACCAATATATTTCTCGCAGCTAAATGTCGAATTCGAATAATACTTGGATTTTGTAGGTTTTGATGTGCAAACACGTTAAAGCGAATATACTCTTTCATATTTCTGTGCGGGCCTCTCCGATGGCGTAGTGGCAACACTGTCGCCTTGTAATCAAGGGGATCCGGGTCCAATCCCCGGTGGAGGTTTAACGTAGTTCGGATCCCACTTTAAACTGTAGGTCCAATCCTGATTAAGCTGTAGTGCGTAAGGTGGTCTCGAAACAAACTTTGAAACTTTCTGTGTACACACACCGTCAATTTAAGACCGTTACTGTTGGTATTTACGTTTCAAAACAGAAAAGTAGGCTTACTTATTCGATCAACATTTTTTTTTAAATTCAAATGTGTTTCTTATACCTCCACACAATAAGTGAAACAGCTGTAATCGACTGGTAATGAAAATTCGCAAGAAATACGTAACCATGCAATTTTCTCATATCTTCTTATGCAAAGGACATTATTATAAATATTCACATTATAAAATAGTACGCTTAAATTAAAATTTGTAGGGGGGGTATCGTACCACTTGGATAATTTTTCAGATTTTGATGGAATCAACAGCGGCTAAATAAAACGTAATAATTAGTACTTGTTGAAGTACGTACTTGCAAGCCAACGTTTAAAACTTAACTTCTTGCGGTTTAAATATTGTGAAGAAAAAGTGTAAAGATGAAAAGTAGTACACAGGGTTGTTAAAGGTCCAGGAATTGTAAATATATTCAATTCCGGTCCGGGAGAGAAAATCAGAAAAAGTAAATGGGTTCTGGACCGTAAAGAACCTTTATATCATTAAATACGGTCCAAGTTCGATATTGAAATGAAACAATACGCAACCGAATTTAAATTATGCGAGAGAAAAAAGTTTCCGGTTCTGTTATAAATAAATAACCCGTGGTTCGAGAGCCCGTAAGGGCCTTGGCCTATCTCCCGACTGCCAGTCTCCCTCCCACAATCCTACCTTGAGGTGTGGAGATCTTCAACCGGTAATGGGGTGACGTGGGGTCAGCACGTCGAACCCTCAGCCGTTATGGTAGATATCCGAGACCGGATTACGCTACTCGCTCGTAGCTCCCCAATTTCCCCACGATGGTGGGTTTGCCACCGGTCCTATACGCAGGCCGAGAACCCAGAGACTGAATCCAGGCGGATTCGAACCCATGACGTCCCGCAGTCGGAGCCCAAAGCACATCGCGTTAGACCGCACGGCCACAGAGGACGACTTCCGGTCCTGTTACGGAACCCAAGAGAACCCATTATAATTTATGAGTTCCTGGACTTTTGACACTTACGATCATGGTATCATAAATTGTACGTACCACTAGTATTATAGATTGGACCATTAAATAAATGCAAATGTTCTGACGCATAATACAAGTATTAAAAATAATAAAATTTTGTTTACAAAAATTTAAAAGATGAATGGCGTTAACGATGTCTTTAGAAATTAAAAATCAACCAAGCAGAATAATGTTGTTAAAGTAATCATCTTTCTCTTTATTATCACGGTCGAAAGGGGGTAGAAAAGTTATATTAAATAACAAAATATAATCAAACACAAAATTAATATTACACACACCCTGCATAGCAACAAATATGAAAAAATTACAGTCATTCTGTTTAGTCATTTAATGCATTGATGTATTTTGTTTCACGAAAAGTTGATCTAACTTAGGAATTATGCTTATGTAAAATGCTGGATTAAGTAAAAGTCAACTACCAGGCAAAATATATGTATCGCGTAGTTGACGTGTAGAGGCCAATTAACCTTATCTCTACACTAAATATGTTTGTTTACTGAATCCCGTAAGTTTACAGACCTACTCTTGAAATTCTTGTCTTTCGATAGGCATGAAGAGTATTAGAATAATCCGAACAACTATAAATTAAATTTGAAACAATTATGGTTCTTTCAATATAAGTGCGTCATTTATCCCCTTATTTTAAGACTGATAGTACCTTTAGTTTTGTCCTCATTTTCTCATTATTTCTTTTTGATTGATTGATTTGGTTTGTGTTTAAAGTCCACTTTACGTACAGTAAGGTTATCGGGACTGAACATACAGCTTTGAATCCTATGTGCTTCCACCGGGTATCGAACCTGGGGCCCCTTAATTACAAGGCGACAACGTTACCAACTACGCCATCGGGGAGGGCCACATATTATTCCCTCTTGTCTGTATTCATATCATCAATGCTTCTACAGGGTGGTCCAAACAAAACTATACCCAACACAACGAAGGTAATAACGTTTTGTGTGGGGCATCCTATAATATCTTATGATGACAAGTGGGCTCACACATTATTACGCTTTGCAAGCACGCATAGATTACATTTTATTCATATTTATTTAAAATGTTTCAATGATGAGGCTAAAAGTTGATTTTTTTATATTTACAGAATTAATGTAAAGTGGGCTTGACCTTTGGCCAACGCAGTCAAGGCCTTTTCGAATTTTTCTCTCCTTCCGAAAAACCGCTATGACATTCAAAAATCTGAAAAATTACATGTTCTTGGAATTCCTTCTAGAGCATTCACGTGAATCCTCGTGTAGTTTGCTTTCGCGGTTTCTTAGATATTCTCAATAGTTTCGTGGCTACGTAAGCCGATTAAATTATTGATAATATCTAGACAATTGACCGATTGATTTAGTTTATTTACTTCGTTTTTCTGCTACTTTTGGCTAATCGCGAAGATATGGATGAGTGACATGATAAAATTGATGAATGGTCACTCGCAAAGAACAACGATGTCCAGGCCGAGATTCGATTTCATCATACCCCGCCACAAAGGTCGGCAATCAATTAAATAGAGGAATGAAATGAAACGGGCACGTCATCTACGGAGCGTGCAAGACAAGGATTGGTGCATCTCCGCTGGAGTCGAAATCGAAATGTTCAACAGGTTAACGGACGTTGATGTGAAATCCTGCAGGGCAGGACGAAGCGATTCGCTGATCGAGCAGCCAGTTAGCTGGGGAAAAAACTGGTGGATTGAAGGGAATTAATTAAGGCCACTCCACGTCTAGAATAGGAGGGTGCAGAAGTTCAAGACGCCGATCTGATCAACCTATGATGTCTAAGAGGTAGAAGTGGAAAGTGGCGGTGTAAAGCGTGGGTTATAGTAATTACGAACATTTTTCGATTATAAGGGATAGAATTATTTGGAGCACATTGTTTCCCTTTGCGTCTTACATTACCAGCTTATGCAAACGTTTTTGCTAGTTCAAAAAGTGCTACAACATATGACAATAAAAATATTTAATCATCCACCGAATTATATAACTGTACTGAATCTTCCACATATCAATGTATGGAGCAATATATCCAAAGATCATATTTTTGAAGTTGTTGAATATACACATACTTCAGAACGCGTGTTTTTTTCAACTGTTAAAGAGCTAAAGGTAAAATGTATGAACACATGATATTTGTGTTTCATTTGTAACACATCCCTTGTTTTTTTTCTTTTGAACAGAACAGTTAACAGAATAAATTTCCAATTCATCTATTCCCTGAATATTACTATAAATAAGCTAAACTGAAAATGATATTATGTTACCGGTCTCACAACCTACATATTCTATACATGCATACGTAAATATGTCTAATGCCCATTCAGTTATGAGGGAAGAGAAATTTATCTTTCATTACAGAAAAAACTATTGTGTCTTTAATAAGTAATATTTCATTTTACTTTGGTAAGGGGACCTGTCTCAAAGTTGGCTACTCCTAGTTGACGCTCTTAGAAAATGTTACCATATTAAGGATTACTGGACTTAGAAATATTTGAAGTTGCGAAGTGATAATAATTTCGAGCTAGAGTTTCCACTTTTCTTGAAAATTGCAGCATACTCTTGTACAGGTGGAATACAAGGTTGTTTCGGATCATAAACTAAAAATGAAGTTACATTTTACCAGTCTCTTTGTTCTATACAAAGCTACAGCCTCCGATGGCGATAAACTAGTTATATTTGAGTGTAAATATGATTTGGGAACATACAAGCGCAAAACAGCCGGCTCGTATCCTAAGCTACAACTTCATCACCGACTGTATAGCAAGAGTTGTTATTTTCCTGAGAGACCGTTCAATACGAATTCGAAATTACTGTCACAACACGCCTTACTCGTACATATACCAGATCAGATGATTGAACATACAAGCTACACCGTCTTATTTCTCGTCATCGCAACCAGTGGTGACAGAAACGCCCATTTGAACCTAGAGATAAACTCGAACGCCTCTCTGACCCGACCTGTCATATGCCAAACGCACGTGCTCGTCTGGTTACGGGACAAACGTCCGGGTTTTCCATAACTTCATCAGATATGCCTCTTCATGCATCATCAGGTGCAGAGTTAATTGTGTTATTTGTGTCCTTCCACTCGAAGGGGTAAATTCACAGGTCGATAACCATCCTACAGGCAAATCACGGCAAGAAATTACGCTAAAGGCAATCTGGAAGTTTAAACAACCCACAGGTGTCCCGATTCAATATTGTAGAGATCATAGTGGGAGACTATTCTTGTCCTCTTCTATCACGTAAAAACGTCCAGTTTCTTCAATATATTATTGTATTTATTTATTTATTTAATTAATTATTCGTTTGCTTCCTACAGAGAGAATCTCCAATTACAGGAAAGCTTACTTAATTCAAATAATAAACATATAAGAGTGTAGATTACATATCAACACACACACACACACAAATACATTTATATACACAAGATAATAAGTGAAGTACTACAGTAAAGAAACATATATACATCCAACCATATACATAAATATTCATTGTTCATAACATAGCCTTTACATAGTATTGAACGAAAAAAATAATAAAAATAGCATAGAAGGTAAAATAATTTCAGAACAATGGAAAAATGCACAGTAGAATGGATTCACATATGTATATCTAGTCTTTTTCAAAAATTGGTTTTAGTGTTTTTAGATACAAGGAAAGTGGCAGACTAAAATCCAGATTTTCATGCTTTGTAGAAATATTATTATATGCAGAACAAAGTCTGAATAAAGGTGATGATTTGTATTTTTCTGTTCTCGGGATATCACAGAGGAAAGGGTGTTAGATTTTTTAGTATTAAATTTAAATTGATGAAGAAAGTTACTATTATCCAGAATTCCATTTACTGTTTTGTAAAGAAATATTTGTTGTGCTAATTCTCTTCTACTACTGAGGCTTACATAACAAAACTCTTTCAATAAATACTTATAAGATAATTTCATCTCGTAAGCAGATACTTGATTCTTCTTGTAGTATAAGTACCGTAGAAATCTTTTTTGAATCTGCTCTATTCTATTTTTATAAGATGAGACCAAACAACCGACGCATATTCGAGTTTACTTCTTATCATACTGTTATACAAGAGCATAATAACATTTAAATTATTTAGGCTCTTTGAGCTTCTTATGAGAAATTCTAGTCGTCTATATGCATCCTTAACAATATTCGAAATATGTTCCTCAAAGGATAAATTACAATCAACAACAACACCAAGATCTTTAACAGAGTACACTTTTTCCAGCTTTTCATTACTAATTCTGTATGAATACTCATATGGGTGTTTATTCATCGAAAATACCATAAAGCTACATTTTTTAATATTAAACCTTAGATCGTTATCCATACTCCAATCATAGATTACATTTATATCATTATGAAGATCTAACATATCTTGAGTACAATTAATTTCTTTATACAGTTTAACATCGTCTGCGTACATGAGAAGTTTGGAGTGCTGAAGTTTATGTGGCAAATCTTTATAAATATAATAAACAGAAGTGGACCAAGGTTCGAACCTTGGGGGACTCCAGAATTTACAACGTATTGATGTGAATCTGATTGTTTGTAAGTCACATATTGTTCCCTATTGTGAAGATACGAAATAATAAGAGATAACATGTCACTCGTAAAACCAAAGTTTGCAAGTTTACATAGTAATACATCGTGATTTAATTTATCAAAAGCTTTGGAGAAATCCATGTAAATAGTGTGAACACTTGACCGATTATGAATTGCATTATAAACATCATGAATGAAATTTACTAAATTTGTTACAGTGGATCTATGAGGAAAGATCCATAAATAGGAATTGTAGCTTTACTGAACGTGATTCGAACAAGTGTTCTCGGGTTACCAGTCGGGTTAAATCGACTTTAGCTTCCAATGTTTCGAGCGCATACATTGCTCTCTCATCATATAACAAATGTAATGTAATTAAATTTAAATGCCTTTACCTCATCTCCAGGAAGGTATGAACTAGGACAAGCTCCGGCACCTCCCGCCCTGTAGGGTGAGAATGAGTCAAAGCAAGGACTTTAAATACCTTTTCCTGCTCACCCCAAAATATGTAATACTTAGGCTGGAGAGTTCAATGAACTAACCGATCTCTAAATTATTGGAATGTAAAAAATTTTGTTTTCTTTTTGTTCGTGGACAGGACGATTTCTTTATCAGCTTCATATCTTTTTCTTTGCTGAAATCGGGAACATCGGGTTGCGATAACTGTTGTATTAAGTCGAGCAAGGAATCTTGGGTCGAATTGGACTCGTCCGAAGATATTGTGCGTGTGTTCTGTCCATGCCTGGAAACTCGGTTTCTGCGGCGAGGATAATTCTGGCTTCTGATTGGGCCGTCGGTCGCTGGTTGGTGCACAGGGTTCCTTGTCGTAGTCCTTGTTGGGTCAAGCTGAGTCGGTGACTCGTCGAATGGGCCTGGAAGTTGGAGTCGTGGAATCGTGTGTTGAGCACGGCGTTCATTTTTTACAGACTTAAATAGAAGACAACCTCTATAGCTGGCATAATGGTGTTGGCTGCAGTTGGCGCACGTCGGAAGTATTGACGGGTCCTTATTTGGGCAGTCGGAAAAACTATGTTGTCTGGCACATTTGATGCACCGGGATCGAACATAACAGTGCCGCTGGTCGTGTCCAATCCTCTGGCACGCGTGGCATTGTAATATCTGTTGGGAGTGGTGAACCCATGTCTCGGATTCGAATCCCGGCCTGGGCATGGATGTTCGCGAGTGTCCATTCATCAATTTTATCACATCATCACTCATCCTCATCTTCGTAGTTAGCCAAAAGTGGCACAAATGCGAAGTAAAATAAATCAAATCAATCAATTTAATAAATCGCTACGATGGGAATGATCTTGAATGAATTAAGGGTTGATTAAAGAACAACCACCAAGAAATGTTCACGCGTTATCTTGAATTTTAAATGAAGATCTCTTCGCTTTGCAGCATGTTATTGTAGCCACGGTAAAGGTAATGTCTATCATCACAAATCTTACTCAAGCGTCAAAGTACAAGTATTCGATTGAATACAGTGTGTAAGTAAATAAAATTCATCATGATTTGGTATCTGTCAAATATAATGTTAACAAGACTCCAAGATGTACATGAGCACTAATGCAAGGAAAGATGATACGTGTGGTTACTTTAATTGAATACCGTAGAAAAATCAGCGATAATGGTTGTTTATTAATTAACGATTCATGCGTCAGCAAGGAGATTATGTGTCCATTCACAACATACATGTTCTTATTAAGACACAAGAAACTCTGTCTAAAATCAGAACCATAAAGGATAAAAATGGAGAATTTAATTAAAAGATAATCAGAAAACACAAATGTTTCATGCATGTCGTTCCACTCATCCAAGCATTGTTTTAATAAAAGGAGTTTTTAAATTCACTTTATAATCAGATGGATGAATCAGGACTGGATCTAGAGTTTCAAGTAAGATCCGAATTGCTGTGCATTGTGTCTCCACTGGGTATCGAAACCTGTACCCCACGATGGCAATGTCACATCGTTACCACTACGCAATCGAGGAAGCTCGTAATTTTCATTGCGTAATACTTGAGAGAAAGTTTGGTACTGCAAAATGAATGGTAGTTACCAATCAACCTGTACTGAACCAAGATGCATTAACGTGCTATTTTTGTTCAGTAAGTTTCAGGTTCGATTTTGCAAGGGATAGAGCATTTCGGCGCTTCATATTCCAGGCCGTTTTCGACTAACACTTACCCTCTGTCCCGGAAAACTCTGGAGCGAGCGATCAAAAACAAGTCTCTGCACAAGAAGTGACTCGAGAGGGCTCCACCAATGAACTCGTGAGAGGGGAAGTGAGTGCAGCTACCAGCTGTTTGCAGCAGCGCGCACTCCTCTGCTCCGCCCACTCGTTTTCTCCCTTTCTCTTCCGTTATGCGCGGCCTTGCTCCACAGATTCCAAACACAGAGTGTAAGTAAGCATGAAGTGACAAGACAAACGTGAAGTGAAGTGAAAAGACAAACGTGAAGTGGAGAGATTGTCAGAAAACCCTGATAATTATGCAACCCAACTTGCTCTTGTGTAGTGCTCCGATCCGTATAAAGCAGGCAAATTGTTCCTATCGGTAATGCCAAGGGTTCTAGATTGAATTTGATAAGTTCATAATAGGTGAATAGATCCGTCAACAATGAGGCTATTTGCACCCTTCAACCTAATACGAGGAGACACGGGCCCTTGACAAAACGAAAGCTAATTTAAGTCTGGTACTTAAAAGCCCAAATATCTCGACAATAACCACGGCGGTGTTTGTAGGAGGCCTGGGAAATTCTCTTCTTTGGATAGTTTGATTTATTTATTTTACTTCGCTTTTCTGCCACGTTTGACTAATCGTAAATATTAGGATGAGTGTTGAAATTGATGAAGGAACACTCATGAACACTCATTCCAAGACCGGGATTCGAACCCGGGACCTATGGTGTCGTAGCGCGCTGTGCTAGCCACTCCTCCACGAAGGTAGGCTCTTCTTTGACTGACTTTCACTTTCTGCTTCCTCCGGCTTGGTGGACAAGCGCGTTAAGGGCCGAATTTCGATATCGTCACTGCAGTTTCCGGGTTCGAGTCCTGGCCTGGGCATTGGTGTTATTGGGAAGTGTCCCTTCATCAATTTCAAATAAAAATCATGGCGTAATGAGCACGGGGGTAACTTTAGTTTACCTTACATGAAATCAATAGTAGAACTGACCACGCATAGTCCGTAGAAAAGCCGGTTGGTATGGTTCTAGTCTTGGAAGGGGTGTTGCGCCATGGTGTTTAGTCGTAGTGTTTACATAAAAATGGGGTTGGCTTGTGTTAAAACAAAATGTATATTGCCGTCATTTTGATTCAACCATTCATTAGTTTTACCGGCAAATTACTTATGATATTAAAGTAGTTGTTTAGAAATTGGAAATAGATTTTGAGGATGTTGGGTCGCACGAGAACGTAGTTAACTTTCAAAGGGGCACATTTTTCAAAAAAGTTGAGAAACACTGCTCTGGATGGCATCCCTCTTATTCCACACACGTTGAGATAATTGTAATATTTGACACATATATTTGGCCGATATCCACGGCGAAGTGGTTAGAACAGCGCTCTACGACGCCAGAGTCACGGACCCAGCCATGCTTTGTGATTGTCCTTTCTTCAACTTCCTCATATCATCATTAATTCTCATAGCCACGATTAGAAAACAAAATCAAATCAACGTGTCCTTGATTTTCCGGTTACACGTGGCATTACCTTCATTTCGAAAGTACCAGAATTTTACTGTAGAAGTGGTTATGGAGTCTCCGTGGCATGGCTTCAAATTCCTCACGTTCCCATACCATCCCAGGCCATAAACAAGAAGGTCATTTTTATATACGTCCTAATAGTGCTCATTTAAGTTTATATCAAATAATCGGTTTAGATATTGTAAAATTTATTATTACTATCAAAAACGCATTGCTAGGCAGGACACATAGGTGACATCCATGATTTAATATCTCAATTCATAGATTTCCTGGGCCACCCCGATGGCGTGGTGGTAACGAAAGGGTCCCGAGTTAGATACCTGATGATGGCATGTGGTGGTTCGGATTATGGTGACCAACTTTTGACCATGAATTTAAGGGAAATTTCCAACTCTTGGCATTGAATTTACGGGAGATTTAGTCACGACAAATTTTGTGCATCTTTATCGGTGCGGCGTAACTCCATCAGATGTTCATGGGATGGATAATATTAAACAAAATAAGTAATTTACATTTAATATAATATATAGGTCACAATACAAAATAAAAATTTACAAATTTCTTAATTTTGACCTATATGAATTTATCCACTGATGCTGCAGAACCAAGTATTTTTTTTTTGTTTTCGTGTGGAAATTTTAAAAAACTCTATACAACTATAATCATCATGAATTGCTTTGTATAGCTCGTCGAACTCTTATTATATCATAATGAATTTAAATTTCATGAATATGATTGTAAATTAAATATACGCGAGAAATAGAATGTCAAAGGAGCCGGGAGGATCCAAAAAATATAGCCCCAGTACCGGAGTTCCCGGAAAATACGAGAGAGTGTCACCCTCTCAAGTTCGGATCCAACTTTAAACTTTCGGTTCAGTCTCGATTAGTCTATCTGAAAGTGCGCTCTAAAAAACTCACAATAGATTCCCCAACGTTTATTAGTCTGCCACCGGATCATTTTGCATTCAGCAGTGCTTAATTGTATCATTTTTTTGGGTCCGTGTCGATATCTTACACCCTGGATTTCGCAAACATTTCAAATATTTTCGTCAAATTAATAAGTTTCTTGTAACAAAGGGTGTTTCTAAATAGCGCGGAAGGAATTTTTTTTACATCTACGGCTACGAAACTTAGTTTTTTATTATATATATTGAAGTTCCTTACGTACGTAGCGTCTATACGGCTATTCAGGGCTTCCATAATGGTTTCATGTCACAGGCGCACGTCTACACATTTTCTTTTTCTTCTTATGATTGATTGACTTGTGCAATGGGATAATTTGCGATATGTTTTTTGTATGACGTATTGGCGGGTTGGAGATTTCAGACATTGGAATTGATTTGTGTGACGACGTTATCTTGTGGAATATCGTGCACATTTCTCTTCGCAACTGCGGGCCAGAAAAGAGGAGGGTTGTATTTTCTGAATGACTTGTGGGATGGGATAATTTGCAACTTCTTACTTGTATGATGGTACGGAAAGGGGAGGGTAGTATTCTGTGGAAAAGGAAAACAAAGACTTCTCTTTTGGACTTTCAAATTAACTTCGACCCGCAATTCAGCCTGCACTTGGAATAAAGAGGTAAGTTACCTTTTGAGGTTTAATTTCAGCCTTATTTCTTTGGTACCTAAATGTGTCGGTGAGAAAAATAGTATTAGGGCAGGTGGCTCCGGCCAGTTTCTAACATACCTTCAATAGGGACTCTATATAGAAAGGCGGGTAGCCGGAGCGGAGGCGGGGCCGCGGTAGCGGTAGGAGGCGGTAGGTTAAATACCCCAGGGACGGAGCCCGGAATCGGTGGGAAATTTGAACACAGCAACACTGTACAGTCGTAAATACTTATTTCCGCGCTCCAGAATTTTATTATTCACAATTAGCAGTACAATTTTCATAAAAAAAATCACCTGCGAAATCGAGGGTGTAAGATTTCAACACGGACCCATTTTTTTTTTTTTTTTTTATTTTTTGTTGGCACGTGTTGCTTGTCTGTTAACTTAATGGGTACAAAAATTTGACTGTTCGTTAGATCTCAGGACGTGACCCTGTGATGTCACAATGTCACAGTCTCGCCTCCAGATCATAAACGGTGAAACGTACCACTTTCCGGTTGTCGACATGTTAAAGGTTGAGAAATGGGCCCCGGGGGGAAGCAGCCACGCGTTGTCCACAAATGTTTATCCTGTAATCAGGGTTAGGGATGAAACCCCTTGAGGAAAACGTACTAATCGATGTTAGCAGATGTCGAATTGCTCCCGGCAGACTCTGCACCTAACTTGTTTGTTTCCGATTTAACCACTTCGGTGAATCTCTCTCTGCTAATTCCGAAACTGAATTGTAAATCCAATACTGTGTAAAATGCATTCTAGCACACAACCACGATAAAATATATATTTAATATTAGAATAGGTATTCGTTAATTGCTTTTGAAACTAATTAAGATATTTGTATATATTCCCATGCGCTAACAGAAAGCTTCTTCATCTATTTTGATTTTTTTTACAGGTGAGTGGAGAAGGTTACATAATTTAGAACTGAATAACTTGTATTCATGTCCAGATTAAGCACACAACCACGATAAAATATATATTTAATATTAGAATAGGTATTCGTTAATTGCTTTTGAAACTAATTAAGATATTTGTATATATATTCCCATGCGCTAACAGAAAGCTTCTTCATCTATTTTGATTTTTTTTACAGGTGAGTGGAGAAGGTTACATAATTTAGAACTGAATAACTTGTATTCATGTCCAGATTAAGAATAATTTATTTAATCAAGAAGACTTAGGTGGGCAGGCCATATGGAACGAATGGGAGAGGATATTGCTTTGCTTTATTTTACTTCGCTTCTTGTGCCACTTTTCGCTAATTTGCAAAGATCGGGATGAGTAATGGTATGATGAAATTGATGAATGGACACTCACAAACATCCATACCCAGGCCGGGATTCGAACCCGGGACACCTGGCGTCCATCGGTAGGGATGGAAAAGATTTTATTGATCTTGCCCAGAATAGGGACAGATGGAGGGCTTGTGTTGCTGCAGCCATAAACCTTCGGGTTTAAGAAGGCTAGAGTGTAGGTATTTTGAGTTTCATTACATTTCTAAAATTCAATTATGTACACACGTGTATGTAGACTCCTTTTCATATAAAGTGACACATATTTCAGCTGTTTAACCTTATAAAATGTGCCACTTTATGTCAACAGGAGTGTACACATAATACCTACAAAAGAACCACAATGAATGTTCATTAACTTGCATTAACTACGCATTTGATGGATATTGGCTTGTAATCAAGATATTTCCAGTTCGAATCGTAGTCATGGCACATTCTCTGCACAGGATTCGACTTCAAACTGTAGATCTTTTTTACAATAGCAGATGGTACATAAAGTAAACTCACGCAATACCACGCTATCAAACCAAACCTTCTGATTATCACAGCTATGTATTTGTATTTTTCTTATTTTACGTCGATTCCTTTCCTATTTAGGTTAATCGTGAATGGCGATTAGATAAAAAATTAACGGACACTCACAAAAGAACAGTTGGGCCCACACCAGGACACGAAACTAGGACAATCGGAAGCAGGTGGCGAGACCAAGCACTCAACGTCTTCAGCCACCGAGGCGACGAGTGATACAACTTATTAATGTTAATAGCAATTTTTGTCGAAATGTTTAAACGACGGAATTTAAGGAATTTATTATGTAATTACAAAAGCGATGGTTGAATATGAGTATGAGTACTTCATTTCTTATTATTTTTTTTTAGATATTTATGAACAACAATATTTTACAATCAGGTGAGTAATTTATTTATCTGTAGTAGCATGATAGATAGTGGTAACGTCGTCGCCTTCTAATCAAGGGATCTTGGGTTCGATACCCGGTGGAGGCACATTCGGATCCCACTTTAAACTGTATGTCCAGTCCCGATTAGCCTTCTGTGCAAAATGTGGACTTAAAACTCGAAATCCAATCAAAATCAAATATGAGTATGATTTTGCGCCACCTTAAAAGTGTTTCTTTGAGAACTAAGCTCAGTCTTATTTTTTGAGCACCCATACAGATGCAGGGAGTAATTGGATTTCTAACAGACTGAAACTGACCCAGCATCCACTCACAATTACCACTAAGCTAGACTTCGTGGCGCAACAACCCTTTGAGGGACAAGAGGCCTGTCAGGCAGGTTTGAGTGACGCGTGGTCGGCGCACAGAGTCCCGTCGCCGCTGTTTTCGGAGACCGGCTTATAAATAACTTCATTTCTTAATTATTTCTATGTAGAAATTTATGAACAACAATATTTTACAATCAGGTGCGTAATTTATTTATCTGTAGTAGCATGATAGAAATATACACTGCTTAAATAATTGAAGGACTAAGAGTGAGGTATCAATCTTTAACTTAATACTTTCTAATCTGTATCTATTTGCTGTTAAAATATATGATTATATAGTAAGTTACTAAATAAAAATTTTAATACTTTTATAAAATTTAGAATTGTTTGATAACTATTTTTAACCGATATATATTTACTATTCCACACATTGATAAGCCATGCAGACAAAGTGAAACTTTGTCTTAGTCTTATTTATATCTCAGAACTATTTTTGTCTTCAGGTTTAATGTTCAGGGTAGAGAACCGCTACACTCTACGGTTTGGTCTGATCTATTTCGGATATCTCGCGTTTCCATGTGTTTGATATTTCGTACTGGGAAGGAAGCTGTGAGGACACACTTCAGTTATTGTGTCAGGTGTGGTTACCCTACGCACACACCACATGAAACAGTTTAACCCCGATGACTGGGTAAAACCTATCAGATCGCAATATTTATAAAGCGGAAGAATTAGATAATGTGTTGGGAAGACGCCTTAACGACTATTGAAATCTTTGACGTTAGAAACTCTTGATTTGACCTTACTTAAACGGCACCTCTTTGGAAATATTATGTAATAGCTTTATCTCTTACAGAAGGAATAACCAAAGAAAATTTAGCCGATACATAAATTTTACATATGGCTATGTTCGTCTATTTTCTTCTACTCATTATTACTATTGTAAGATTACCAGGCACGCTTATTATTCTTCGCATCGTTTCAAGACTGCTTGAATGTCGAAGAAACTTTTGAACACAACTTTTGTCGTTCATAAGTATTTTTAATAGTGTATCCATTGAAACAAAGATAATTGCAAGGTCGAAGATAAGATTTCACTTTTTTTATCTACGTTCGACTATCAGATCATGTAGTCCACCATAAAAAATGCCCGCGATACGCTGATAGCGCAAAGTTGAAAAGTCGTTATGGAAACAAAATGCGCAAAGTAAGAGTTCACAGGTTAGAAACACAGAGTTACGACTTGTGGCTCATTATTCAGGAAAATGTGAGTTTCTTACTTACCTCTACCGTGCAAGTCTCCTCCAGAGAAGTTGCTTTTCCTGTGCCAGAGATGGAGACGAAATAGATCGCGATGATGGAGGAAATCCCAACCGCCATCGCCCCCTTTGCAGCCGCGTACCTTGATAGAGAACCGACCTGGAGGGCTGTTTATCACGAAGTGAGTTCCATCGACAGATGAAGCTCTCGTATCTCCGTAGCAACAGCGCTGCCACCTATCGAGAAGACACACGATTTACTCTACGCTCGTATCGCACGCTACTACCTAATTTCTTTGCAATACACGTGCAATATACAAAGTCAGATTAAAGAGTTAAATATATCTGTAAAAAAAATCATGTAACTTAACTGATGGAATTGTAGAGATATTTAATTACGAATAATTGTTTTCCATGAGTTACAGTCTATTAGTTACATCAATAAACTACCATGTCTGGGGATGGACGATATCGGAAATTTGATATCGCGATATATCGTCACAAATGATACAATATTTCTTCCATATCGTGATATCGGCGATATATCGTCTCCACGATATACACTCGCCAAATATCGTGACGATATGTCGCCGACACGACATATCGCCAAAATATCACCTGGACGATAAGATATTTTTTCAATATCGCTATATATCGTCTGGACGATATATCACCCAACATTAACCATGTCCAGAATAAAGAGAGAATGTTTTTACCAGTAACAAGGGTATGCGGGACTAGATTCAGAAGGAAAATGTTATAATCCCGACGTTCGGGACTGAAAAATTTCGCCATTCGGATCAATCTGTGAAAATCTTGAATTCTACACACTATTTCCTCCTCAAGTGATTGTTTTTGAACTTCTTGAATAAAAACTGTTAATTTCAAGAAATTTCAGACTTTTATTGTGCAGAAAATATCAATAAGTAACCATTTTTCCCGAAGTCGTGATTTGACCATGACAATTCAATCGCGTCATTTTGAATTCCTTTTTTTTTCATTAGCCTTCCGTGCGTAAAGGAGATCGATCATATTAACTGGTCTCTGTTCGATGTCTGTGCATCGTGAAAAAGTTCAAGAAGATAAAGAACTATTCATAAACATATTATGGATTATAACACCATTAAGCCTTGTTTCCATGATATGAAAAACTCAATATTCTGACCAAGGCAGAAATTTATTTTATTATAAAACATAAACTAAACGTAACGTTTCAACCTTCTTCAGACTATGTACCAAGTACAAATGTAACAAGGTACAAGAAAAGGACGATATATATACACAAAAATACTCCCCTCCAGACGTTACGTTTAGTTTATGTTTTATAATAAAATAAATTTCCTGATGACCGCAATATGCCAGCATTTCAGAAATTTTCACCCAACCCATATCCGAAGAAGAGTACAAAAATAACACGTTTAACAGTTCTGTGCAAACATAAAATCTCTCCTATTTATACTGTATAAATGAAAGAAATATACGGCTACAGACCAAATACTATTGTAACTGTTATTCACTATACATACATATATAATATATACATACATACACACACACACACACAAAGGCCTCCCAGAAGGCGTAGTGGTAGCGTCGTCGCCTTGTAATCAAGGGGTCCCGGGTTCGATACCCGGTGGAGGCACATAGTGGTTCGGATCCGACTTTAAACTGTAGGTCCAATCCCGATTAGCCTTTCTGTGAATAAAGTGGACTTAAAACAACAACTTAAATCAAACCAAAACACACACACACACAGTGCTCGAAGTGATGGGGGATGGAATCCCCAAGCTAGCAAATTTTTGTCGCAAAGCATTTCCCCATCTGTCACATTACTTCTATGTAAAACATAGGAACATTCCCAAGTTAGAAGTAAGCCTCTGCCAAATCTCCCCCAGTTAGCAATTTCTACTTCAAGCGCTATATATGTGTGTGGGCCTCCCCCATGGCGCAGTGGTAGCGTCATTGCCTTGTAATCAAGGGGTCCCGGGTTCGATACCCGGTGGAGGCACAAGTGGTTCGGATTCCACTTTAAACTGTAGGTCCAGTCCCGATTAGTCTTACTGTGCATAAAGTGGACTTAAAACAGCAACTCAATGTGTGTGCATGTATATACAGTGCTGTTTTCTGGGAATAAAGGTCTCGGTACTCTTCCAAGATGGTTTCTAAGAAGCTTTCAGACCGAGGCGACACGCGACACGGGGATTTCATAACAAAGTTACATGAGGGAAGCGAGACGGACCCCTGCAAGCTGTAGAAAAGCATTCACTGTGCATGGGCTACCAACAGATCCAGGCGACACGATTCACGCTATTGAGAAAACGGCTTAGTATGAGTAGTGAAGAATTTGGGAAGCTGCGAATGAGTAGCGTAACAACTTATCCCCCAGAGATTTCGGCCGGACTGGGGGTCCATCCTGCTGACCACACATCACTCCGTAACAAGTAACGGGTTACTTTGGTAAGGAAGTGCAGAAGGTAAAATTCCATGACTTCCTCCTTCAACGGGAGTAGTTAAAAATTGTCGATAGATGGCAGCACACATTTCATTTCACTTTTCTCGTTAAAACTGACAAATAAGTTTTGTCTTTTGAGATAACTGTTTACACCAGAAAATGTATATCTTAACGTTTTATTTATAAGTAAATAAATTATAAAAATTATTGTATATATTTGTGAGAAATATTCATAAATTCGAATCTCTTGCTGTAATTCGTAAGTGAAACGGTGATAAAAGAATGGCATTTGGCTCTTTAAGACAATGGCAAGATTTCATCCCGACCCATTGTAGGCTCCATTCTACATCTTCTTTGACTTTCTTGATCTTGTTAAAAAAAGGGTAAAGATAATGTCGAATGGAGCCTAGAGCGGGTCGGAATGACATCTTGCCATTGCAAACCGGCAATATTAGTTCCAAAAACCACAGCTTAATAATTTTTGAAAAAGGAACACTACTTCTTCTTGATTAATAGTAAGTCAATTTTCATTCGTCGACGAAAGGGGGAGGGGATGAGTGGAACTGGGCTAGTTATGGACAGTTGTTGATCGTCCCAATAAGTTTTTGTAGAGAGGATCAGTCTGCTGATGTAAATTATATAGCAGAAATTTTTATCGTCAATTAGTTAAAATAAGACCATCTTGCTCCTACCTTATCGTTATTATTAATATTTGCTGTCTATTCTTTACCACTAAGTTTAGCTTAAAATGTTTCAGGAGGGCAATGAGACAAGGGAAGGGGTTATTTGCAACTTACTCAAGGTAAATCGACGATTGTCATTTTCAGGCGTCTATGGGATACCTTTCAATAGAGGTTTATCCAGAATTTTCCATCTGGTAGGGGTGTAAGGGTGTATTTAGAGCCAAAATGAACCTAAATTAGGCCTTTGTGAAAGCGGTGCTGAAGAAATTTTGTGGATGTTGGAGTGTGTGGATAAATTACTGCCTTTCACCTCCTTTGTCAATGGTAGGCCCTGGCCGTCACGGGCTGTTGCGCCACTGGAAATTACTATTTATTCATTTGCTTACTTTTCATTATAAAGAATTTATTTTAAATTCTTAGGAAACCAGAGAGAGATATTCCTATTATTTGATCTTCGCAGAGCAAATTCGAATGTGAAAGTGAGTCAGTTTTCACTCAGATTAACTTCGGCACTTCATGTTGTCACCATACTTTGTCCAAATAAATCAATAAAATAATTATGAAATTCGGAATTATGGTCATTACCAGTATGTCTGAGTTTAGCCAAAGCGTTGTATCATCTTCGATTTCTAAACTATACTCTGTCACAAGAGTCTGTGGAGCTACGCCACACTTAACGGCAGAGATGGGGAGAAAGCAAGTGGGCGGAGCAAAGCAGTGCGCGCTGCTGCAAAGAGCTGGTAGCTGCAGCCGCGTTTTCTCCTCCATACACTCACTTCCCCTCTCGGGCATTCATTGGTCGAACCCCTTCGAGTCACTACTTGCGCAGAGGACTGGATTTCGATCTCTTGCTCCACACCCTTCTAAGACAGAGTATAGAAGCTTAATTAAGGGTAAGTGTTCGTTTGAATTCCTATTGGGAAATTACAGCTCATGGCGTCGATTTAGCCATGCACTCTGGCATTTTACATGATCAATTCATTCAAGATTAGAACGGTAACCAACATTGCCTTCTTGAAGTTACTTGGTAGGTGGGAGGGGGGTTAATCTCAGGCATCTCTTACAATATTTTCTACTAGTATAGAATATATTAATTTTTACCTTGAAAGTTGTAGTTCATGATAAAAAATTGGCCATGGGTTTTGTTTTAAATTCAACTCAAACTAAAAAAATTGACCATTCACCTAACCTGTTTATAAACATTAGAATGGATGCCAACTTTTTCTTCAACAAGTTTACAGATTATTTGCTTGACAATAATGTCAATTCTCATCCCGTAGAATAAATAACTGTAGTGTATTTTAAAGATCATAGTAATGGGGGGAAACTGGGGCACATTTGAACACACTGCAAATTTAATTCCTTTATTTATTTCATAGTCAAAATTATTCTGCTACTTTTAATAGAAAAAATAAGCAAACTCAATCTTCTAATGCATGTGAACATTTTTGCACACAAAAATCAAAGTTATTTTGCAAGTTGAATGCATTAAACAAAACATCGGTACCTTGTTCGAATCTGCCCCATGCATGCGGGACATTTGAACAGACATGAGACAGTTTTGAACAATGTCTTGTTTTTTTATTAATCTTATTGGAAACAGTGTTTAATACAATATACGTAATATTATTTTGCATTATCTTTGCTTTCGTGTTGGTTACAGCCGTATTGGTTACAGGCGATAGCTCGAACTCTTTAGAGAATATCCATATCTCGTGTTCTGCAAATGCCGATATAATATTCTTCGTCGTAAATGAAGTTAAATAGCCTGTCCCTCAAAGATGCCAGATCGCAAATAGGGATTGATATGCTTTCCAGAATTTGATGCCAGCAGGTCATTTTGTGCTACTAGCAGTTTTCCCTCAATATCTAGTGACTGGATTCGAAACGTTCACTGAGGAGGAAATGTTAATAGAACTATTCCATTCTCTTTTGCAAACAGAATAGCGTCAAGAGTGCAACGTCTTTCGTGGCTATCCATTAGAAAAATAGTTTGCTACATCTAGCAAGCTTCTTAACATGTTCAAGAAATTTTGTCAATAAATTTCCTGTCATCCATGAACTACATGAACTGTTCACCATCACCATTTAAAATCGTGTGAAATTCATTAGTTAATATTTGTATGATGAACCTACAGGAACTTTGCAGTGACGGTGCCAGCCTGAAATAGTGGAGGAGCTATAGATTTCGGAGTCAATTTTCGGGGGCTAACTAATACCGGCTAAAAGGTATTTGCTTAGTACTTTATTACGGTATAATTTTACCAGTGACATATTTTAAAGTACGTTCCAAAGATAAATCACTGAGATGTTGCATTTTGTTCCAGCATATACAAAAGTACTTTTCAAATAAAAGACAAATAATTATATTGTTATCTTTTCCTAAGCCATTATTGAGTGGAATAATATCACAGGCTTACTATTCGTATGAACAGTACAAGATACACCATAAAACTACACTCACTATCAACTCACTGGATATATACGTATAAGTAATACATGTTATATTATTTCTATATAACGAGTGAGAGTACTTTTTTGCTAAAATATGAAAATGAACCAAAGCAAGAAACTAACATAAGATGCGTCTGTTTTTATGAGCAGCTACAACCTTGTTTGAATCCAAACATTTTGCAACCTTTTTCTCAAAGCACAGAATAGATAGAGAACCTCTCGTTACCAATTCGATTACGAAGGTAACACTTGATTTGCCGCAAGCAGTCGTTGATGGAGGTGTACACATTTCAATAACACAAAGCTTATAAAGTAGGTAAAATGCAATTTTGAATGTTTCAACCATTGGAAGCAGCTCCTGAAGGGTCTATATTTTGAGTCCCTTTGCCTCATAGTGTGCCATAACTCTAAACGTCAAAATCACAACAGTATGGAGCGGCAAAAGATTGTATATCTTCGTGCTTCAGAAAAGCGGCACTAACTTAATAAAGTAGGCATCAAATAAGCAATAACACCCTTGAATAGAAAGCGTGTTATTGATACCAGTTTTCTTGTTCAACGACTGGAATTCAAAACTTAGGGCTAAAAATGGGGAGGATGTGGAAATACCGTCTGCTTAGGACGTGCCACTACAAATTCACCTCCACTAGGAGGCAAATACATTGTCATAAAAGCAACTCTTGCACTGGATATTTTGATTAACGAAAGTAGCTGCTGAAGATTATAATTTTATTTCAGAATATAGAATGCATAAATACTACTGATCAGAATTGAATCAATAGTTTTAGATGTGCTTCAAAGATTGATCCTCCTGCACGGAATCAAATTTGGCCACTATGAAAGTACTGCAGAAATTATTTTTCTATTCTCACAAATTATATTAATTAACATGTAGGACTAGGACTGCGAGCAATAAAATTGCCCAAGCATGCTGGTTTTCACACAGTATTGTAATGGTTAGTTGATTCGATTGGATTTGTATTAAGGTCCACTCCATGCATAAAGGCTAATCGTGACGAGAGCTACAGCTTCTAGTGGAAACCGAACTACTTAATGAAATGTTACCTCCACCGGGGAAGAACCCGGGACCATTTGATATCAAGGCAGCAGTTTTATCGCTCTACTATCGGGGCAGGGAACCCAAGTGTAATCTTTCCAATTCTTAGCATTTCAGAATTACGTAGTTTGTGTATTCTTTGATTCTTTAACATCTTATTTCTCCCTCTCGAATATTTACAGCGATAAGGATAGATATAACTACGAAACCAATTAGAGAACATCGCTAAGACTCATGCAATTGTCGGTAATCGAATGAGAAACCAACAAACATTAAAGAAACATAACGCTTGTTTAGATTTTGAACGTCTCTGTACTTATAAAAAATCATTTGTCACACCTGTTAGGCCTATTTAGAAATATAGTGATACGATTTGTACAGGCTAATAATTGTACATATTTAGCTGTATATGCCAACAATTGAACAATCGCAGTCACTGAATACGTCCACCTACCAGACAGTCAGCAGGTTTCGTAGCAAGTTTAGCGACTCATGGTTGGACAATTACTTAGTATCAAATGATTGGTGGTCACTGATATCCAGGAATATCTGCAGCTCCCATATCCCCCCCCCCTCCTTTGATTTTAGAACACATCGTAATAACCGAACTAGGAAACGTACTTGAACGTTGTACTGTACTTGCCCAAACTGAAGTTTTATATTGGAAAATATAAACTTCTACTTTTTAAGTTTTCAGTCGAAATACGTCCACCGTACTACAAGAAATCTAGGGAGCTACAGGGGGGCTGACACCTATTTGGGGGCTTTAGCTCCCCCTAGCCCCCTGTAGCGCCGTCCCTGGAACTTTGATCACTGTTCAAATGTACCCCAAGAGTGCTGTTCAAATGTTCTCCAACAGAGCTGTTTAAATGTGCCCCGACAGGGCTGTTCAATCTGCGCTACAGGACTATGAGAGACAAATCCACGCATCATAGGGGATAGCTAACAGATAAGACTTTTCGCAATAGTTGTATACAAACCTATCCATAATCAATAATACGAGGGTTACAGCAAAAGTCATGGCATTGAACTGAGGGAAGTGGGAAGTCAGTGCGTGTTTAACAGTCGTGCAGGATGAATGTGACCCGGCGTGAACAGCGTTCTTATGTGAAAATAGCAGTTCTCCTTGGAAGGAATGCGAGAGAATATCACACTAAGCTTGTGGAAGCATTAGGAAATGATGCTCTACCATCCCGAACTGTTGCGAGGTGGGCAGCAGCATTCGGGCGGGGAAGAGAAGCAACTGCCGACATGCAACGTTCAAGACGACCTGTGACTGCGCACATTTTGTATTTTCTCTATCCTGATACAGATCTCTATGCTGTTCAAAATTCATACATAAAACGTTAGCATATATCGTGACCATCCAATTGTATATTTTACAATTTCTTGCCTGACCCGCATTATCGTGGAAAAAAGTAGTTACCATGACTTTTGCTGTAACCCTGGTATTATATAACCAAACATATCTCTTGGCCTTCTACGTGGTTACCTTACAACTTTCGACGAGAAGAATTACTTTTCAAGGAGTTAGACACAAGATCTCACCTTAAATGTTTACGAACTGATGAATGGTCCGACTACCAGCTGAGAGCACATCTGCAGGTCTGTCATCCACTACCTCTGATGTCAACTCCTCACAATTTATTCGCTTTACCGGAACATTCATGATGTTCAAATGTGCCCCAGTCTCCCCTACTTTGCAGACTAGCCTCGTACTAAAACGCACGTTGTATTCTTCTTTTCGAAATACGAGTAATCAGATCCGCAATATGGAGATATAATATGCACATCAACATGTATGTACACGACGTTTGGTTTAATATGTCGATACTTCTCGGATCAGCATCAAATTCGAAATAAAACAGAAGCGAATGCAACGCTCTCTGAGTAGCTAATTACAAGTGCTTGTACAGACAGACTCAATTAATTTTGAGATTATCGGAAACTCGTTTGATCACCTGCATTAACGGCTAAATATAACTTCGGGCTTCGGTTGAGTATGTTGAACAGCTGCAGGGATTTCTCCAAAATATCCAGTTCGGGGTATGTAAGAAAGCATAAGGCACACTTTAGACGGAAGCATTTTTTTTTTTGGCTAGCATAAATGCTTTGTAAATGCTTCCAAAAATATTATAACAGACAGTACTTTACACGAAAGCATTCCATGCAGAAAAAATAAAGAAAAATTTCGGGGGGCAAGACAATACTTTATATATGTAAATATACATATACGTGAATTTTGGGGGCAGAAAATGCCTTACCCCCCACCCCACAAAGTCTGCGCCTATGATTTCATGTAACATTCCGGTTAGCTTTTGCGATATCGATGTTTAATATATACAGCATAATACACAATAATTTTTCAAGCCTTTGCTAATATCAAAGAATGCACAACAAACAACTTGAAAGATTAAATTACGCAATAAAAGAGCATCAAACGTGCAAAAATATGTAGTTTTCAAACATTCCTAAATTTTTTAATTTGGTTGAATCGAATTGATGTGTGCTAAGCAATTCTTCGATTGCAATTTTGTACAAACTGATCAAATGGTCAGAACTTTATGTTTAAACACAAGAAACGTTTTGCCATTAATCAAGTTTTATCATTGGCTCTTTTATCCAATCGAATCTTACAGTTCGCAAAACTACAAAACACAGCTAGTTTACTATAACTTCGAGAATTTCAGAAAAAGAATCGTATTCGGTCTTAAATCGTACATTCAGTTATAAAAACCAAATTTTATGCAACGATTATTATGAGCTTCTCCACTGCGATCATTACAATTTTATGAAATGCACCAGTTGGCAATACATTTGAAACTTAAAAATCTTGGCACTTCTCTTTTTACATTTACGCAAGACCAGCTCAATTCGTGCATTATTTTGTTTGGTGGGTTTTATCGGAATGAAAAAACAGGATGCTCTCTCTTTCTTTCTGAACAGAGTTTTGCGTAAATGGTTCGATATATTCTTCACCTTGCCGACAAATCGTAAAACGTTTTACTCTCTCGTCGTAACAGTGCGAAGTTTTATAGTGACTTACTTTATCATTGAAAAGCCGACGGGCATGGATGTTGTTTGTAAATGTCCCTTCACCAATATCATCATATCATCATTCAGCCTCATCGTGATTAGTCAAAAGTGGCAGAAAAGTGAAGTAAAATAAACCAAATTAATCAATCTATTTATCATTGAAAACTGAAGGTAAGCAGGTTTTTTCCGCAGAGTTCATTTCGATGGTCCAGTTTAATTTCAAACTAATAGTCTAATAGCCAAGATACAAGATATTACAAATTTGTTGAGCACTTTTCAGACTGATTTTTTCGCGGCACCAGAATAAAGATGGAAGTTACCTGAAAAGCTTCGATGGAAATCTGCCTCTTAGATGGAATAGTCGGCCAACATTTGCTCTATTCCTATTTGACGAGACAGGCACCAAGTTCTCGCTGACGACTGGTTTGCTTGTTCTCGTTCATGCTCGTGCTGCAAACGACTGGTATCTGCACTCGCTTCCCCTCTCACGTTCATTGGTCGAGGCCTCTCGAATCACTACCCTGAGGCTTGCATTCGTTCGCTCGCTCCACAGCCTCCCTGGGACATGTTGTACCAAGGTCATCTTCCCGTGCGACTGGGCCATGAACGAAGCACAACGAGCTCGAATATCGGATATAAGTAACAGTAAGAAGCTATTGCTCTCTCCACGAAAATAGCCCAGTCAAGGTCGGAGCTTCCCCTGGCCCTCCAGGGTTGCCACACTTCTTCTAAGTTGCCCAGTCGACACTTCGCGCGTTGTACACTCAAGTAAAAAAAAAAGGTTCATATCACATTAGTGATTTTAAATTGTATTCTTGGGGGACCACTTTCTAACATTGTTGCCTGACATTAAAATAAGCGAAAACACACTGCTATGCTTAATAAAAAAAAAACATCCATTCATTGCCAGATTGTACAACTGTATAGGTCGAGGTTCATAAGCCTCGTCCATCTCATTCTAGGGACTGTATATTTTGTATACAGTTTACAGTGGAATCACAACACAGGTTATAACATATTATTTAGGTTGTTTAACCTAATAGAATTCGAATCCCTGAGAGAGCCAAGTACTGAGCTTTAGCATTCCATATTAGCAAAACCTTTATACGCACGTATTTATAACCTCAATTTACTAATGAGGGAATCCCCCTTAGCCAACCAATTAGCACATTTATATGACCTTCTATAGAGGAAGAGGACATGACATTTCCGAGCCGGTATTATTGATGTGACATTCTTAACAGGTTAATGCATCAATCTTTACGCAAACACTTAGGAATGTTTGGAATGCAAACAATTCTTGTGACAAAACAATTGGGAAATTCTTTTTTTAACCAAACAATCAACACAAATTTCTCTTTTTTTATAGAGAAAAGGGAAGAGCATAACATTCCCGAGACAATATTATTGATGTAACATTCTTAACAAGTCAATGCCTTAATGTTTACACACATACATAAGCGCATCAATCTCTACACAACCACACACACACATATACAAGAATATTTGGAATGGCTCAGAAAATTCCCCTTAGCCAGTTAAATTACCAGTTACATGACCCTCTCTCTCTCTCTCTCTTTTCTCTATAAAAAAAAGAAGGTTATGACATATCCAAGCTAAGGTCTAAATCACAAATCCCTGACACCTTCTGTAAACAAACGGTCTCACCGATTCGATGTATCACTCCGCGTCAGCTGATCCATGACCGCAATCATCTGCTGTTACACTCATAGTTCGCCGCACCTATTCATTTTATATAAGAGCCTCTGAATGTGAGAACCCGCTCTCAAAACATCAGACGAATATGCAGCCGCATACATTGTTACTCCCCGGCCATTCTCTCTTTCATAACCCTTAAAAGTGCAGACACTGACACACCACTGCACTGGGATACCAACTTAGCCACTTCATTTACTGGTTTCTCAGGATACCACTGACAGAACGTTACATAAATATTAAGTAGAATCTGTTTCTCACCCCTTTTCAAAGGCTGTCCTTGCTGGTGTTTTGAAAACAAGTTCGGAGAACACTGAGACCTTCCCGCACGCACAGAACTCGGCATGTTATTTTTCTAAGGATAAGTCAGACAATATTACTAAGTTGCACTACTTCCTTGCTGTTCACATGATTATTTTTAGAAAATAACCAATGTTATAAAATATTATTATGTACACAAATCTCTAAGCTCATTGAAAGTTACAATGCATATTACTACAAAATGTTCACACTTATCTTGCCTTGCCATGTCACCAAGTTATTTTACAAAGTGCACTATATTTGGCGGAACAAAAAATCGTTATTAGGATGCTTGTCAAAGTTTCCAACCGCAATAAATTTACGAACTTTCTTTGTCATCATCATCAATATATTTATTGGACTTACAGCATTGCATATGGCTGTTTATGCCCATTATATATTTTATTTACATAAGATACAATTTACATAAAATCTACAAACAAATTTCAAATACACTCCTATCTATATCATCCTTAGAAATATACATTACCATGTTATATCATTTTGTCTAAAGAAATGCAAGTAAAATATATTCAATTCGCATGCAAAGGAACTGATTACTGGTGCAAAGAGTTAATCATAAAAGTGAAGCAATAAGTACAAAAGAAAAAGCATTGGGTTTAAAGTGAGACGTCATTTGCGGCAGCGTATCCCATACTACAAATTTGCCATTGTTTTACCTTACGTAATAAATCCTGTAACAACGCTGGATTTTCGTGTGGATTATTTTACTTCTATGAGTTTGCAATGCTTTCTGCATGCAGGTGGTTTTTGTTTACAGAAGGTGTCAGGGTTTGTGATTTGAACTATAGTATTATTGACGTGACATTCTTAACAGGTCGACGTCACATATACACACACGCACGCACACTCGGGGAATGTTTGCAGAAGTTGACTTGTTCACCGAGTTCAGATGTTTACTCATTGATGACTCCGTCGTTGTCGTCTATCAAAAAAACCTAAGTATTTTGCAAACAATGAGAGTTATCGAAAAATCTCCCCTTGTCGATTTTTTTTTGGTGACGTAGAGTACGCGTAGAGAGGTCGGGTTTTAGTGTGTCGGTCGAGTCTCGGTGTCCTCTGTCCACCCATACCAAAATAAACATAGGTCGTCATGAAACCAATTTTTCATCAATCGAAAATTTTCCAAGTCCAGCGTTAAATTGCAAATATCTCAATAATGGTAAGAGTTATCGAAAAAAATATATCGAAAAACACCCCCATCCTGGTATCGTTAGATACCCCCCTGTCGATTTTGGAGGTGGAGAATACGTGTACCAAGTTTTGGTGGTCCTGGGGCCAAGGGGTAAGAAGTTAGCCCACCTCCCAAAACTTTGATCACTCGTAACTTTTGAACGAATAGTCGTAGAAAGGTCGGGTTTAGTGCGTTGGTCGAGTCTCGGTGTCCTTTTTGATCTTCTAACAAAAAAAACATAGGTTGTCATGGAACCAAATTTGACCCCTCTGTCGAAAAATTTTCCAAGTCCAGCGTTAAATTGCAAAAAATGTCTCGAAAAAACAGTGAGAGAGAGAGATAGTGCAAAAATCCTCCCCGTTGACCCTTTTGTCGATATTGGTGATGCAGAGTACGTGTACAAAGTTTTTAGAGGTCCTGGGTCAAGGGTGGGCCAATTGCCAAAATATTTTTTTCATCGCTCGTAACTTTCGAAAGGATGATCATAGAGAGCTGTGATTTCTTGCGTTAGCATCGTCTAGGTGTCCTCTGTCCTCCCATACCAAAATAAACAGGTCGTCATGGAACAAAAAAAAAATGTACCGAAAATTTTCTAAGTCCAGCGTTAAAAAAATCTTAAATTGCAAATATCTCGAAAATGGTAAGAGTTATCGGAAAAATATATCGAAAAACACCCCCATACGGCATCGTTAAATGCCCCCTGTCGATTTTGGAGGTGTAGAATACGTATACCAAGTTTTGGTGGTCCTGGGGTCAAGGGGTAAGAAGTTAGCCCACCCCCTCCCAAAAACTTTGATCACTCGTAACTTTTGAACGAATAGTCGTAGAGAGGTCGGGTTTAGTGCGTCGGTCGAGTCTCGGTGTCCTCTGTCCTCCCATACCAAAATAAACATAGGTCGTCATGGAACCAATTTTTTTCATCAATCGAAAATTTTCCAAGTCCTGCGTTAAATTGCAAATATCTCGAATTTTTGATAAACAGAGGTGTCCCATAGGATTTTTGAGAAAAAAAAACACGTGAAACTCTACAGAGGTATGTGGTTATCTAACCGCAGCCGTTAGAACTTTTTTTTGGGTTGGGGCACCACGCACCCTGGCGGGGTTATAGGGGCCAGGAATCCTAAAAAAAAAAATATATATATTATTTGTTTGTTTGCTTGAAAAAAAGAAAAACACGTCACAATACAGAAATAACGAGAGGCACGCATGTGTGTGGCAGAAATATCACATCGTTCCCGAGAGGTTTACAAAGGTCACGATATATAAACATGGCCTTACTTAGAAAATTACGATAAGGTGCATTCATCCTTCAAGGATGAGAAAGGATGAGAAAGTGAATTTACTCATCACTGCTTTTCTGCGCCGTGAAACATCGTCAGCGCAATAAATGAGGCGCGGAACGTGGAGAGAAAGTGAGTTTTTGAGGTTTTGGTGCGATTTTCTTAGAGGTCGAAAAATCAGGGTAGTGCTAGAAGGTACAATTACTATCTACTGTTCGAATAAAAGAAATGATCAACAATGTCGATATGAAACAATCAGCCCGAAAATTTTCATGGCCAACCTAGACCGACAAAGTAATGTTTACCATTGTTGCATTTGTATTTTTGCACATTGTAAGTGCAAATAAACATTCTCGCTTTCGCAATTCTTTTTTTCTTTACCATTTTCTTCGAACGCCAGTGCTGTAATAGCCAATTCCGTCGTTGAAAATATCTTAAAGATTGTAGTTAGTACAATCGGCAGGCTCTTTATTAAAAAAAAAAAAATAGAAAATCAGAGTACTCTGTCAAGAAATCAACACCAGATTGACGATGATTATACCTTGACCGTTAATGTGGATACCCCCTGACCGAGCGTGGACAGTGATTTGAGCGTTGCTTGAGAGTAGATGAGATTCAAGCCTTACAGCTTACAGCGAGACGACAGCGCTTGTTTCTGACCCAGGGTGCACTCCCCCAACCCTAATAGTGGAGTCGCCTGTCGCTACGTCACTGCACTTCCGTTGGGGATCATCTCCTGAGCGGTGGGCTGTACCTAGCTGCTACGATAATTACAGATCAAAATTTCAAATTTTAAAGCTGTTGGCGTAGCGTGGCGACTTGCCTCCCATATTTGACACCTCGGCCCTCTCCAACCATGCACTATATTTGAAATTCTTCGTTGCAAAACTTTAGCCTAGAAATTCTCTAAAATTACTGATAGTTTCATTTCTTAATCTTAATCTCTGAATAGCAGTCTGCGATTTGAAAATATCAGTAAAAGGTGAAAGAATTGTTTTGTTACGCCATATTAGAATCAGAAATGTTTTATGTTGTAATATGAAAAATACAGCGCTAACCAAATAAAATATACCATATTGCCCCAATCTCATCGACTGCCTTCGCGATCAGCCAAAAATGGTAGAAAAGTGAAGTAAAATCAACTAAATCTATCATTAAATTATTTCCTTCTAACTCTTTCATTCATGTAATTCTTCTTTAGTATGCGACATTTTTGTTAAAGTTATATTAAGATTTACAAAATGATGAAATGGTAAATGAGAACACGGCCACGGGCAACTTTCTTTTTAACACATCGATCAGAAAGCTTCAGAAACATAGATTTTCTCAATACGTTTGCACGTGTACTTCGCACCCTTTTAAAAGTAGTGCGTTTTCAGTTATGTTACTAATCATTAAAGAAATGCCTCAATACCATCATGCTTCACTGTATACGAAGACCGAATACCAGGCAGGGGTGGAAATTTGCGGTAATTATCGTTAAGACCTAATATTTCAGTTTTCATGTATTAAGCGCAGTTTAATGGAATTATAAGTAATAAAATATTCCTTAATACAGGTCACTGGACCTTCTCTTATCTCTTATGAGGCTTCGCCACTGTGGATATTCATATATTCAATAACAGTGACGTGCACTGAGGAGTAGCTAGTCTAGCAGAGATAGAGCAATCAATCTCACATTTCGAATTATATTCAAATCACAATATTTATTGTCTTGTTAAAGCCACCACAGCTCATATGCAACACCTTCTTTTCCACGCGCTTCTCGTCCATCGGTGTTCTCCGTGGGCAAAGCTGGCTGGATACCCTAGCTCGCTCTCCTTCCGCCTGACCAGTTTCCAGGTAGAAACGGCCGTCCGAAGGAAAAAGGAAGATTTTTACCTCTACCTCCCTTGTCCCTTCGCCCCCCGCTGCAATGGTTGAAAGCCCAGGCTTTCAGGTCCCCCAGTCTATCTCCTATAGGACAGATAGGGGATTGGTTTCTCATAGATTTTTTTTGTAAATCCTCTAAAGAACTCAGGGTAAAATTTTCTGCGGTACTTACATATGTTCTCTGTATTTACACAACATTTTACACGTTGTACAATATGTATGTATAATATGGGATGTACTTTTATTATTTATGAATGGGAACGTGTTATGTGCAGACAATAATGTAATGCTTTCTTTCTTCTTTTTCTAGTATGGAATATATAATGATTAAATGGACATTTCCACTCAATTCTTTTTACAACAATTTTAAAAACTACACCCTGGAAAAATGACCCCTGCAAGTTCTCGCGTTTCTCTGCGTCCAGTTTAAGGCAGAAAAGAGACTTCCAAAGTTGCGAGGCTAGCGTTGCGCTGAAAACACGCCGCCGCCATGTTACTACGTCACTCCTTAGGGAGAGCTCGTTTGTCGTCTGCTTCGAGCATCCAGTTCCGGATGGGTAGCCCACGGTGAGCGAACACGTTCAGCAGTTTTACAAATCTGTACCAATTTAAATAATGGAAGAAGGAGCGATAGGAGAAAGGAAAGCTATGCTTTGTAATGATCATTCTTCTATGAAATATCCGTGCTGCTCACGTGCAAGATAAGTGAAAGGGTTCAGCTGCGTGTGTGTTCTCAGGCCATGCGAAAAATATTGCTTATAAAATTGGTTGCTGACCAGACACTCAAAAATATTTTTTAAACTTATATTTATCGATATTTACCGTAACCTAAGTAGTGCAAAATAGGAATTTCCACATTCTTCACTTTAATTATAAAGCCTATTTAACTTTCTTTTCCATAAAGCAATTTCAGTTTGTGTTCCATTTCTGTTGCGCAAATTATGATCAAATATTTTTGTGCAGATAAGAGAAAATACACTGAGAAGATTACATTAGTTGCACAGTATATATATATATATATATATAATTTATATCTATACTTAGTTTATGTATAATTATTACAAGGAAATAATGTGTAAAACCATGGGCATATTTAAGGGGGATTCAACGGGTCCAACCCCCCTCTCTTTTTGGTTCACTAAAATTACCAGTTTCCTTGTTCTATCCGCTTGTTCATAAAAAATTCCTTCGGACTTATTTCATTCTCTTAAATTAGAGACGTATAGGACGGGATACGGATGGGAAGAAAATTTCGTAATTCCACACAACAGATGGGACTGCAGACCAATATCTGCAATTCCCTGATAGTTTCGGAATTTCTGCGATAAGAAACTGCATTGAGACTATCAAATCAGTTATTTTTCCCCCTTCGAATCATATTAAAGAAATTTGGTTCTTAAAAACGTAGTGACACAAGATGAACAGAAAAGTATCAATACTTCGTGACTACAAACACACAACTTTGTCGGGTCCAACATCCCCATGCTCTCCAAGAAGCTTCCGGCCAGCAGTGTCCTGGTTTTTCACTTACGAAATAAAGCAACCCTAATCATACCAAAAGTTGATCCATCCCTCGCCCCCCGTAAACTATATATACGCCCATGTGTATAACAATATCCCATACTGAAATGGTACGATATAATTATTTTGAATTTTGTAATGCGAAAAAAGCCGCCTCATCTCGTTACCCCGAATGCATTAATTGGTTGGTTCACAACTTCACCACTAAGGATCCTATCGAGACGAGACATGGCAGCCTTGGTCTCGTTCTCGTTGACAGTTGTAAATGTCTTTCTTGTGTTTATTTGTAAATGTCTCATTGACAGTCTCGTCTCAATTTATAAACATCCGTCTCGGTTTGGGAGGGCAATTCTCGTTCTCGTCTCAAGTCTAGAAAAATATAGAATTAACAACGTATGCAGAGGCTTATCATTATAAATACAAAAAAAAACTTTCTTAACATTTTTTTTATTATTATTATTATTCTTTGACTCCTCGTTTTGAAGGTTCGAGCCCTCGAAAAGTACATATTATCCTGCTTATATATGCAATCCAAGCTGCAGATTCAGAATTACCAGGAATGAACTGGCGTTGTAATTATTGTACACAAAATTCATGATTTATCTGAGGAAGTCGCATGTTCCAGGTTTGACTGTCGACCTGGGCATGACTGTATCCTTGTGAGTGACATTTCATTGAACTGGAAATTTTTACATGGGAGGATGTTTGCTCGAGACTTTGGGGACAGCTAGGGGGATGCTTCTATTGTTAATGTTAGTGTTGCTCACGAGACGAGGTATGTTCCGCCTCGTCTCATAAAAGGAGATGGGACAAGTGAATGTTTTCGAAATGAGATGGGACAGAAGAAAAAGTTCGTTTCTTATCATGGCAGGTTGGGTGATACTTAGATTGTGCAGTTGGTGGTAGTGTGTGTGGGGGGGGGGGAGGGGTGTACTCCTGCACCCCGACTTCGAATACAGCTTGTAGTTATTCATCTTCATTGTAGCGATTAGCCAAAAGTGGGAAGAAATGTGATGTTAGAGATGATACATAAAAAATTAACCATGCGTTCTCATCGTTGCGGTTAAACGAAGTGAACGGAAAAGCGACGTAAAAGTAGGCTAAATACAAAAATTTGCAATATATATATTAACTGAAGAAAACTGTCATTTACTGCAGGAAATTTCAAAACTCACCGTACCTTTTTATACCGTATCACCTCTTATATTGCAGAAATTGGCGTGTAAACCAGTGTGTTCTAAAAAGTATTATCTTAAAATTTGTGAAGAATATATTATGACGAAAATAACTGTAATTTCAGAAAAGGCATAACCTATGTATTCGCAATGAACAAGGCTGTTCACGTGTTCAGCCATTGACTGTTACATGGTTTGCTTTGTCACCCTAATGGGAAAACCCTCTACCGAGTGGCTGAATTATAGTAAATACTACTATAGTGCTAGGGCATAATTCATCCCCAAGAAATGGAGCACAGATTTTTGCACTGGAAGTTGTAAGATACTTGTTTTACACAGTAACAAGTGAATTTTCTGTCGCTTCCGCGGCTCATGCTAAGTTGACGGGACGAGCAGAAGCCCCGCCTGCACGCATTTCTAAGTGATGACGTCAGAGGACCTCCTGTCTGTGGAGAGGACGTTTTCAAATCCGTGACGTAGTAGGTGAATTTGAGCGGTGTTTGAAGGCGTGTTTCTCGAGAACCGAAACAAATATCGCCGAGATATTTTGCACATCTCATGTTTGTGTTATTATCTGTAAAATGAATGGATTTAAAACGTTTTTCACGTCAAAGTGGAAATGTCCATTACAAATGTGTGCTCGGGCTCTCTCTCACTCTCGTTTTAGAAGTGTTTTATTTAAATATACTAGTCTTGGCCTCTAATAGTCATAATGAATGAATGAATTGGTGTTTTAAGTCCACTTTATGCACAGTAAGGCTAATTTGGACTGGACCTACAGTTTAAAGTGGGATCCGAACCACTATGTGCCTCCACCGAGTATCGAACCCGGGACCCCTTGATTACAAGGCAACAACGCTACCACTGCGCCATCTGGGAGGTCCTCTAATAGTCATAAATACGGATGTATTTATTTGGGCATATTGTTGGTTTGGTTTATTTTACTTCGCTTTTTTGCCACATTTGGTTATTGCAAAAATGAGGATGAGTGATGATATGATGAAATTGATGAAGGGACCTCATATGAACAATCCAGGCCAGGATTCGAACCCGTGATGAGTGCGCATTCTTGTCCTATGTGTTGTACTCTGCAGTGAATAATGAAATAATTTGGAATGAAAAATGTACCTCAGAACTCAAAAAGCCAAATGAATATTATTGAAGAAACTACAAAAAAGTGTGTTTTGTTACCTGTTTTTTTCTGTGCATAAAGTGTGCTAAAAACCCCAGATCAACCAACCGTGGGGGAGTGGTTATCACAGCGCGCTACAACACCAGGAGTTCCGGGTTCGAACCCTAACCTGGGCATGGGTGTTCTTTGTGTTTGTCCCTTCATTAATTTTATTGTATCTTCTTCGCAATTAACCAAATGTGACAAAAAAGCGACGCTAAGTAACAAAAATGAAATCAAATCATTGATTGATTGCTTGATTTGGTTAATTTTACTTCGCATTTCCGCCGATTTTGGCTAATCGCGAAGATGATACGATAAAATTGATGAAGGGACACACACAAAGAATACCCATGGCCAAGCTGAGATTCGAACCCAGGAACTCTGGCTTAGTAGTCAAATCAAATCGTTTTTTATTTTCGAATGTGGGTGGGGTTTACGTGTACTTTATTTTAGTACTCATTCATCATTTTGCAATCTTTTCCTGTTATTGACATTCTTTTTTTTTGTTTTTAGGAATACTGGGCCCTAAATGGGGAAGGGGTGTGACCAATCCCACCCTCCTTGAGCACGCCACTGACTGCTACCCCAAGTGTCGACGTCACCGCACGTCACTGTTCAATAAGTACTTATTCATGTAATAAATAGTAATAATATATATATATATATATATAACAATAAAATAAAATAAGTTATTTAATAATAATTACTATATATACAGTGGTGGCCGGCGGCAACTATGATGGGTAGTGCCAACGTGATCAAGAAAGCAATGCCCTACCCCGACCCCTCCTTGAGGTTGCGCCACTGGCCAAGATGTTTATCCTCGTTTGGTAACGTGGAAAACGGTGTGTGTTTAAGTAATAACGCACTAATCCGATTTATCTTCACTCACTAACCTATCTTTATACACTACAGGAGACTTCCCTAAAAACGCAACAATCACAAGAGGAAGGGAAAAACAAATCCTCTCACCTTCTCCTCCTTCATGCACACGTATGGATGTCGAAAATATTCTAGACATTTGTTGTAAAAATAAATTGTCGAAATGCGAAAGGAAACTCGCATCTCCATAGGATTTTTTTACTTTTACATTTTTAAAAAAGCCTGGATGGTCCTCTAAGCGCAACTATCTATTATCAAAATGTTCATTGAACTTTGGAAAAATACTACGTTCTTTTCTCCAAAAGTAGGCAGAAAAATAGATTGTACCTTTCTTACGAATTGCTTCCCCGACGGGTCTTACAAATCCGTTGTATTTACCGACTTATCTCTGAAGGTGGCAACTGTGTCAACACTGCGAAAGTTCCCTCGCCGTGCCAGGCGAAAACGGGCACGGCTGGTGTCTTATGGGCTAACCCCGCCCCCTGCCACCTTGTTCCCGGCTCATGGTCGAAATGTTCACCACAGACTTCTTCAACCCTCTGCACGTGTATCAACTTGGTTAGGCCAGCTCTTGGTCGGCTCGGACCGCTGCCTCGCGAGGATAAGAAACAGCTGGCGATGCAGTGAGGAGGTTGGGGTGGTCGTTAAGTCACCTTGACCGATTGCAAGATTCGAATCTCCTTGTCTGTAAACTATCAATGTATTAATTTAACAATACTTGGGCGAGGTATGCGTTTCTTCTGATATATATATATATATATATATATATATATATATATATATATATATATATATATATATATATATATGGGGATGAGATCGTAAAAACTGGTTGATAGATTTGAAAACCTGTCCCCCCCCCACTCCAAAATAAGTTCCGACGTCCCTGCTACTTTCTATGGGATGATGCATTGGTTACATATGAGTGCAGGCACGTATCCAGAGGGGGGCTTATGGGGCTCGAGCCCCCCCCCCGAATGTTTTAGGTTTACACTAGATAAAATGAGTTTTTTTTTTTTGTTTCTTGTGGTGTGAAATAAAATAATGTGACAATAATTTAAGGAAAGAAATAATTATCGAGGCAAGACGGAGAATGTTCCGTAACCCTGTTATTGATAATAGCACGTATCCAAGATGGGGCACAGAGGGCTCGACCCTCTCCCCAGGAAATTTTTCACTTTACGTTAGATAAAATTAGGTTTTTGGCTTCTTAAATAATGTGAAAATAATGTAAGGAAAGAGATAATTATCGAGGCAAGACGGAGCATGTTTTATACCCCTGTTATTATTAATAGCACGTAGCCAAGGTGGGGATGAGGTGGCTCGAACCCCACCAGGAAATTTTAAAATTTACACTAGATAAAATTAGATTTTTGGCGTCTTGAATAATGTGAAGATAATAAATTTATAAATCTGAGAGAAATAATTATCGAGACAAGACGGAGAGTGTTCTATAACCCTATTATTGTCAATAGCACGTATCCAAGGTGGGAATCAGGAGGCTTGAGCCCCCCTTTAGGATTTTTTTCTGTTTACACTAGATAAAATTAGGATTTTGGCTTCTTGAATAATGTCATGATAATTTGGGAGAAATAATTATCGAGACAAGATGGAGAATGTTCTATAACCCTGTTATTGTTAATAGCACGTATTCTAGGTGGGATTGATGTGGCTCGAGCCCCCCCCCCCCAGGATTTTTTTTAACACTAGATAAAATTAGGTTTTTGGCTTTTTGAATAATGTGACGATGATTTAAGAAGATAGACAAGTATCGAGGCAAGACGGAGAATGTTCTATAACCCTGTTGTTGGTAATATTGCACGTACACTTTTCTTGCGCTTTCGGTGTTGTCTCAGCGCACTTGAGGACTATGTAGAGACTTGTCAGCATGTGGAAGCTGCACAACAAAGGTAGAGTCACACGTAGGGCGATTCGTTGTAATTTCTAATCTCTGGAAGGCGGGAGAGGGTACGTTCTTGAATGAGAGAAGGAGTCAATTTCTGGCGATATTAACGAATCGTTTTATCTGCGGAACGTTCTACAATATAATGAGGATATAAATACGCCGATTCAATTTTTCGATTGATCTGTACAAAGAATCGGTTAATGAGATTTCAAAGGTAAGTGTGACAATTCATACAGTCGATTGGTGATTAGATCAGTCAGCGTCCTCTGGTTGCTTTATAAGATATAGTGATTCGAAAATGAAGACATTGACGACAGCAGAACTTCCGGGGCCTCAGAGTAGTGCTAGCTCGGTTCAAGGGCCGAAGAGATCAAGGCCTCTCTCTCTTTCTCTCTCTCTCTCTCTCTAAAGTGAATATTTCATCAGTACCGGATATTAAAACAGAAATAAGCTGCATAGATCAACTGAAAATCAAAGTTTTGAGTGATGATTTAGTTTTGCCAGAACTAAATTTCGTATATGCAGTCTGAGAATTTCATGATATAAAAAAAATACTTTTGTTTAAGCCTACTGGGTTTGAAACAATTCAAACACTTAACTACCATAAAGAGACAGCAGAAAATTTTATGAATGTCGAGAAGAGAAAGCAAGAAGATGTTGCATATGTAGACATTTTAGGCGGAAATTGCAGGCTCTACCAGGACCCAAATCAGGGTTGTTGTTGAGAGAAGAAAACTGAGGAGCATTATAACCGGTTGAGGATATTTTTTTTCTGTTGTCAACAAGAGCTACTACTTCAAGGTGACAATGACAGTGGCCTAATAAGGGAGATTTCACACCGTGTCGCCTGAAGATTAGGTTTGTGCGGCCTTTTGTGTCACTACGGTGTGAAACGTTGCTGTTGATTGGCCCATTCCAATCGACATGTATCGCGTGTCCCTTCGGTCTGAAACCTTCCTAAGTCTTAAAAATCCAAGTCACAAGGATGGAAAATTACGGCCTTGTTAAGGTTATGTGTGAAGGCAGACAGACGACAGCACCCTAAAGGATCATATCTAAACCTGCAGGAAGGACGCATCTTACTTCAATCTCCAATACGATGATAAAAACTTCTGGCGAGTTCATTTTAAAAAATGTGTCCGAGATAAAGAGAGACGTGCCCAGGATTTTCGGAAGGGAGAGGGGTTACGCATACTATTTTTGGTAGTGAGTCCTGATTTTGCCATTTTTCCCTGTCTTTGACGTTTCTTTTTTTTTAAAAAAAAAAAGGAATACTGGGTCAAATGGGGTTATTACCTCACCAACCCTCCCTTGGGCACGTCACTGGAGATAAATGAGTAAGCATTTGATCATACTGGGAGACGAAACATTAGATGTGTTGGGAACGGAAGGGTTTTCATTATGCATTAATTGTTTCGTGATCCACCTGTATTCGAGAAGACTTCCGTTGTTTCGTGCCGATATATAACAAGACAGCGGAAGCTGTGACAGGCATTTTTGAACACTTGTGAGTGCTAAGGCCTGAATCTGAACAATTTGGTGGGTTTTGGCTTTTATAAGAGCTGAAAAAATGGGAGGACAAGACACGTTAGTGGTGTTCAGGCTCGAATCAGAGAGAAATATTCGAGAGCTGTCTGCGTCCAGTTCGCAACCCACAATTTGAATCTCGCGTTGTCGAGTGGATTGTCCATCCCTTGCATGTGTAACAGCTTCATAAAAACACTCAAAGATACCATAGATGTTTTTATACCTGATGAGAAGAAATGGACAAACACATACTGAGATGGTTCCGGCACACATTATTAATGCATGGAAAGAGAGGAGTCGAGTGGTAAAAAATGTTCCGATTTCACGTTCTGATTAAAATGATAGATAGCCTTACAGTGGCAACGATTTAAGGGATAGTTGCTCCCCATTTTTTATTTTTCTGCTTCAAAATTATGGCCTCTTAATGTTAAGCCTTGGCTACCAAGAGAAAGTAAACTTTCCTTGCAACGCCCTCCGCACCCCCGCCCCCCTCCGTTTTGGAACCCAATTGCCACCACTGGTCTTAGACATACAATTGTGAGGTTCTTACTATACCCCTTAAAAAAAGGTGTTGAGCCACCCCCCCCCCCCCCCCCCGAAAGGAATTCCTGGATACGTGCCTGCATGAGTGCAACATTCTGCAAGGATTTTCCCCAAGAGAAAGATAAAAAGAAAGTAATTTTTACAGAGTATTGCACATGAACTAGTGACACCATTTGCAGCACAATACAAAAATTCTGCACTACCAAGAAATATCAAAACAGCATAGTAACATACAGATTTGCTTCAGATGAAAACATAATGCAAAACACTGAGAAGTATGAGGCAGTATCAAGGAAGTGAGGACATTGTCCTGCCATAGACATAGAGGCATGAGAACAAGTATGTGTGCAAATAATGTGTACAGTATGCCTGAAAATACCATATGAGCATGATCATTACTTGTGATATGTGTATAGTTCAAAATCAGCATTCATTTTTGTCATCCTTTAATGGTTGATCAGAAAGTCAAAAATAAATTGAGAACTACAGTCATTTATCAATTAGTCTACATTTGTCCTAGGAGGATATGGCATTTTAAGTCGAGAATAGAAGGAGAACAAGACATGCATGGCATGGTAGTGGAGAAAATGACCGAAACAAGAGATAATGTACATCGAGAACAGATCAAGAATGATTGGATTGGATTGATTTGGTGTTTTAAGTCCACTTTATGCACAGTAAGGCTAATCGGGACTGGACCTACAGTTTAAAGTGGGATCCGAACCACTTGTGCCTCCACCGGGTATCGAACCCGGGACCCCTTGATTACAAGGTGACGACGCTACCACTGCGCCATCGGGGAGGCAGATCAAGAATGAGACAGGTCATGTCAGTCCAGACCAAGAATAAAAGAGGGGTAAGTTGAGAATAAATAAACTGTAAGTAGAGAAAAACAGAACAAGACATTCATTCTATGTTGAGAATATACCCAGAACTAGATGGGTATAGCTTTACACTCAAAATGAACTGAGAAAGAGACAGGCATTTTAAGTCAAGAATAGACCAAGAATGTGACAAGCATGATAAGAAAAGCATACACTGAAATCAGACAAATTATGTAAGTGGAGAATAGACCAAGAACCAGACAGCCATTGTACTGTACATTGAGAATAGAAAAAGAATGAGAGTTGATAATAGACTGAGATCAAGATAAGGATTGTAGGTTGAGACTATTCCAATAACAAGACAGGCATTATATGTCAAGACTATACTGAAAATAAGACAGGCACTGGAAGCCAAGAATGAGACAGGCATTGAAAGTCGAGAATAGACAGATAATAAGACGTGTTAGAAGTCAAGTATAGACCAAGAACAATGCCAGCTCTAAATCTAGAATACAAGAAGAGACCAAGAATAAGATAGTCATTTGCAAGTTGAGAATATAAAAAAAGGGTATGCGCACCTTTAAAAGGCACCTTAAACATAAACCAGGACATCTTTCGCTCCTAATTTACCTGTTCCCCCATTTTTCTTTTGTGTACTTTGTTCATAATATTACATGTATTATAATAACTTTGAACATTGTTTGATTTATGAATTTTGATTACAAAACTTTGGATTACAAGACTTGTTCTGCTTATTTACATAAGCACACAAATAAAATAAGTTGCTTTTTTTTATATACCTATAACTAAAAATTATTTTAATATTTGTGGTTGCTGTTTTGTGTGTGTGTGGTACATGTTTTTTTTATGGATTGGGGTGTATGTAAGAGTAACTGAAATACCAAAATTTCAAAAAATTAAATTTAAGGCAAAGCAAGAGCAAGTGTAATTGTATTACAGTAATAATAATAATAGTATAAACTATGAAATATGGTAGGGAATAGAGGATGAGGCTAGTATATTGGTTATGATCAAGAGTAGATAAAGTTATTGCATCACAAAGCATTTAGATATATACACAAAATGATAATGAAGTTATTACAATTAAGTACAGTTTTTTCATTATAAATATATTGCAGGATTATATTTCAACTTGAACACTTTAGTAATGATTATATATATATGTGCTTCAGTAGGATGTTTAGGCAAAGTTTAGAGGTTGGAGTACTAAGAGAAGGAAATAAGGCTAAGGTATGTTATGGGATTTAGAAATGATGTTGGTCTACTGGTTACCAGTGAACCAGGACAAATCCACCGGCGTCGACTTTGGTAGACCGTGATGTTTCTCTGGGAAGCTTCAGGAAGGGAGTCTGGGATGATAAACCTCCTGGGATTCTTCAGGAAGGGAAGGGGGGGAAAAAGCACCAGTCGAGTTTCTCTTTGTTGTGCTACTTCCTGTCTACCACGTCCTGTCTAGATTTATCATTGCCATTCAAACTATATAAAAAAATGATTGAATCAGAATTGACAACAAATACACTGTAATCATTCCCATTATTTTCCATTATATTCTACAATTATATATCTATAGGTATTTTATATCTGTAATTATTGCACAAATATTTGTTCTTGTATGGTGAAAGACAAGAGAAAGGGTCAGATTGTTTAATTTTATTATTGATTACGTTATTGATTACTTGTATTATCGGTTGATGTATGTTTATATATTTGCTAATTGTATTGTTTTCTTTGTTTATTTCTGCCATCTGTAATTGGAGATTTACCTCCATTGAGGGCAGTAAATAAATAAATAAATAAATAAATTTCTGCGGTCCTAGATGCTCCTTTCAGATGATCCTCTGCCATTCCTATTGGGTTTGTTCCAATTGGGGGTGGTACTCTTCTTTCTGATCTTCTTAAAACTTGCATGGTTTGGGGTTCTTGGGTATCTCAAAGTTCAACTGATGTGTGTGATATCTTTCGATAAGTCTTCAATTCTTCTTGCGAGACTTGATCCACCAATTTATTTATGGTTTCTAAATTGTGAGATCTTATGAGTTCATAGATGATTTTGTTTGGAAGTTTGTTTCTTTTGTCTACTATTTCACGATTTTCACTTGGACACTCAAATACTGTGTGTTCCGGCGTATTTATTACATTTATGCATTTCAAACAGTGGTCACTATCTCTCTGTTTAGTTTTTAGGAGATGTATTCCATACGGGCCATGCCCGATTAAGAAGTGTATAAGGCCTCTTGTTGGTTGGAAATTGTTGAGTTCCAGCCTCTCTTCAATATTTGGGAGGAAGTTGAAGAGTTTTCTTCCTTGTGGTGCAATGCTCCATTCCTCCTGCCATTCTTCTCTTAACTTTGTGTTTATGTCTCTTTTATTGGGGTGACTTCTCCAAGAATGCTTATTAATTTATCTTCGTCCCTTTCCGGAAATAGTAATTTGCTGCTCTCTTCTTGACAACCTTATCGATTGGCCACGAACCTGCAACTACCAGTAAGGCGAGTGTTGATGTAGTTCTAAATGCACCTGTCATTTGCACTAGTGCTTTCCTTTGTGATGATCTTAAATTTTGGACGTTGGTGATATACTTAAGACCATGCACCCAGAGAGATGCTCCGTACGAGATTATAGCATTGTATACTGATTCCAGATATGGTTTAATGTGCGACATCAGAAGCTTATATGTAGTAGATCCAAGAGTAGCCAGTTTGTGAATAATTGAGTAAACTTTTGTTTATGATTGCTTTTATGTGGACTGTATTGTACATCTTTTTCCTGAATTGTAATTCCCAAATATTTAGCACGAGGCTTATATTTTAGACTTTCACCTCTTCATTTTATTTGTGGGCGCCTATTAGAACTTAATTTTCCTTTTAGTAGCATAAGATGTGTCTTATTATGGGCTATATTGAGTTTCGCTGACACACCAGTCAGCGAAATTATTGACTGCTTTTGTAGATTTATTTTCTATTTCTCGTCTGGAGTTTCCATCTACGATTATTAGAATATTGTCTGCATATGCTATTATTTGTTTATTTCTTCAGTACTTTTTAACTTTTCAAGGGCTGGTTCTAGGTTAATGTTCCACATCTCAGGTCCTAGTATGGATCCCTGTGGACATCCTTTTGTTATGCATTTTGATGTTGTTAGGTTTGGGGTTTTCAAATTTGCTATTCTGTGGGTGCAGTAGTCTTTTAGTATTTTGTACAGTGTACCTGGAAATCTCTGGTCCCTCATAGTTTTAAACAGGTGTGGCCACTATAGATTGTCAAAAGCTCTGGCTATATCTATCATAATTTCCACAATGTATTTGGTTTCTGTGGAATTTACTGTTTCAGTTAGTGAGTTGAGCACATCCTCTGTGGACCTGCCTAGTAAAGCCAAATTGTGTTCCTGTCTTTTCCAGGAGTGTCCTGTATTCTATAATTCTCCTTGGTATTAATTTTTCAAATAGTTTTCCTGAAACATTCAACAAACATATTGATCTATATGTCTTTGGAAGGGTTTCATCTCTGTGCAGGTCTTTTTTTAAGTATGACGACGTTGGATTCTTTTCAAGAAGTTGGAAATTTAGTTTTTCCTATACAAGCATTGTATAGATCTGTTATGTAATTTATAAGTTTTGGTTTTGCCAATTTTATGATTTCCACTCTTATGCCGTCTGGACCTGGGGCTCTATTTCTTTCCATATTTTGAAGTTCTATTTCTACTTCTTCGGTGCTGAACAGGATAATTGGAGTATCCGGATATGGAAGATTTAATGCACCTCTTGTTATTTCGTTTATTTCATTATCGGTCTGTGGTCCATCATCTGGGAAAAGTTTCCCTAGAAGATAGCTTGTTGTGTCTTGTGTTGTTATAGTGTAAGTGTTGTCATCCTTAAGCAGTGTGGTGATCCTTTGCGGATTTTTAATTTTTCCACTTGCAATTTTATATGGAATGCTTCACTTGTCACGTTCCAATGTTTTGTTTAAGAAATGTATCCACCTTTTTTGTTTTGTTGTAAGTAGTTCCTGCTCATATTCTTTTTTAAGGTCTCTATAGATATTCAGATTTATTACTCTGTATCATTTAATTTTTGTATTTTGATAAATCTTTCTAGCTTTTCTCATTGCCTTCTGCAGTTTATGGAGATTTCTGGACCATGGACCGTTTGATTTCTGTGGTTCTAAGATTGGAGCCGATTGCTTTATGGCTTCTGTGATACTGTGTGTACGGGTTTTCTGCTAGCTCATCCATGCTTTTGCTCATGTCGATTGTGTTGGTATGTTCAATTCTTCTAAAAATTTGTTTGCATTAATTTTCCTTCAGTTATATCTTTTTTTTTCTGTATTTTCTGGTTGCAGTAAGGTAGATTGCGAAATTTTGATATCAAAAGTTATTAGAGTGACCATATCATGAAATTTCCAATTTCTTATGTCGGATGCTGCTTTGTTGTTGGTGAGTGCAACATCAATATTGCTGCTAGCTCCAGCCGGTCCTGTGTACGTTGGAAGGTTGTTTGGCTCATTTACTACACTGAGGTTATGTTCGAAAATCAAGTCTTCCAGTTCTTCGCTGTTGTCATTTGTCTCATTACCATGCCACCATGGGGAAGACGAGTTTGCATCCACAGTTATGATTAGCTTTTGGTTAGAATATGAGTTGCATATTCTACTCAGATTTCTAAGGTATGGTTGTATATCGTGGCTGTACTGGAAATATGAATTAAATAGAATCCAAATTCCTGCTTTCATATTTATTTGTATACAGTTATTGTGCGAGTCCCTGAATTGTGAGATCTTTGCGACATGGATTTCTTTGTTGATTATAACAATTGCTGCTGTAGTGATTTCTGAATTATTTTTGAGCTTATAAATGGTATTTTATTCTTGACTGTATATGGTTCCCGTATGTTTAGAATGTCAATGTTATTTTGCACTATGATTCTACGCAATGCTTCCATAACTAATTTGCTTCCTTTAGCATTTATCGATTCATGGATGTCTGTGCTGGAAGCACTGTGGGAATTCCAACTGTGCAACAAACAACACTTTCCTGAGGGCCCTCACTAGGTCCTCGTATACCTCCTCAGTGTTATGTATTTCCCCCCTTCGAAGAAATGCATTTTCTACTAGGCCTTTTTCAACTTCTGTGGGTAGGTTAACGAATCTGAGCATAAGTCTCTCTACCACTTCCGGTATTGGAAAGGTTATATATTTACCTTTTGGGTGTGTTTTCCTGATTAGGAATCTTAAAGTCGTAATCAAGTTTTATTTTTCTTCTAATGTTAGTTCAAAATGTGCATAAATACGGTTTGGGAATGGCGCATGTTTGGAATATGATGTAAGTTTGTCTAAGTCATTTCCAATTTCGAGGTCATTCTTGGAATCACTGTCTTGAATAGACTAAGTGGACACTTATTTTTCTATGAGATTCTATGTTGGTGCTATTTGTAGCTTCTGTGGTTACAAAGTTTGGATAGTAAGGGTGCGAGATATAAAATGGTGGAGCCTCTGGGTTTAGCAGATGGCACCCATATCTTTCCATTTCTTTCTTTTTGCGGTAAGCTGCCGCCCTTTGCGTGTTTCTTCTTCTGCTTTGTGGGTTTCTTCTTTCGGATTTAGGTTTATTAGCTTCCATAATCTGTTCTTTCTATTAGTCATTGCAGCATCATTTTTTGAGTTTGACAATCTTTATTGTCACAATTATTTTGTTTGTATACGCAAGGGATGCAAGTTTTTGGTTCTTGGAGTTTTCCGCAGGTCTCTTTTCGGTGTTCTCTGTTCCCACAGTGGGAACATACTTGCTGGGTTTTTGCAGAACTTTGCTACATGACCTTAATCATGGCATTTGTTACATCTGGCTACTACTAGATAGTCTTTAATGGAAAGTGCTTGGAAAGCTAGATATAGTTGACTTGATCTTTAACAGTAGGCTTCTGATGCCCTCATGGACCTCCACTACATAGTGAACTGTATTCTTGTTTCTAGGTCCAGTTTTGAATTTTAGGTTGAAACCCTTACTGTAGTCTTCCCACGAAATCTTCCCCTCAAAGTTTAGTGCATATACTTCTTCAGTGCTTTTATTGACAGGAACGTCATAAATTATCATTAGTGGATCTCTCTTTTTAAGTTCTTCTAATTTGATTTTTTTTTATTTTGAAGTTCATTACTTTTAACCCTAGCAGGACCAAGGTGTGGCATAAAGTACCACTTTTGAAGTTTTTGTGTTGGTAATCGAAACTGCCTTGAGCAATTGAATTAAAAATCCTGTTTATTGTCAATTCAGATGTGTATTTTCATATTTGTTAAAATTCAAGAGAAAATTTTATCCATTTTAATTTTTAAACTGAAGTTGATTGAGCCACATGTAGCAGAGAGAGCAAAGAACATTGAGGGATTGAATGCAAATACAGGTACGGCAATGGAAAACGTTCTTCAAAGGAAAATTAGGTCAACGGTTGACAATCCCATAGATATATCTACTTATGCAACTGCTTCGAGAAAAGGAAATAGGTGTTACATTTGCATTTCCAATGGAGAAAGAAGAAACAAACTCTCACGAACTACAATTTCATGCAATGACTGTGGTAAATGTGTCTGTGGAAGACACTGCATGAAAGTTCACATCTGTGACAACTGTGTAATTTCTAATAATAGTGAGTAATGCTGAGGAACTGTAATTTAGTGACAATGTAGAACTGAAATGTGTTATAATGTTATAATGTTTTATTCTATTATTGTTAATAATAAATATGCAGATGTACATTTCCAAATAAAAAATACTTAACATACATTAAAACTATACAAAATATGACTTACTTATCTTTCAAAATAAAAAAAAAAATACTTAACAAACATTAAAAATATACAAACTATGACTTATATTAAACAAAACATACTAGTAGCGCAAAATAACTAACAAATGTAGCAGAATAGTAAAGTGGCACAAAATGCCACCCTTAGTCCAGCATGTAACAGATCAAACCTTGGTCCTGCTACGGTTAAGTATCCTCTCGGCTGCTTCCTTTGAGGCCATTTCAACAATTAAAGTGTTCCTTGTTGTCCTCATGTTCTTGATTTTTATGTTTTGGGTGACAGGTTTGAATGATTTTGTAAATATTTGTTGTAATTGCTTACAGTCTTTTTTGTTTTCTTAATCTTTTACAAAGATAGTGAATTTCTGGGTGGCTATGGCCTGCTGTATCTTTACTTTATTCCCAGTCGGTGGTAAGCTAGCAACTTGAGAATAAGATTGCACTTGTATAGTAGTATCATCTCCGTAAGACCTGATCGTTGATTCTTGAAGGGTATTATTTACCGCTGCTAGCGATTTGTTTTATTTTATTATTTAGTTGAGAATAGACCAAGAAACAAGACATGCATTGCACAACAAAAATAAAGCATGGATGAGACAAGAATTGTACATCAAGAATAGGCTGAGAAGTAGCCACCTGTTAATCAGTATGCTGAGAGCTAGACAACCATTTATCAGTGTGTCAAGAATAGACCAAGGAGACTGGCATTTTAAGTCGAGAGCATTTATTTTCATCATTCAGGAGCTCTTTTAAGCAATGAATAGAAATAATTTTTAAGTTGTCACTAAGAAGAGTCATACAGTAAACTTTCTTAGCAGCAAGCTAACTGAATCTTTGGAAGAAGCTTAGCAGGTCCTGCTCAAAGCTATGGGCATTCAAAGGATTGAAGAGAAAGCTAGAAATGCTGGTCATACTTGCAGACTCTCTGGGGCAGGCAAGAGAACTTACCTTAGTGACCAGGCAGATATGAGAAGAAGAAATCGTAGATTTGCAGGGCACTGGTTGCACTGAAATATTACTTACCAGGTCTCTTAGAACAGTGGATGTTGTCCCTGTATCTCTGAAAATTTGTCAATAGTTGACAGACAGGGAACTGATACATAATAGTGTATTTTTCAGTTTTGCTGACTACTACTCTAACACTCCATGCACATTGAGCCACCGATTGGTGTCAGTGGATGTCTTCACACACGGCTACTTTTTTACAGAAATGAAACACTTTGTGGAGCCACCAGCTCATGTAAAGAATCACAAAAATTGTCCAAGGCAAATGGAAATAGGTGGTTCAGTGATCATTGGTTGAAAAGATGACCTCACTTGTAACAAACTTAATTCTTAACTTAATGTAACAAACTTAATTCTTCATTAAAATGAATGAATGAATAGTTTAAGAAATTAGTTAGGAAGTTCTTAACAGACCTATTTTATTTTGTTGTTAGGGACCTGTCCTAAATTTTATTTTAGTTAAGGGGTTTATGCCCGTGTTGTGTGACTGGCATAAATAGCCTGTGCTCTCACACACTCTCTTCCTTCCCCATCTCTCTCTAACTCTCTCACACACACGCACACACACACAGATAGAGAGAGGGGGAGGGGGAGAGTGTGTCTAAACAGATAATATAAAAAGACAATGAGCAACTGGGTAGCACATACGTCATCCACAAGCAATTCACTACAATAAGGTAGCATATACACACCAGGCACATAGCTAGAATTGATCTCCCGGGGGGGGGGGGGCTCATGGGTTATCAGGGGGGCTTTGTAAACCAAGTCCATGTCCATTTTTCAAAAGTTTAACAGGCTTAAATGAAGGTAAATTATTTGTGTGTGTGGGAGGGGAGTCATTAAGTTAATATAAAATTTAGTTATATCACACAAATAGTACAATTTTCTATAGGTATCTTCTAAGACATCTCTTGAAGTGTTAATTGTTATATCATCCCTTATTACATACTACACAATACTTTTGATGATACAGATATTTATTTATATCATACAAAAAAAATGCACAATATTCAATCATAGTGCCTACCATACATTCCACCCCCATCCCTTCATTCCAAAAACTTAGGAACTGTTGACCTTTGATGCAGATATGGAAGGAATGTGGATGACGACGGCAAAGTCACAGATTTCTGTCTAAACGGGAGGCCGCAACAGGGGTAGCAAAGGTACGGATAAAGAAGCTCCTCTGTGAAAGGACATTCTATAGTCTAGAGAATCTTCTAAATACTTGCCGCTACTTCGACTTCAGTTCATAAACAAGGCAAAGTTTATGTTCTGCGAGTTTATTCTTCACCAAGTTGTGAGCAAAATAATATCTGATGTCTACATTTTCAATCTTCACTGCAAACAAATTATACAAAATAGTTTTACCTAATGTCAAAGGGGAGCTCAGCTTGTCTACGGCCCTGCTATGCAAGAACTTTCTAAACTCTATACAACCTACTAAATACAGGGTGTCTACAAATGATTGAAGCAGTTTCACGATGTTACTGTACGTGTATTATTGATCATATTGTGAAGTATCTTCGCAGTTTTGTAGAGAAACTCAACAAGTTTTGTAACACAATGCAAGTGTTCGATATGCCCCCTCTTCGTGATTCTGCAGACATAAACTTTAAAATCAAGTTCTTCCCAAACGCGATGAAGCATGTACCTATCAATTCAATCAAAAGCATGCAGTTCTGCTAGAGCACTCTGTAATGTAGGCACAAACACTAAATCCTTTACATAACCCCACACAAAAAGTCACCGTAAGGCAATGACAGCAGTTGTGTATCATAATTTCCACAACGACCGACCCATCGGTTTGATACTCTGGTGGTTAAGATTTTGTGGACATCGTGATGGAACTGGGGCGGAGCACCATCCAACTGGTGGATAAAGTTCTCTATGTCTGTCTCCAACTGTGGCATGAGCCAGTTTTCTAGCATGTCAAGATACCCGTATTCTGTAATGGTTGTTCGCTGAAGAAGCAGCAGCCGTAAACTCTAAATTTTGAGATTGCACAAAAAGCCTTGAGTTCCGGAAAGTCACGAATATGCTCAATGGCACCACGGTGAACAGAAACCTCCCATAACTTTTAATGTGTCTCAAAACTTGTTGAGTCTCTCTACAAAATTTCAAAGTTACTTCATGATACATACAGTAATACATACAGTAACATCATGAAACCGATATTAATCATTTGTAGACACCCTGTACTTTCCGCTACTTAGACTTTAGTTCATAAACAAGGTGAAGGAATATGATAGCTGATCTTCGTTCTGTGAATTTGTCCTTTCATCAAGTTATGACCACATAATATCTGCTGCCTACATTTTCACTTGTCACTACAAACAAATTATAGGACTACAATAGTTTTACCTAATGACCACGGTGCTAACGACAATACAGGGGGGGCTGAGCCCCCGATGGCCCCTGCCTGGCTACGGGCCTGATACACACTCTCTTCCTTACTTTCATTTATCATCACTGAACACACAAGTCTGACAATTATTCTGAACTGTTTGTACTAGGCAAGTGTAGGAACTAAAGCTACCAGGAACTGAATCCAGGTTTCATCATACTTCTTGATATCACAGGATACCAGCATCCAACATCTCTTCTGACACCAAATACAAAGCACAATAACTTGGTATCAAAGTGAACACAAATACAATGAAATTGGACATTCATTAAGTTGAACCTGACCATGGAAGTAAAACTAGTAACGTAAACTGAACATAAATATTTATTAGTCGCTGCTTCACAAAAATTTACATAGGAAACACATGTGCATGTACAATATAAACAAATTTAGGTGGGCACATATCTGTCGAAATTTTATAACCGGTTTGATTTGATCAAAATAAAGAAAATTTACTGCATTTGCTCTCACTTCCTACGTTTTGGTGCCAATTCTAATCCTTTGATGTATTTTTTATTGATCTGGTATTCATCTGCAAAAAATACAAACATAGGAACTAAATACAATACTTAAAATATGTAATCATCTGTATGTATATACAGTATACAGTGGAGTGCACCAAAATTCCTCTTTTTTTTTTCTTCTTAAAAGTACATGCTCAAGAAAAAACACCATATTACTACATAAGAAGTCTGCATGAATTTCAATGATACTTGTGTTAAAGACACACCCAGCAAGTTGCCAACCTTCATGGTGGAGTGGTTAGCACAGCACACTATTATGTTAGGGGTCCCGGGTTCGAATCCCAGCCTGGGCATGGGTGTTCTTTGAGAGTGTCCCTTCATCAATTTCATCATATCATCCCTCATTCTCATCTTCATAATTAGTCACAAGCGGCAGACAAGTGAAGTAAAATAAACCCAAACAATTAAAACCCAGTAAGTGGTGGAGGTGTAGGTCAAGCTCTCCTAAAGAAGAATGTAAATTGCAAGAAAAGAAAACAAGAACTGATGGCTAAAAAAGAAGGTGCAAGTTCTAAGTCCACATATAACCTCACCAACACTGTACCCATATTTTAGAATAGAATTGAAACAACTAAAATACAGGGGCCGGCAACTAAACCTGACTGTTTTTCATTACAAATATAAACAAAACTCTTTCATGCAACAAAGTCAATTTAATACATGTTGTACTACATCTCAAAGCATTTCAGGAAAATAACATGAGATGCAGTTTCATGCAGTTTCTTGACAAGGACAGTTAATTTTTTGAACGACCCCTCAAAACATACCCGAACTCATTCGATGTTCTTGGGAGTGCAAACCTTACAATGTCCACCAGGTGTTCTTTTCATTGCTAATGCAGTCTCCTTGAAGTTCCTTACCCACAGTAAAATGGTATTCCGACTGGAAACGTGCAGATTATGGTGAACGTCGTTACCTTGAGCAACTTCTGTTCAGTGTTGATTTAAAAACAGTCAAATTCAATTGCCGTGCTTCACAGGTGTGCTACTCAAAAAATTATCTATCCTTGTCAAGAAACTGCATGAAACTGCCACTCATGCTATTTTCCTAAAATGCTTTGAGATGTAGTACAACATGTATTAAATTGACTTCATTGCATGCAACACTTTTGTTTTTATTTGTAATAAAAAACCATCAGGTTTAGTTGCTGGACCCTGTAGCAGAGTTCTGTTGTATTAATTTGTCCTTAATTCTGGTGAATACCAAAGACCATTGAGGTTGTTCAAAGAAGATGTGTACAAAAAAAAATTATAAAAAAATATTTGTTGTGTAATTTGACACATATACCCATACCCGTATGTCTATAAATGAATACAAAGGTATCTACTGCATTCCGATGTAAATCCACATGATCACCCATGTTGAAACATGGCCCATCATTCAGACACAACGTGAAACAAAACCTGTTAAGGTCTTCTGTTACCCTGACAGGATTGCATTAACTCCCTTAGATCATTGGCCTTAGTTTGTAATATTGTATTTGATGAATCCAGAAGCAAAGTAGAACAATGGGGGTTAGATCAAATAACTGGAGCATTCCATTTTAGGTGACACATACCTACCAACTTTCTAGGAATGGTGTATGACCAATCTACATGCTCACCCCCATGCATTGTTTTCCTACACAAGCAAAGCATTCAAAGACTTGGTTCAAATTTCCCCCACTCTTAGAGCTCCACTTGGTGGAGAGTGCAAAAAAGTTTGAGCGGAAATTCATTTCTCTGGAAACTGTGGCAGATGTCCTGAAAATTAATTAATTAATTTTACTCTTCAAATATGTATGACCGGATCAAGAAAGTGTGGGGCGTTATCCCCACACCCCTTCATGGCGTGGTGCTACGCACAGGGGAGCACTTTTTTTTTTTTTTACTCTTCAAATATCGTATTTATTTCACTTGCATTGACAGGCAACCCTGCAGACAGCACAGTCAGCTCTCCAATCTAATGAGCTAGAAGAGAGGGAAGGGGGTGCAGACCTGAGGAGATTGCAGCAGGTGGTTTACCTGTATAAAACCAGTTTCGAGTATACCAGCATATAGCAGGGTACGGAAGATCTGTGAAGATCGTATGATGTTCTTTTGAAATTATAGATAGAAAATGGTCAAAACGTTCAGAAATACAAATAGAATCAACACAGATATATTCACTTAGGCCAGAGTATGCAATTACTCAAATTCGCAATGACAAAAGTATGCAGTAAAGCAATGCTGTGCTCAAGGAGGGTTTGAGGGTGGCATATTCTTCAGATGTCAAGAATAGAGATGAATCACACATTATTCACCCAGCATCGTATAAAGTGAGTACCTGGAGGAAACTCGGGGGGGGGGGGGGGGGGGGGTATAGGCAGCCAGAGAGTTGGTGCTGATCACGCCACCCCTATATGCCTTGATGGCATGGTGCACAGCACAGGGAAGAGCTTTACTTTTTTATGTTCACATAGAATATAACATCTACCTTGTTTGCATAATCAACAGTGTTGCCACCTTAGAACAAAGTTTTTAACTGGAGCACACACAGTTTCATTACATATTATAATCATAGGTTCAAACCTGAGGAAATTTTTATCATTGACTTACTGCATTGTTGTATATTTTACAATGTCAAAGATGAGCCAACCTCTGTGGCACAGTGGTTATCACAGCATGCTACGGTGCAAGGAGTTACAGGTTCGAATCCCAGTCTGGGCATGGATGTTCTTTGCAAGTGTCCCATCATCAATATCATCATTCATCCTCATATTCGTGATTATCCAAAAGTGGAAGGAAAGTGAAGTACAATAAATCATATCAATCAATGATGCCTAAATGTTGTCCCCAAAGTAACAAAAATCACCCAAAAAAATAGCATTTTGCGAATGGAAATACATATACAAAATAATGCATGTGTGTATTAGCTGGGTAAACAGGAGAATGTTTTCCTACCCAACAATCCATGCATGTATTATGTATGTGTAAAACATGGGTATTGTATATTGCATGTTCACACGATAGTGAACAACTAGCTTTTCACATATGTGCCAGCAAAGTTTCAGAAAGGAGAAGGATTAATTTGAAGATGGTAATGATGGCAAGTGATGCATGATTTTATATCTAGGATAAACTCTTCCAAAAACCCAAACATCATATCCCTGCTCTTCCATATCCTTCATATTCACCCAATCTGTTACCATATGAAAATTCTGCTGAAAAGGAAATAACGTCAAGATATTCCAGTAATCCAATAGACTGTGATACCTGTGCTGAGACTCATTCCAGAAGAGGCTTTCTCTGCTTGATTCTGATACCTCTAGAAACACTGGCAGTTATGTATAGATGTGGAATGGACTACTTTGACAGGACCATTAGTTGATGAGTTGAATACATTATTTCTATACAACATCAGTCCTGGAACTTTTCTGAGAAAGGTTACACATAATGAGCACCCAAAGGATTACAATAAGAACTGCTTACCCATTAACATGTTTCCTATGAAAAATACTTGATTTCCTTGAACTAATACTTGTGGACTCTTCTTTCCAGGAACTGCATTTATAGTTGTGCCTGCAGCAACTCCAATTTGGCATCTGTGGGCAAATTCTTGGCAATTTATTCCATATACTTCTAGATTATCCACTAGTGTGACCTGAAATTTCAAAATTACATCTCACTGAATTTATGTGTTTAGCGAAAAAGATAGACAGAAATACAATAACAAGTTTATCAACACAGAGAAGTGCTGAACTCTGGGAACAGGCCTGCATTTTGTCTCCTTGCAATCAAAGTTTCCCTTCAGTTGAGACACAAATTTAATTCATAAATTAATTAATTTAATACATAATTGATTGATTTGGTGTTTTAAGTCCACTTTATGCACAGTAAGGCTAATCAGGACTGGATCTATAGTTTAAAGTGGGATCCAAACCACTATGTGCCTCCACCGGGTATCGAACTTGGGACCCCTTGATTAAAAGGTGATGACGCTACCCCTGCACCATCAGGGAGGCCCAATTTAATACATAAGACTGTAGTCCAATCGAGATTATCCTTTATGCCTGAATGTAAGACAACCTTAGCTAAATCTTCTAACTTTGGATATATAGGGTGTCTACCAGTCAAGAAATCAACAAGTAGGTCAAGAAAGTGAAGAAAAAGTCACTATATTATAAAGTATAGTGAATTTACATTGTTATACACCTGTAGTGGGATTTGATAAAATTGAATATTTGGAAATCTAAAATTGTATTGAGTTGTGGTTAAGGTTTGTTCACTTGGTTTCTTAAGAATTGCATGCTTTTATGTGAGCAAGTTTTGTAAAAATATTAAATAAAGTAATGTAGATATTCCCCATACAGGATGGAGTCTGAAGCATTAATTTTTACATGCATTAATAATTAAAGGAACTCTAAATCTCTTGTTAAAGAACAGCTTCAGCTTTTATCTTAACCAGCCTTGTGGTAGGAGTTTTTCACTGAATAAAAATATATTTTTTCCACGGTGGCTCAGTCGGTAACGCGTCTGACTACCATGCTGAAGGTCCCGGGTTCGATCCCCGGCCAGTTCAAATCCGGGAACTTTTCTAACGATGGAAGCGGCCCCGGTGCCCACCCAGCGTCGAATAACATGGGTACCTGGGGGAAACCCTGGGGGGTAAAGGCAGTCAGGGGCGTGATGCTGATCACATCACCCCCACTCACGACCGGATCAAGAAAGTGTGGGGCGTTACCCCCACACCCCCTATACGCCTTCATGGCGCGGTGCTAAGCACAGGGGAACACTTTACTTTTTACTTTAATTTCCAACTATACCTAAGTTGGGGACATTTAAATAAATGTTAAGAGGCAAAAAGGTCAAGAAAAGTCATGAAAAATTTTGGATTTTTTATTTTGGTAGACACCCTGATATAGTATCTTAATATTTCCATATACAATGTCTCATCAATATATATTTCAGCTAAGGTTTTCACCGTGTATCATGCCAATGGCATGACTCGAACCTGGGGCCCCGGGCACCATAGCCCGATAGCCTAATCACTTCTTAAAAAGGGCCTGGGTGAAAGAAGCTGTTAAGAGCTTCCTTCAAGCTAATTAGACTGGCGATCTTCAGCGGATGTAAAAAACCGCTGATATGAATTCTTCCGTAATCGCAGGAAAGATAATGCAAACACAGCTTTACGCTGAAAACGCAGTTATCAAGAGATGCGGTCTGTCAACAGTCTTGACAATCGAAAGTTCGAATTTCACATAAATAGCTTGAGAGAATATTTCTCACCCCAGTTGTCATTAGAAATCGATCGCGAGAACAGTTCTTGTCTCCCCCAGTTATGGGCTGAGTACCGATGTTACGTAAAGAGTTCCCACGAGCAGTGGTGTGATAGCGTAGTTTTATTTTATCTACACATTCTACGAGATCTTCAAGCTACAGGGAACCAGAGGTAAAACGAACATTCTTTTATCCCCATTCTTACATTCTCGTAACCCTGACAGACCAGTCAACCATCGAAGTGTTAAAGTCTAAAGTTTCAGTGTTGTTCTTATTTCATAGGGGTGAACCCCCTTAGCTTGTTTACGTGTTAACATTGTTTCCCTCTGGGGTGTTACCCTAAGCTATACGCGTACCTCTCACTGCTAATACCTCTAGCTCCAGGCTCTCACATAGCCTGAAGTTCGATCCCCAATAAGAGCCTGAGGGTTTTTGTATGGGACTATTAGTGATAGCTTGCTTTCCAATTGTCCCTAACAGGGGGTGAAGTAATGGGGTGGATGCAGGGGGTTTCCTCCCACTAGATAAAAGTATTCCTGGCAGTAGAGAAAGAATCATCCCTGGGGAATTATATCCACCCCCCAGAATAAAATAACACACACATGAAACGCAACAGTTTCCATGAAATTTTCAAATGTAAAGTTGTTGATGAAATTATCATTGTGTGCTTTTTAATCCTCATCAATGCTGCCAACATGGATGTCTGGAAGGTAGGGGCAAGAGAGGCCACTCCCCTTCCTCCCTGGAAAATGAAAGTAAACCAAAAATTATATATTTCTAACATATTTTTTTTATTTCAGTTACATTACTTATGTTAATTATTGTGAAGCCCTTGCAGGAAAATGATAACTTCAAACTGAAGCATTGTTTCTTGAGGGGACAATACTATTATGGGGGGAAATGTGCCTCTTTTGGCCCCTTGGAAAAATATACCCTCCTTGCCTCTTCCTGGAAGAAATCCTGCAGACGTCCATGGCTGACAATACATCTGACTGTTGTGAAACTGACAGTATGTACTCAGTATATTATTAATAAATATTGAATATTTTAAGTATTTGTTACTGTTGGCTAAATCATTAGTTAATATATTAATAAATTCAATTCAAGAAGTTTATGTGATGAAAAATCTGTGTATCAAGATCTTAACAAATGCACAAAAAATAATAATTTAATGTAAAACAAGTAACTTAATAACATAGGTGCTGAGTAGAAGAGACTAGAGAATTCTGAAAACAACCTTGTCTAAGATCAATTGATACTATAGCCTATTTTGACCATAATTAATTTTTTGGTGGATTTAGCTAATTTCTAGGTGTAGCAAATTGTCTAATCATGATATGAATTCTAAGTCCTCGTACTAGGATGATTAATACGACCTAGTACTACGATGATTAATATTTGTAGACTATTTTAGTCAAAATTAAGCTATATTTTCATATCTTCTGGTGGATTTCGCTAATTTCTAGGTGTAGCAAATTGCCAAATCATGCTACACATTCTAAATTCTTGTACCAAGATGATTAACAAGAGTACAATATTTGAATATCTAGCTTGGGAATATTCTACTCTCAGGGTCAAGTGACACCCTGTTGATTGGTTGAGAGTGTACTTATGCTCCAAACAGGTGACTAGTCTTGTTTAAGAACGGTGCCTGAGGTTTGGGTTGGTGCCGTAAATTAGAGAAGTTCCTAATTTGATTTATTTGCAACACCCTAGGTGGTCTGGAAATCTATTACATACTATTTTGATTAAATATAATGTGATTAAATTACTTGAAGAGCTGGTGTACAGTCTCTCTGTCATTGTAGAAGCTCTAAAACTCAATATTGACAAGATTGGTTTGTATGGTCCCTCTCTATATATAAATACTAGTATCCAAAAGTATCCAAAAGTATTTTGCTAACTAATACCCAAGATAGTTTACTATTCTTGATATACTTAACCATCAATTAGTTTCTATTCAATTTTTAAAAGTGCTTGGGCTAAATATATTATTTCTAAGTAAGATTGAAATATTGACACCCTCTAGAGTTGTAGTCTATCCAAAAAAATTATTTATTTATAAATACCAAATAAAAACAATGGTAAATGCTACTTGTAAAACTGAGTGCCACATTTGTGGTAAATTCATATCTAAAACAAATTTGTCAAAACACTTGGCAATATGCACTGGCCAACCCAAAAATCCTATATTACCAACCCAACCCTGTCCCTATTGTGAAAAACTTATTAGCATACCTAATATGAGCACACAAAAGAAGAGTTGTGAATCTCAACCATCAACTAGCCAGACCAATCCTAGAAAAAGAGAAGCAGATATAGCTCCAACTGATGGTCCTGAACCAAAACAAATTAAATCTTCAACCACACCTAGTGTTACAGCTTTTGGTGGTCAACTCAATGCTTACTCTTTTAAATCAGAGCCACACTGTGATATCAACAATTTCTTGAAGAACATAAAATCATTGATAATACAAGTAGAACTCCTGAGAAATGAACTTAAAAATAAATCTACCAAGTTTAATACTACTCTATCCTCTGAATATGAGAAACCTGATGAAACACGTCATATATTTTGCCATTGATCAAAGACCCAGACTCTATATTTGAATGATATAGATAATTTGGAACAAATCTATGCCCAGCTTATGGGCACATTACTTAGAAAACATGAGGAATTTGAGGCTAAAGAATCTGGATGGAAATTATATGGGAGTCCACACAAACTGGAACTGAAAATAAGTAAATTCTCACCCATTTCTGCTTCTACTTATGTTCCTCTTCCAGTGAATATTCAAAAAAAGAAAGCAGTTGTCAATATAAAAAATAAAGATAACAAGTGTTTTCTGTGGTGTATCTTGGCAAAACTTTACCCAGTTGATAGGAATCCACAGCTAGTTCATCATTATATATAGTATGAGACAGTTTAAGCATGCTATGTCAGGTATCCAATATCCTGTTGCTATATCTGATATAACAAAATTTGAAAAACAGGCAAAATAATTTTTCTTGACAATCAATGTGTATGCTTATACAGAGAATAATTTTGTATATCCTGTCAGAATAAGCACCAACAATAATAATAATGCTACTGAGATTGATTTGTTACTTATTTCAGATGACAAGAATTTCCATTACTGTCTTATTCGTAATCTCTCTCGTCTGGTTAGAAGTCAAATAACCAAACATAAGGGGGAAATTAAGATTTGCCATAGGTGTTTGACCATATTTGATAATCAAGTTCAACAGAACTATGTCAAATTTAATAATCCAGAAATTGCTAACCAGAAACTTGAAGAACACAAACTATACTGTGGTGAGATGTGTATGATTATGCCCAAACCAAAAGAGGTTGAGAAATTCAAACAACACAAGGTTCTGTTGAAGCATCCAGCTATAATAATAGCAGATTTTGAGGCATTTCTCAAACCAATCAACTATTCACACCCTGATCCTGAAATTTCTTCTACTACACCTTATCAACTCCTAGAGGTTATGGTTATGTAGTTGTGTGGTGCAATTTATTAAAACCTAATGAACCTTATATATACAGAGGACCTAATGCTGTCAAACACTTTTTCCAAAAAAATAAAAGAAGAAGTGAGGAAAATTGGTATGGTATCATCTGTGTCAAAACCAAGAGTACCATTATCTGCTGCTGAAGAGCAATTATATGATGCTACTGAGATTTGCCCACAGTGCAATTTATATTTTACAAATGAAAATAAGAAAGATTATCACCATTATCATTTCACTGGAAAGAATCTTGGGGTCTTGTGTAATAGCTGTAATCTCAAAATACAGAGAGACACAAATTTGTCCCCATATTCTTTCATAATGGCAGTGGCTATGATTTCCACCATTTGGTTAAGCATCTTAGTTATGATACAGAGAACATAGAAGTCCTAGCAGAGAATCAAGAGAGATATATTAGTCTCAGCAAAACAGTAAAGATTCCTGGTGGTGGCATTATTAATATGAGATTCCTAGACTCCATGAGATTTCTCTCTGCTGGATTCGATGCTCTTGCCAGGAAACTATCTGATGACCAGTTCCAAATTACAACTAATAGTTTTCCTAGCTTGAGCATAGAACATATTAGACAAAAGTTGGCCTATCCATATGAATATGTGATTGACCATACTAAGTTTCATGATGGGAGTTCTACAGCCAACTCAGAGAAAAGAATATTACAGATAAAGATTACCATCATGCACAACTGATGTGGAAGAAATTAGGGTGTAGGACACTGGGAGATTTCCATGATGCTTATCTAAAATTGGATGTGACAATTCCTGCTGACGTATTTCAGGCCTTTAGAAAATTGTCTATGAATATCTATAAATTGGACCCAGCACACTTTTATAGCCTCCCAGGGTTAGCTTGGGCAGCTATGTTGTTGAAAACAAAAATTCAATTGGAGCTGATTACAGACAGACATGCTTCTCTTCATAGAAAGAGCTATACGTGGGGGCATTGTACAATGCACACAAAGATATGCAAGGGCCAACAACATACATATGACAGAATATAACACAAATGAACCTTCAAGCTACATATTCTATGTTGATGTAAATAATTTATATGGTTATTCAATGATGCAGAAACTTCCCTATGGTGATTTGAGTGGATAGAACCTACATCAATAGATATACAAAATTTTAATAATACTAATTATGGTTTCTTTGCTGAGGTGGATCTTGTTTTTCCTCATGAATTACACAATCTGTTTTCTGATTTCCCACCAGCTCCTGAGTTTAAGTGTCCACCTGAATCAAAACAGAAGAAGCTTCTGATGACTCTTGACCCTAAAGAGAGATGTCATACACTATAAGAATCTCAAATTTTTAATGGAGAAAAAGGTTCATATAGTGCAAATTCGAAGAGTTCTTAGATTCAAGTATTCAGAGTGGTTGAGGCCTTATATTGAAACTAACACAAGACACAGAACACTTGCTACTTCAGATTTAGATAAGGATTTCTATAAATTAATGAATAATGCTGTCTATGGTAAGACTATGGAGAATATTAGGAAGCATGTAGATGTAAAACTAGTCTCTGATCCAAAAAAGTGTAATAAATTAGTGGCAGATCCAAAATTTAAATTAAGAACAATATATCATGAAGAATTGTCACTTTTCCAAATGGAAAAGCCTTGGATTAAATTTAACAAACCTATCTATGTGGGAGCTACAGTTCTGGATATGTCTAAGCTACACATACTCCAGCTTCACTATGATACAATCAAGCCTTTTTATAAAGATACCTTTCTCTTCTGTATATGGACACAGATAGTTTTATATATCATATCAAAACACCTAATCTCTATAAATACATAAAACACCCTAAGTTGTTTAATTATTTTGATACACCTTCATACCCTCCTAGTTTTGATATTCCTTACAACAATAAAAAGTTGCCTGGCAAACTAAAAGATGAAAAAAGTAAGGAATTTATTGGATTTCGATCAAAAATGTATGTAGTTAGATCAGAAAAAGATACTATTAAAAAAGCCAAGGGAGTAGGTAGAACTACAGTAGAGAATAAACTCTCCTTTGATGATTATTACAACTGTCTCAAAACTAAGTCTCCCAAACTGAGGGAGGAAAAAAGAATCCAAATGGTTGATCATATATTAACTACAAATAAAATAAGAAAATTGCCCTGGATTCAGAGGATGACAAGAGACAGATTCTCTCATGTGAAATACATACATTACCATGGGGTCACTATTGCCTGGGAAATGACAACCAATGTGATATTTGTCAATAAAATAACCATGAATCTGTTTGGGTTTAGAAAACAAGCTATGGAAGTGCCTGTTCAGATAGCCTCACCAAATCTCACTAATCTCTTGTCTAAACTAAATGGACTACTAATTATCCACTTCAACAGTATCCTAACAGAATATAATGATGATACTGGTAAAATGTTGTATATTTTTAATAATAATCTAAATTATTACAAATTCCCCATTGGTGGAAACTTCAAGATTCAACAGGACACTAAAAACCATATGAAACAGTTCAGTTTGCAGGGTAACTATAGGTGGGTAACAATTTTATCTGATCTTGTTCATAATTACAATAATTCTATACATGGAACCATACATATGAAGCCTGCTGAGGTAACCAAATCTAATGAGGCACACTTGATTTCCACTGTTTACTGTCCCAAATATCAACATACAACCAAGAAACCCAAGTACAAAATAGGAGATCAAGTAAGGGTTAGCAAATTTAAACCCCATTTTGAAAAGGGTTTTACTAAAAAGTGGAGTACAGAGTTGTTCACTGTGGTTGAAATCTTACCAGGGAACAAGTATACATATATAATAAAAGACAATTGCAATGAAATATTGAAAGGAAGATTTTATGAAGAGGAAATTAGCAAAACTGAATACCGAGATACATATCTTATTGAGAAAGTATTACGTAGAAAAAACAAAAAGTTATTAGTGAAATGGCTGGGATTTCCAGAAAAAAGTTGGATTACCACAGCCCAAGTAATTCTATGACAACAACATGGAACGTGGTAAGACGTTTGCCTGATTTACTAGAAACTAGAAAGAAAAATTGTGAGCTGCTCCCTGACAATCTCAGATGCCTTATTGTAGGTCCATCTGGTTGTGGAAAAACTACACTACTTGTAGATAATTTTCTGCTTGCCCCTAATTGGTTTGACTGGAAGAACAGACACCTGTATATATTTACAAAAAGTTTGGAGCAACCCAAATACCAGCAGCTGATGAAACTGTATGAGGGACTGGGCATAGCTACCTTTAAATAAGAAATAAAACCACTTGACAATTGTTATGAAAAATCAGTTGTAGTCTTTGATGATTTAATTTTGGAAAATAAAAATGAAATTCGTAATTTTTCACTCAGAGGAATAGACTGTTTTTATCTGGCTCAGACTTATTCCAAGACTCCCAAACAGTTACTTCGTGATAATACAAATCTAGTTTGTCTGCTTCATCAGGACCACACTAAACATGTATATAATGACTATGTAGGAGGAGATTTAAACTACAGTCAATTTTCAAAATTCTGCTCTTCCTGTTGGAACAAAGAAGATTTTGGATTTGCTACAATTGATATGACTAAAAAACCAAACAATGGAAAATATAGAAACAAAATTAACAATTTTATAAATGTTGAGTCATTATAAGATACATTGTGACGTAATAAATAACCCCTAAACAAAAATGACAAAACATAAAATTGAAGACAATTTGAATTTACACGACTATCTGGCCAAAAGATTTAAAGGCTGGAAATCTGAAAGTAGAGGATACTATGAACAACAGAAGCGTCAGGATCAACCAATTATTGATGCTATCAGTGGTCTTGGTAGAGAAATTAAGGGTGTTACAGAACAAAATAAGAATCTCATGAATGAGCTAGTGCCTCTTGCTGCTAGAAATTATGCAGATTTTCCTCCTACACCACTATCCAGTATGCATACTCCTCTAGTACTCCAACAACCACCTACTAAGGCCATAGGAGAATCAGAAAAAAATGAGTTAGGTCTCTTGGCAAGAGATTGTCTGAGTACTGGGAAATTTGACAAAGATGAAGTGTTTGGATTGTATCCAACCATGGAGCCTAACGAGGGAGTAGTCTGGAAAATTGGAAAATCTAGAGTTACATTTCAAGGGGATGATGTAAAAGTCAATTTGGGTGGGGCAAATAGTTGGTCTAGAAATCCTGGCACTGTGGGAACTCATCACTAAGAAACACCCCAAAGATTATACAGATGAAGATTACCAGAGTTACTCAGAAATTTTGATACTGTCTGATGCTCTATACCAAAACAATGATGCTAGTCAGAATAGAGTTAAATCTAGCAGTGGGGATAAATACAAGAATTTGATTAAACCTATATGGAACCAACTCAAAACTGGTAGTGGCATTAAAAACTACAATACTCTACCCAAAGAGTTTGTCTGGGTGGATGATGTGAGAAAACTCATAGATAGATTGTTGGTCATAGCAGAAGGAAATGCTGGCAACAATAATTTCCATAATGAAAAAATAGATATTGTAGATATGATTAGTGCTAAACTAGCCAATTTTGTTGTAAATGACAGTAAAGGCATAGGATACTTAATTAAAATTATTAATACTCTACCTCCAAAATTCTGGAAGGGTCGGGGTTTAGTCAATGACATTATTAACAAACTTCCTTTCAAAATGCACTTACCTGGTTACCAATACTGTGGTCCAGGGACTAAACTAGAACAGAAACTGGAGAAAGGAGACAGAGGAATTAATCCTTTGGATACAGCTTGTAAAGACCATGACATTGCCTACAATACTCATACTAATCTTAGTGCTAGTCATGAGGCAGATCAAAAATTGGAGCAAGCAGCATTTGGAAGACTAATCAGCAAAGATGCTTCATTAGGTGAAAAAATAGCAGCATTAAATACAACCATTGTCATGAATACAAAACAAAAATTAGGGTGGGGACTATCTTATTCAGATCTAAAATCTCTAGGATCCTTAGACAGTCACCTCACCAAAAAACAACAAGAGCAGAAAAAATCTTGTTTGAGTAAGGGTCATGGAATGAAATTTACTCTTAGTACACCTCAGTTGAAAAGATTGCAGAGTTCCAGAAAAAAGAAACACACTGGTGGTTTCATATTCAGTATTCCAGCTATTTTAGCAGCTCTGGGAGCTGTGGGGAGTCTAGCAGGGGGTAGTGCTGCTATAGCAAAAACAGTTATTGACGCAAAGAACAACAAAGCTGAACTAGAAGAGCGAAAACGTCATAATTTAGCAATGGAGAAGAAAGGCAAGGGTATTAATGCTTTGAGAAAATATATAAAAAAATAGAAACACTCTCCAACTTTGATATTGAAAATTTAATTGAATTACTTGGGAATTAAACACTTCAGAGGTGTTTTCATGTCAGATTCTCTAACCATTAAGTGACCATATAAAAAAGAGTGTGGTGTAGTCAATTTGGATAGTTTCAAGGCACCCACTGGATCTGTTATTACAAACAAGCTAACAAAGCTTTTGTTTTTGATTCTTTTGGTGGCATACCTCCATTAGGTTTAGTTAGTTATCTCAATACTCCTAATCTCTATTATAGTGACGAGCATATCCAGGGTTTTGAGGATGTAAATTGTGGCCACCTATGTGTTTCAATGCTGGCCTTCTTATCTCAAATAAATAAACCATCAATTGAAGATTTTCAGAAAGCATTGTTGCATCTAAAGCATCATGGGAGTGTTTCATCTCACTAGTGAGACTTCAGTACTAAAACTTAGCTTACACAATGCTAGCTATCCTAAATCTATAGCTCTTCGTGCTTTCTACAGTATGTATCTTATTCCTAATATCACAGAACACAATAATAGGGTTGCAGTAGGGAATGAAGAAAAAATTATTATTACTCCTGGTCAGTATAATCTATCAACATTACAAGCTCATCTGCCTAGAAGTGTGTTACTATCACAAAACTCTGTTACACACAGGGTGGAATTAGTTTCTGCAACTGAAACTGTTGATCTAGGTACACTTGGTAACCTACTAGGTTTTGAGAATAACATAAAAATTGGAGTCTGCCATCAAACACATAGGTGGCAATATTCCTAAAATCTTGGCCATAGAGACTTTGAATATTCATTGTAATGTAGCAGAAGGAATGATTACTAATTCTGATGGCAGCATAGGTAGTCACAAACAAACTGGAATCATAGCAACTTTCAAACCAAATTCTGAGTTCATGGAGCCTATCATCTACACACCCTCCTCACCTATCTATTTTCCAGTATCCCACAATCATATAAACCACATAGAGTTCATAGTAACCAACGAAAAAGGTGAAGTAGTAGATTTTTCAGGTGCCTCCACAACAGCAATCATAGAAATTAATATATAAAATAACCATTAACATTGAGCATATTGAAATTTATGAATTACTATCTTTTCCTCCAAATCGTCGTACATTTGCTAATCTCAATGAACCCAATCGTGAAATTGAATTTGATGTGTACGTGGGGTGACAGTTTTGTACATCCTCGCAGAGCTGACTTGTATATTAAATTTGAAGTAAATGAAAATAATGAAACATTTCCCCCTGGTGTAAACATACAACTAGTAGATAATTTTGTACCACACTTGTTCTCTCAAGTAGAAATTAGAAAACATGGTACTGTGATAGAGTAGACTATCCTGGTATTACTTCTACTACAGCGCCTAGAATAACGTAGTGTGGAAAACGGCATGCTTCTGCGCTCTCAGGCTGGTTCCACTCGAAAATGATCCACTAGAAAATGATCCACTAGAGGTGCTGGTGTTGACCCCGGTGCTTGGTGTTCGACTGCTTATAATGGAAGTAAATGGAGTTTTCGCTGCAATGTCTGATTCTTTTACATGAAGCATTTCTATGAATGTGATAATTGCTATGATATTTGGTACAGTGGTCGAGAAGATATTAACGAACATTCTAGACAGTCGACCACGTCCTGTTATCGTCATACTTTCGTTAATAATATGGGAGAAAAAATACGCGTGGAATGTTCTTGGCAACTAAATTTTTGTGTATGAATTAGGTTCATTATTATTATCATCATTTCTTTTAAAGATATACACACTGAAGCATTTGTATTTTGGATATTTACTGTCTCTTTTCTTCCGCTTTAAACTAATCGCGGCGATGATGATAATGATGATTGCATGAAACGACAAGGGGAACCCCACAAAACTTTCTTAGTGCCATCGACATGAGTGTAAGGCAACTTTCAAACCAATGGGACAAGCGACACGGGATGTTCACACTGTCACACTAGTGACACACACTTCCAGACTGTAAAATAGCATTCATTGCACATGAGGGTCCAAACAGCAAACGACACATTCATATGGCGTATTCGCGTGGTACTTGTTACTTCGGTCGGAAAGCTCCTTAAAGGAAGGGTGCTGAGACCGAAGTGACACGCTACAGGGGGAGTTCCCAACTAAGTGACAAGTGACATGGTGCCTTCAGTCTATTAGCAAGCGTTGCTTGCGAACAACAGTTAGGCGACACGATAAACCGCACATTACAACAACAGATCTAGGCGACACTATAAGCCACACGTGTCGCTTTGTCGCTTCTGCATCGCTCAAACTGGGCCATTTCCTCAATAGCTTGCAACATGTTGCTGTGGTTTGTTGTTCGCGCATACACGATGCAATGAGTGTCTTGCTTTAGTGAGATTGCGCACCAAAGCGACAAGCGGCACGCAACACTTATCGCTTGAGGTTTTCATCAACCGAACGCTGGCCTGTGCTTCCCGTCATGCCGCTACGATGTGAAATGTTGCTCTTGATTGGCTCCTTTCCAAGCAATATGTGTCACTTCAGTATGAAAGTTGCCTTGGACCGAATGACCCATGTTGCTTTGGTGTGAAATCCTGGTATCGTTTGTCGCGTGTCGCTTTGGTGTGAAATCTCCTTGAGGAAACGGTGCAGTCAGAGCTTTTGTCCCTATGGTTCGAAAGGCTGCATTGATTTCAGACTGCTCGCTTTCAAGTGACATTTGTGGTTTGTCGCCTCGGTATGAAATATCTCTCAGGATACTATTTATATTCTAATAACATAGAAAAATAAACTCTAATACACAGTCCAAGACCTGACGTCCGGAATCACATTGCGATGTTTCTTCTTGTGTTGCGCATGCTATTTATTTATTAATTTTATTTTACTTTTCTTTCCAAATGAATGCCATTTCGTGACTGCAAATCACTCCACAAATATAACTGTTTCCATCAATTCACTTACCGCCTTTCTAGAGAAACAAATCTACACAATATATTCAAAAAACTAACTAAGCCGCATTACTTTCATAACAAAATTAGCACCTGGGTCGATCGCACTGCCATCTACTTGTCATCGTCTCGGGGAACCAGTTTCTTGGGTCGTTTTCCACACTACGTTATTCAAGGCGCTGTACTTCTACTGCCATAGGAACACTTAAATTTTCCAAAGTAAATGCAACATATTACCAGGCAGGGGGATTTGAATCAGGAACCAAAATCCTGACAAAAAACCACACAGTACTGTTCCCCATGCATCTGCTGCCAGGTTTCTTCTCAGACTACAAGGACATCATATGAAAAGGTGGTTTGAGAATTACTTTTCGTAGGGCAGCCAATGATGATAATGCTCTTATGAATTACAGTACCTTAAATGCAGATGGTACAACACTCCCAACACCCTACCTGAAGCAGCCACGTGTATTATCAAGACCATGGAGCTAAGAATACCAGTAGTAGAATACAAAACTAATTATGCTCTCAAATACAAAGCAAATATTCTGAAAAATCCACAAGTTCCTATAGGATTTTACACTTACCAGTGTGTCCAAAAACTAGCCTCTGGTGGACATTACGAATTTGATGCTACTAATCAATTCAGTAGTATACAGTGTGATATGCCAGATTTTGTAATTGTGTTGTTAAAGACTGGGAGAGAAAACACACAAGAAAAAGATTCCAGCAAATTTGATAATTGCAAGATTAAAAATATTTATCTTCAAAATGAACGTAATGAGATTTTCCTCCATGAAAATTATAATCTGGACATAGCACAAGATAACTATCTCAAATTATATGAGGCTTACACTGCTTACAAAAGTGTGACTGAGGGAAACATAGATGTATACTACACTCCCAGTGAATTCAAAGCACACAGGCCAATGTTTGTCATCAACACATCAAAAAGAAAACAAGTGGTAGTCAATGATAGAACAAATATCAAAATTGTATGGGAATTCCATGTACCTCTGCCTGACAACACTTTATGTAGTGTAATTTTTTTTTGCAGAGAAGACTTTTGTTTATGATGTGAAGAATGAGAGACTCACAGAACAATTTTAGTTGTCAAAACTCTCTTGATTGTTAATATTATTTAGATCCAAATATTATAAAATTGAACTCTTAAATAAGAGTATATAATAAGTAACATACTTGTAGTATTTACTAGATCTGAGCAAATATTGAGTAAAAATTATATTTTATTTTTTATACATATCTAAAAAAACTACCTTAGGTAGAAGCAAAGCAGAGTATCTCAAAAATAACTAGAAATCAAGTAGTTAGTAGTTTTTCATATCTAAAAAAACACCTCAGACACCATTCTCAAACAAGACTAGTCACCTGTTTGGAGCATAAATTAAGAACACACTCAAGCAATCAACAGAGTGTCACATGACTCAGAGTAGAATATTCCCAAGCTAGATATTAAAAAATTGTACTCCTGTTAATCATCTTAGTACAAGAATTTAGAATTCGTAGCATGATTAGGCAATTTGCTACACCTAGAAATTAGCTAAATCCACCAGAAGATATGAAAATATAGCTTAATTTGACTAAAATAGTCTACAAATATTAATCATCCTAGTACGAGGACTTAGAATTTGTAGCATGATTAGACAATTTGCTACACCTAGAAATAAGCTAAATCCACCAAAAAATATAAAAATATAGCTTTAATTATGGTCAAAATAGGCTATAGTATCAATTGATCTTAGACAAGGTTGTTGCCAGAATTCTCTCATCTCTTCTACTGTGCTGCACCGGACAATAACAAAAATAAAAATCAACATTCAGTAGAGTCAAAGGTGAAGCAAGGAATGCCACGGAAAGTTAATGGGGTAAGGAAAATTGTTGATTTATATTACTCCCTCTGTCCCATAATTATTGTCCGGTATGCCAAAATAGTAACTTTTTATTTAGGTTCTTTTGGATACTTGATTGGCCAATTTGTACTGATCCTTGAGTAATAACGTTGTATGACACATTCCCGTGTTTCATTTTCTTCTTCTGTATACACCAATGCCACGGTTTGCATATCGGACAATTATTATGGGACAACAAACAAAAGTGTACCAGACAATAATTATGGGACAGAGGGAGTATGTTGTTTTTAGGACAAAAGTCAATACAAATTTCAACAGATGCCCTTAATCTTCCTGATTCTCATAGACACTAATGCTTGAAAATTGTAACAAAGGTTGTTCAAAATATTAATTAACTTGAGGAAAGATTTACTCTACAGAAAGATGGGTAGGTTAGGTTTTTGTTTGATAAGTTCAAATCTTTTATTGCATCTAGGTATTGACTGAACAACATAGTCGGATGTTTGGCACACCCGGTACTGCCAAACAATGTTGCCAGTACACCTCGTAATTACGAAAAAAACATACTTTCTTTATGAATATGAGATCATTAACCCCATAAAATAGTCTATAATGCATAATAGGAGTCAAGATTTATCGTTCTTTTATCAATTTGATAAATATCCACACAGACCATTGATACACATTGAAAATTTTTGCAAGCAACTCCACCTTTTATCCATGTTTGTTTTTACTTCATACAAAAGCTTTTTTACACCTTAGTAGCTTTTTCTGCATACTGAACGTTCATGTAGAGCATAATTTTCTTGCTTACTGTTCTAAAAATTCCAAATAGACAAATTTGGAAGGGGGGCTCATCCTTGTCAGCATGTGCCATCTAAAGGTGAAAAAGTGGGGAGTATATTACAACTTATTACACAAGATATTTAATCCTGCTAAGGAAGAAAAATTAATTACCACTATACACTATTTCCAATGAAACCTTTGTACGCTTTCGATTAGGGGGGCCTTCAACCCACAGAGCCCACCCACTGGCTACAGGCCTGGTCTGCTTCAACAGTCTGCTGAGAAACAGATGGGATGACATGATGAAATTGATGAATGGATACTAACACATCCATGCCCAGGCTGGGATTCGAACCGGGGATCCCTAGCATCGTAGTGCGATGTGCTAACCACTCTGCCATGGGGCCGGCAGTGACCACTCTGTGTACCACTATGAACACCGAAATGCAAAATCCAACAGTGTCACAAGAAGTGGCACCAAGTGACTTCCATGATATGAAGAAATCCCTGAGGGTTCACCAATTAGCAGTTCATAAAGCCTTACATTTATTTACTCATGCACAACAAAATCAGAACTTTTGTATTGCAGTCTAATACTAGCACATTTTTGCTAAATCTTTTCAATATGTATCAAACATTTTAGAGAGGGTAGTGCTTTTAGCGTATAGTTGTCCAACGGTCTGGACCACACATCCACATATGTGGCAGCATGGTCAGGACTGTATGGTTGATAACACTGAATCATGGCAAACGATCACCTTTCAGTGGTTGGGATTCCATTAAACTGCAAATTCAATCCCAATAATCAGTCTGTGAATAACATGGAATAAAGCATTTGATTTGACAATAGTCAGAGAGTGTGTCAAATTAACACTGACACATATAGAAATGTATATTTAGAAAACTGTGGCTCATCTTAGAATTGCAAATATGACTTATTGTTACATACAGGGCACTTTGGTAAACCCAACAAAAAAAATCAGGTGATGTCAAGTCTCGTGATCTTGGTAGCTACAGTTTCTTTAAAAAGTAATCAGTCACCAAAGTAACGTTCATTCATCTAATAACAGATTCACAAATCCACTGACTATGTTCAGGTACACCTATGCAATAACTGTTTGATCAAAGAATATGGTGCCATTAATTAGTTTACACATCACATACCAATATTCTCTGAATGTGAAGCCTCCATATGAATTTCATTTCTTTCTACTGATACAGGATTGGTTCCATAACAAACCATGCACAAATTAGCCACCATTAGGAAAAGCAAGACACTGTGCAAGCTACAGCTGTGAGGCCCTTATATTTTAAAACATGGTACTACATCTACCTTCCATTCCTCATAAAGTTCAACATTAACATGATTATTAGTATTGCATAATTATAACCCTTTACCCCCTCCCTGACAAGCATGCACACACACACAAGAACCATGGACAAAATCTGATATCAAGACAAACATCTTCTGTTACTAAATTTTAGCTAGTTCTTGCCTTATTTTGGGACATTCGCATAGTAATAAATCTGCAAATGTCCCTTCTCCGAGTTTTAAGGAATTAAAAATAAAAGTACAAGGGTCGTTCAAGGTTGACCGGGACTTTTATTTCTGCAGAGGAAATAGGTAGCAGAAGAAACACCAAACTATGTCAGTTTTTCAAAGTATTCTCCGTGCGTGCCGAGGCACCGTTGCCATCGTTCTGGCAGCTCCCGAATTCCTTTGGCGTAGAAAGAACTTGGTTGTTGTCGTAGCCACTGGGGGACATTGCTCCGCAGTGCTTCGTCTGTCGTGAATTTCTTCCCTCCCAGATGGTCTTTAAGGTGTGCAAATAAATGATAATCACTGGGGGCTAAATCCGGAATGTAGGGGGAATGGGGCAGAACTTCCCAGCGCATGTCGGCCAGAGTTGTTGTTGTCACATTGGCTGTGTGAGAGCGGGCATTGTCATGGAGAAGAATGACATTTCCAGACAACATCCCAGGTCTTTTCTTGCGAATGGACTTTCGTACAGCACCACTCAACAATGTGGAGTAATACTGGGCATTAATCGTTCTCCCTTTGTCCAGAAAATCCACATGGATAACGCCCTTCATGTCCCAGAAGACACTTGCCATGATCTTTCCAGCGGATGGCTGCCTTTTGCTTTTCTTGGGGGGGCGGGGAACCTTTATGCCGCCACTCCATGCTGCGTCTTTTGGTCTCTGGGGTTGAATTGTGCAACCATGTTTCATCACACGTGATGATGGATTGCAACAAGTCATCACCTTCTGCTCGAAACCGATTCAGAAGCTGTTCACAGACCGTCCTGCGTGTCCACTTCTGATCGAATGTCAGCTGGCGGGGAACCCACCTTGCACAGATTTTGCGGAAGCGTAAGTGGTCGTGAATGATTGTCTCTACACTCCCGACACTGATATTCACCTCGGCAGCAATATCCCGCACTGTTACTCGCCGGTTCTCAAGAATCATTTGCTCAACATGTGCGATATTCACTGGTGTGACTGCAGTCGGGCGAATGTGTCCATGCGCTTCATTTGTCACCAGCACCTGTCCTTCGCGAAACTGCTCACTCCATTCGTACACTCTTGTCCGCGACATCATTTGTTCACCATACTGTGCTTGCAATCGTCTGAAAATCTCAGCTGGTTTCACTTTCCCCTTCACGAGAAATTTGATTACACACCGCTGCTCCACAGCCACAGACACACTGATTGCCGCCATGTTCGCTGCAACTGCTGCACATGCACGAAATACGTCATGCCGGGTGCTAGTTACTCGCGAAGGAATACATTACGTCACCCGCACGTTTCATCATGATCCGGCTATTCATCGATTTTTTACATACGAAAATCCCGGTCAACCTTGAACGACCCTTATAACTCCAGATCTTTACTTCTATTTCTGCTGTAAATTTGTTTTGCACAAAAGGCAATATGACAACTGGGACATCATATCTCCCTGTCACAGTCATTTTCTTTTCATCTTTTCTCAATTTACCCAGTGGCAGATTAAGGTGGGTGCTATTATGATGGTGATGCTGCAGCATTAGGCCCATTCCTGAAATAGGCCTAGGTGAAAACAGACTAGAATTTTCCGAAAGCTGAACAGGTTTCTTTTGCTATATTAACCTGAAAATAAATCTTAGAATGAAATTTGGAGCCCCAATTTTGAACACTTAGACACAGCGTTACTTATTATACAACTAGTATTCTTTTTTCTCTGTGATGTAACTATAATGTTGTTGTGTTTATTGTTCACCAAAGATTTCAAGTTAATGCTATCAATTTTACATTAAACAGTTTACTTAGTAGCAGCGTCAGGCCCAATTTCATCTTAATCCGGCCCTGAATTTACCTGCATTGATAATTTCGAAATGAGACACGTGGTAGTAGATAAATATAGAGAAAGTAGTACTCACTTTATCCGTTTAACAGTTTCGTGGATAAAGTGAGTTCTAGTTTCTCTATATTTACCTGGAAGGACATACACCCTCAACTTTGGTGTGTGTGTGTGTGATTCAATACAAGGAATGTAGAAGACTAGTTCATGACAGAAAATTGGTAGAAGTTGAGGGTTACAAACAAGAATTGTGCTCTGGTGGAAATTTTCGCATCTTTTCACTGCAAGTATGCTGCCCATTTGAAACTTTGGTCTATTTTACTATAGTATGTAAACTGATTACAAATAGAGCAGTATTGCTAATATAGGTTTCATTTCTCTTCTTCTAGCCTAAAGCGATAATGTTTGCACCAGAAATAAATGTGAATAAGATATTCAATAATAATACATAAATGTTTCGGAAGTACAAGGCCCTGCTCAGTGGCATGTGTCACATATCCCTAATGGAGACCCTGCTGTATATGACACTGAATTACATGTAGTTTATGAAAACAAACAAATTAAAATTAATACCTTCTTATTTCCTGAACGTGTTCCGACTGTCAGTTCTATTGGTTCTAATTTTCCTTTAATAATCACTGGTACTTGCCCAGGGAAAGTCATTTGGCAAGAACGGCCCATGCACCCTAGGCATTTCATGAACAGTTCTTCCCAAGATAAATTAGTATCTTTGGTGTTAGTTGCTTTCTGTAACACCTCGTCCAACATCACATGCCTGAAAAGAATATGTACACATTTGCTTAGTTCACTTTAAAAAAGTGACATTGACAACAATATGAATCTCAACTGTGAATAACCAACTTAGTTTCAAAGAGTTTGGAATGCATCTATGAATTTCTTTTTAGAGAATGGAGAATGCTTTGGGCATTTAGCAGCAATTGGAGAATATAAAAGTCTCCACAAATTTGACTAATGTCAGTGTAACCTTGACAAACATAAACATGTACTTTCTGTAGCCCTCTACTGGGTTTTCTGATAAACTCCACTTTTGCAACAAGCTTTGTAATGAAAATAATGCCAGGGATGCATCAGCAAGTGATTGACAAGTGTGTGAAGTTGAAGGGTAAATGTTAGCATAAAGTGTGCAAGTAGTAAATTCAGATTGCAAACTTTGCTCCCTCAATTGACCCCTTCACTATGATTTTTAAATTTTACTTTCTTGAGGAGGGTTAACACATGTAGCTCCAAAACATGTGCAAAGGTGACAACAACAGATGATGCATTTGCAAAGTCTTGTTCTAAACATAAGTAAAAAACATACCCACACAACCAACAATCATGGGCCACAATATATATGATGCAATGAGATTACCACATAGAATATACACCCTAGACATTACTGTATATGCAGGTAAAGAAGAAAAATAAATATTGTACTTCATGGTGTAGAACAAGTGGCACAGAATGGTAAAACTGTAGTAGAATTGTGGCATCTATTTCTCCTCCAGATAGTGTAATGAAAGGCATTGTAAGTACTACAAACGATCCCTTACACAGAATGAAAGCAATGTATTCTCAGGATTTGGTTGATTTGGTGTTTTAACTCCACTTATGCTAATCGGGACTGTACCTACAGTTTAAAGTGGGATCCGAACCACTATGTGCCTCCACCGAGTATTGAACCTGGGTCCTGGGACCAATTGATTACAAGGAGACGACGTTACCACTGCGCCATCGGGGAGGCCCTGTATTCTCAGGAGAGTGATGTCACAGACACAAATGTTGAGGAGGAAATCAAGCCCATTATTGCTCTGTTGTATTTAATGGGTGTCATGAAGTCTTCTCACATGGTTGTTGAAGAACTCTGGGCAACAGATGGGACTGCAATGGGATTTTAGCCATGGTGGATTCTCGAATGTGTTACATGTCACAAATGGAGCCTCATGTTGGGCAACAGCCAGATGAGGGGCCATGTATCTCAGGTCAAAGAAGAATCATATCTGCTTACAGTCCAAAAAAGAAAAAAATCTTAAGACAATGTCTAGATGTAGCAAATGCCAGTTTTCGATCTGTGGAGATCATACTGTAACTGGCTGCAGGAGGTGTCATTTTGAGAAGACACCCAATGAGGTTTGTGATTTACCTCCACTGTGTTTCACCGGTATGTAACACAGTCAAACAATTGAAGTTTGTTATTTGTCAATATACCAGTGTTTTCTTCATGTGTGTTATGTAAACTTTGTTAATATTTAGAGTTGCATAGCATTGAAATTTGCACGCGGAACAGTTTGTTAATACTGATAATAGCATTACATCTGAGATTTATAGTGACAAAAATAGGTGGTCTTATTACAAAGAACAATACTGGATTTACCTGCATTAGTCACTTCCTTTCATTGGGACTTTAAATAGTGAATATATAAACAATTTCGTAAGTAAACACAAAAAGTTATTCAATTTGCACAATAATATTTAATTTTCTGTATGTTACATACTCCATAATACAACTTGTACCAATATTGAAAATATATAAAATGTATGTACCATTATTTCCTATAAACAAAAATCAAAATAATACAAACTAAAAGGACAAAATAAATCAGCTTCATAATGATGCAAACTTCAAAATATTCCAAGGTGAGCATGACTCTCACCCTCGACCATGGCATCATCAAATAGTGCTGACCATAATAATCCAGGACCAGTGGCACAGGGGTGGGAGCATTGCCAGCCCCCTCCCCCAACCTTGGTCCGGAATGAGTTATAGGTGGGGCAAACATTGACAACCAAGTGTACCTGCAGGGGGCAATTACCACCCAGAACTTCCAATTTTATGCAAATAAAAATACTTTTCGTAAAATTTTCTTCCTTGCTTCCCTCGCAATACCTGCTTTTCTTAGTCTTATCAAGTTGAGAACCATAGGTAGGGGATGGCATGAGACGGGCCTGGGTGCCAAATGATCTATACTGTTTCCAGCTTTAAAACGAAGTAGGTGTGGCCAATAAGTTACCGAAATTTGTATTAATGCGCGCGGTGCCCACTTTCTATTCGCCAGCACTTGCCCCTCCCTCCCAGCGCACGTGTTAGCTTCAGTGTCAGTATTTTCCACAACGTTTCGAAACTAGAGTGACTTTTAAAAATGTGCAAATATTAGTTTTTAAAATGAACACTGTTGTAAATACGAGAGATGAAGAAAATATAATGAAATAGAGGTAAACACTTACCAACGATGTAAGTTCTCGTCAATGGTAATATACTATGTAAGAAGAATTCTCACAGCTGGCCGTTGCAGCGGAGTGGTTATCACTGTGCGCTACGACGCCAGGAGTCCCGAGTTTGAATCTTGGCCTGGGCATAGATGTTCTTTGTGAGTGTTATTTCATCAATTTCACCATGTCGTCACTTATCCTCATCCTCGCGATTAGCCAAGTGTGGCAGAAATGCGAAGTAAAATAAACCAAATTAATCATGCAATAATATAACCAGCGTAGACAAACTCATATCCATGAAAAAAAAAACATCCATTCTCCTGCTGACGGCAGCAAGTACAAAATCGGCTAAAATGTGCCATCCGCGTTTTTGTTCGGCTGAATTTCCTTGCGGACCGCATAAATGCTTGTTTTTAAGACACCTGTTCAGAAGTTAACGATTCAACACAATACTCTGGATTCACCGCAATTTTGGTATCGCCACTTGTTTAAGGTTTCAAATGTAAATGTTTTGTAACACTTGCTGTTGAAGCCACATCAACATTCAATGATATTTAAAACCTATAAACACTACGCAAAATCTCGAGAACCACTACAAGGCAACGGAACGAAGAGGAGGGCAGGTTTTTCAGGGTCGAGGGGAGAAAAGCTATAAATAGCCGTGTGCTTGAGGGTTTCGGAAGATTCTTGACCACGAGAAGTAGTGTCTCCAACTATGTTATTTTTTCCCTTATGAATTAGATACAAGAAATGTAAAGGTCTTATTACGTACACGCGTGTTGGAACATTAATAAAACTTTGTAGTTTCGAAGTTGGCTATATAGCAATTAGATACGATAACAGCTTTGGAATATTACCGAATTGTAACGATGTTTCTATAAAGGTCGGGTAGCAACACTGAATGGCACAGTTTGCCCATCTGTAACGCCAAAAGCTTGTGTCCCCGCCCTCTACAAATTCCTTCATGCGAGCAGTTGCCAGTGTATGCATCTGGCATTTTTCTTTTGACAAGCTGGGGGAATTCAGGTTCCTGAAATCTGAGCATGTTTTATGTGGGAAGTAAAGGAAAGAAGCGTAGGTGGATCATTTAATAAATGCTAAAGTAACATCCCGTACGATTTTAAGCATCACTGGTTGTATTTGCACCAAGCACTTTGGCTTTTCTCAAAGGTTTCCCTACAATGCAGTGTGTTGATTCTACCATTCTAGATAAAACGCATGAAGTTGAAAGTAGTGTATGCGTGTTTGTGGTATAGCCTATACATCAACACGTGTGTAATCTAGAGATTCCCATGTCAGTCACTGTCAGTCTAAATCATGTTTTCTGATTCTGTCTAGTCCGGTGTTTCAAGATTATAGACTTTACTTAATATTGCGAATTTGCAACACTGCACAACACAGAGTGACGGACAAGTAGCGGGAATTTCGTTAATTTGAATGAGTGAATGTCACCGTAGGTACTTTACTAAAGAATGGTTATGAATCCATAAGCAAGGATAAGGCTATTAAATGCTTTGAACAGCATACAATGCTGTAATACTCTAGTTTCAAGACGGCATTGAAAGAACTATCTATCAGGGTGCAAAAGGTCTGCGGAGGGACTACTGCCAGAATCCACCAATAGGGATGCACTGGCTTTCTCTAGAACACGTGCTTTTGTTTACATCCACTTCGTAGTGGAAAAAAATGGACAATAAATGAAAAAAAGTTGTAAAATTGATTGATTGATTTGTATTTTTTTTAAAAGGTCTACTTTATGCAATAAAAGCTAATTGAGACTGGGCCTATAGCTTAAAGTGGGTTCCGAACCACTATGTGCCACTACCAGGTAACGAACCCAGAACTCCTTGATCACAAGGTAACGATGTTACCACTACACCATCGGAGAGGTGCAAAAGTTGTAAACGATATAATGCCATGGCGTTCCGTGAAACTATTTTCACCCTATTCAATTAATATTGATTTCAACCTGCAAAAAGATTGGATCCAAAAATGTTCTTGCTTGCTTCGCTTGCAATTTATATTTGTTTGCTGTAATGCATTGTAAATCACCAGACAGAGAAATAAGACTTGTCTTAATAGATCTTGTTTTAAATGAATGAACAATTGTTTGGAGGAAAGGGAGTGTGCACATTTGAGAGACAATTTATGTAATGTTTGCTGTTGGTTTATTGTGAGATAGATGAATTGGTTGTGTAATGTATTTAAATAATATATGCTGTATATAATATTAAAGAACCTTTGAATACGTACACAATTTAGTGTCTACGTCACTCCACGTTGCATATATGTGAAACATATATCGTGCATGAAAGTTATGTTAATGTAAAAAAGAATTATACTTGGAATGCATTTATCAAGCATTTTCTGTCTTTCAAAAATAGTTGATGTGCTTGTTTTCCGTTATTAATGTGAAATTGAACGTGTTAAGAAAATAATTCAAATCATTTGTTCGAACACAAATGCTTCAGCACAAACTTCTACCAACTTTTCAAATAATTTATGAGGATAATAACGTCTTTGATATTACCAGTACTAATAATAATAATACTGTTGGTCCTGGGTTCGAATCCCAGCTTGGGCATGGATGTTTGCGAGTATCCATTCATCAATTTCATCATGCCATCACTCATCCCCATCTTCGCAAATTAGCCAAAAGTGGCACAAGAAGCGAAGTAAAATAAAGCAAATCAATAACAATAACAACATTATTAGTAACATTATTATTATTATTATTATTGGTACAATCAACAGCAAATGAATTAGGAGAAAAAATATTTTCTCGGTGAAAAATGAGTTGGCAATGCTGCGAACACCTAGGCAATCTTGATAAGACGCTTGAGGAGCGTCGAGCAAACTTTCCTGAAAAGCACAACTCGACTCCAGTATTGAAGGTCATGCTACATGTGGATTGGCAACTTTCGGGAGCATGCTGTCTGTCTACACAATTCTCCCCAAATGCCTGTTTGAAGATGAACCTTCTGCTCGCATTTTATTTTTCAAATGTAGTTCTGACGTTGTAGTCATTTTACAATTATTTGTATTTGTTCTTATTTTGCTTTGCTTTTATGTCACCTTGACAATTAATCGAAACAATGAAGATGGATGATAATGAGATTAAATTGATGAAGAGACACTTAAAAAAGAGACTGCCAGACCAGGACTCGAACCCGGAACCTAAAGCGGATAAGGTGGGGAGACCGTCAATAACTCCCGGCCATGAACTGGAGTATAAAATTTGTAATTGCTCAGGAGTATTTTTTGTTCTGTTCATGACTAATACCTGCTTTTGGACACTTAATTTATAAGTGACACACTTCGTTCGGTGGGGACAAGCCACGTATTGTTTGAGAGGAGGGACACATCTCGTTCATATACTAGATACAATCATGGACTATACTTGAAATGTGACGTGCTAAACAATACTTTCAGAGATCAGTTGGACATAGCCATTTTGATATACAAGTTGCATTTTCTCTACTTATTCATCATGCCTCATAGATAATCTCGCAACAACACAAAATGTTTTAACTGACTCGAATTCACAATGATTAATATATACAGACCTACATATTTTAAATGCAAAATCTATGTGACGAAAATATGCCTCAACACGAAATGAAAATGCAATATTCGTTCAATACACTAAAAAAGCTAACCCAAGCAGACTTTTAACAACATTACACACGTAACGTTTCCATCCTATAACAGGGTTTTTCTTGGAGTAAGATTCACATGGCGTAATAGAATTATCATTCACTGCAAAGCAATAGCTATAAACATAAGACAAACCTGAAATGAGGGGTTAGAATTCACCATAAGAGAAGTGCAGCAGGTAAAACAAAACACATATGTAAGGAAGAGATGTGTAAGTGTAAGTTTTTATGTGAAAATTGACTGAGTGGTAGCACTAGACGATTTTATGTCAGGGATCCTAGGTTTGAATACCAGTCTGGGCATTGGTGTTGTTTCTGAATGTTCTATTTATTTTATCTTCACTAATCTTCGTCGTCGCGATTGCCCAAAAGTGGAAGAAAAGCGACGCTAAATAAAAATAAAAAAATATATGTGAAAATTAGAAGGTTAAGAGCTGATAGGTAAAATATACTCTATGAGCGATGTTCGATAGAAGTTCTGTTTAAGATGTCAAACCTGTAAGAAGCAAATAGCGAAGTTGTGTGAAGGACTGAAGATAAGCTTCAATAACATGGTCACCTGGATTGTCTCGAGCTGAACCAGTAAATGGGCGATGTTTAATCCCCAAGGCCATTCTGCAAAACGAATGACAAAAGAGGTTCGTGTGTGGATTTGGTCAGCATGAAATTGTTGGGTGATGATAAGTGAATGGTATTTTTTCTGTTTTCGTTATTTTACGTTGCTTTTCTACCTCTGGATCTTGAATGATGAAAAAATTAATTTGGTGAACTGATAAACACAAAAAAGCCAACCCCGTGGCTAATTGGTTAAAGCACGTGCTTCGAAGTAAGGTGAGAATATGTCATTGTCTGCATCCCACTTCCATCTTCAACCTTCATCATTGTGGTTATCCGAGACTGGTAGAACAGTGACGTGAAATAACAAAAATATCACCCTCGATGTCGATTTCAAAGTTTGAAGTATTGCTGTTTCTGCATTCGATAGCGGCTCTAGATTGTAACAGTGATGTGAAATGCTTCTGATTTTATAAGAAATAGTAAAACGAGAAGAGCAATAGATATTCCTCTATTTTCAATTTTCTCTAAAACTATTTTCCCCGACTGTGGTGATAATGAATTCTATGTAGTATGAGAAATATACTTTAAATTAATTTATACTAATTTAAGCATATGCAACTGATTAAGAGAGCCTCCACGATGGTGCAAGGAAATCGTAGTCTCATTGTAATCAAGGAGTTCTCGGTTCGATGCTCGGTGGAGGCACACAGTGATTCGGATTCTAGTTTAAACTGTAGATCTCGTCCCAGTTTGCCTATTTGTGCATAAAACTCAGACTCAGAATGATTAAGGACTTTTCGAAATATTCTGTCTGTATTGGAATGGCAACTTTCTTCAGAACGAAAATGAATTCGTAAAGCAAGAATACTCACAGCACCTCTAATTACCCACTGCCATTCAACACGCTACTATTCGTAAATTCAGAATTATTATTTTAGGGTTCAAATTCTGGCATCTGAAAGAGGGACACTTGGCCCCAAAAGTTTCAGGTTTGTTAACATTTACTAGTTAAGGATATTTTTGTTAAGCTCCTGGGACCTGAGGAACAAAAATATAGATATTTTAAAATGATTTCTCAAATTAAATGTAGAAATTATGCAGCACACTAGCCCAGGGACGCTATAGCTTATTCATGAGATGGAAAAATTGTCATTATCAACTTCGTTCATGATAATTGCAGTATCCATACGTTCAAAAGAACGAAGCAATGGCTTGCACATCACCCTGACATTCAGCCATTTGAATGGCCAGAAAAATCACCAGACCTCAATACAATTGAAAACGTATGGTCCATTATGGTGAGAGAATGGGAACCTGGCTATGAAAGAACAAGAGAACAATTACGTGGCCATGTGTATGACGTATGGAGAACTATACAGAACAGGCCACGTATTTGCCATAGACTTGTTGAATCTATGCCCAGAAGATTACGTGAAGTAATCGACAACAATGGCTAGTGGACTCATTACTGAACACACGTCAACATTATTTGAAACATTGAAAATAAAGTTTATTTTTTGTTTGTTTGAATGAGTGTGTCCTTTCTTTCATTCTGTTTTCCCTAGAGACAATATATTTATTTTCTTTGAAACATTTTGAACTCTGATTTTTACAAGACTGCATTAATTTAGCATGTGACACAATGGTCTCAAAATATGACATTTCAGTTTGGAACAGGCAAACTAAAGTCGAGTTTGCAAAAGCAAGTACATTTTTTTTGCCCTTGTAACTCATTGTTTCTTCCAATTATCGAGTGCTTTCTTTGCTTTGCGTTGCTCTAGGTCACTCCGTTGCCATTTTTGTTTGTGAGCATATACTAAGTTTGATTGAATCTTATCCTCTATCCTTTCATCATACAACTTGACTATGGGCTTTAGATTTGACATCTTAATAGAATTTCTATCAAATATAAATCATCAACTTGAAATTTATTTCACTTACTAGCTCCTACTTTCCAAAATTTGGTATGTTTGGTTTTCTGATGATACACGTGATATTGTAAAATTTGAATATGATAGATTTGTATTTCATACGTATGGAGATTACTTACTAACTTACTTTTGTATCTCAGATCTCTTGTAATTACCTACAAATTATGCGAAACAATACACTAAACATCCCCTCCCCCCAACCTGTTTTTAAGGATCGATCCAGCATCCACCTCACAGAAATTTCCATCTCGATCATTGCATATCAAATGAGTGTGGGTCTTCGTGAATCTTCCCTGTAATGCAGATCCATAATTTGCTCTAGATCATGTGAAGATAACTGAAAGCAATACTTGTGTATATAATTTCAATTTTGAACTATTTATTCATCTATTTACTTCTTTCATTGTGGGAGGGAGACTGGCAGCAGGAAGATAGGCCAAGGCCCTTCCAGGGCTGTTGAGCCACTTTTTTTATTTACTTCTTTCGGTCCGGGGTTCCATACCCGGTGGAAGCACATAGTGGTTCGGATCTCACTTTACAACGTATGTCAAGTCCCAATTAGGTTTTCTATGCAAAACGTGGACTGAAAAAATTACTTACATAGTCAAAATTTGTGACAGTTAGTTACTGATCGCAAGTTGCATTGTTGCAGAATATGCAGATACTAGACGTGTTGAAAGCAGAGGTGTTCATTTGGAATCAAACTCCCTCACCGTCCGAGATCACAGTAGCCCTCACCCTCACCCTCACAAGTCTTCCAGAGGGTGAGGGTGAGGTCTGCCCTCACGAGGGTGAACACATCTGGTTAAAGAATCACGACGATGAGGATGAGTCATGATATGACAAAAGCACACAAGCCAACAATAACCAGGCCAGTATTTTTTTTAAAAAAGGAATACACCTATTCGGTAGTATCCCCCGTCATTCACACATTTCTCAAACTTTCACATATTTCAATTTTTACTCTAATTGTTTCTCAGATATGAACGAGATGTGCCTCCCCAAACGCCCCGTCAAATAAAAAGCGGATTCTCCCCGACGAACACATTTTGGATCTAATACCACTCACAAATTAAGTGTCCAGAAACAGATATTAGGTATGAATATACGATGAAATACTCATTAGCAATTACAAATAATTATAAGCTAACTCGTGGCCGAGACTTAGAACGATTTGACTAAATTTCCCCGCTCTTGCTTCCGAGTTCGAGGCCTGGTCTCGGCATGGAGTTCTATCTCTGCAGTGTTTCCTTATCAATTTAATGTAATTATCATCCATCCTCATAGTTGCGACAAATTATAAATGTGTCATGGTAAAAACAAAGGAAAATAAGAAAAAAATATTGTAACATTACTGCAATGTCAGAACTACATTGGCAAAAAAGAAAAGTGAACACCAGAACATTTTCAAACAGGCATTTGGGGAGAACTGTGTAGAGGTAGACAGACAACATGCTCCCAAAAGTTGCCAATCGACATGACCTTCGGTACTGAAGTTGTGCGTTGAGAAAACTTTGGTTGAGGCTCCTCAAGCGTCTTATCACAAATGCCTCGGTGTTCGCAGCATTGCCAACTCATTTTTCGTCGAGAAATTTTTTTTTTTCCTAATTAATTTGCTTTTGATTGTACTTGCCCCCCCCCCCCTCCCAAGACAAAAATTTGTGGTAGCGCCTCTGTCCAGGACACAGTGTTTCAATTATGCTTATTCAGAACAGAAAACAATAATCTTTGATGCACAGGTATACAAGAACAGAATAATTACAAAAACTTGAATGAATACCAACCTCCTACTTCTTGTATCTTGAAGATTTTGATCTTTAACATAGGTCGTAATTAACTTCCTCACATCTTGTAAAGAAAGATGTTCCCCCTTTCTGAAAATGAAAGAAGAAAATTAATACAGAAATATGTTGCAGATATACAACAAAGCTAAGCTTGAACTGATATTAATTCTGAAAAGCTGGTAAAGTTATAAAATAGTACCATATTAACATAAAATATTTAACAATTCTTATTTGAATATTATTAATTTTAGTTATACTGCATACGGTTCTAGAAGTGGTATCACGTGAAATTACGCAGAGCCTGCCCACGGTGACCAGCCAATGGCAGGAGTGTAAGATTGTACAGTTACGAAACTACTGCGCATGCAGTGTTCTGTATTTTTATTCCGCGCAAGAAGTTTTTTTCATAAAACTTGCCACTTTAAGGTTCATCATAAGAAGGGGAAAGACATTTTGAATCTGTCTGTCCAAGCACCAACACGTCTCAACACTCTTTCATTTTCCTTCAGTCAGTTTTTTTCATTGCCACCGTCAGTTTAAATGCTGAATATTTATTGCACAATCTGCAGTCATGAAGACAATCAATCCTTCTTGTACATGAGATTGGTAACTTTTTAAAGAATGCCTGAGGGTAACATCTTTTGCGTAAAAGCAACTGTAAAGCAATAAGTATTAATTTGCCACACTGTTAAACAACACAGAACTTAATAAAATAATTATTCACTTCTACGCTATTCCTCTGTTAGAATCAAAATGTACAGTTATTAAAAGTTACATACACATGAATATAGGCCTAGATTGTAACTACAAATCTCCCAGCAGCAAAACAAGTTGTTTTTTTTAAAATTTGGTTCTTTGCATCCCAATCAATAATCTTCAATAATAAACATGTGAAATTATTTACTACTGAAATAAACTTGTTCTTGTAGGTGAGTAGCATAGCTTCTGAGAAAATGCATTCACTTTGAAACTACATTCAGAAAATTAATACTTCTCAGGAATTGCACCTTCTCAAATAAAATTTGTGAAAATTATTTCCTTAGTCAGTACAAGGAGATAAGTCAATTGGGTGCATTCCTTCATTGTCCACAAACAACACAGTTGTGTGTGTTATCATTCTAAAGCTTATATTCTTTACCAAACATATTTTCTGTTCTGTTTCGTTCCAAACTATATATACAGAAACAGTAACAGTTTACCTGTTGGAAAGTAGTTACATATAAATTATACACACACTAGTCATGAGTAGCGAGTAAGACAATACAAACTGATTTAAAATATGTAACAACCTGGCTTGTAAATCTTTATATTTAATGACATACATCTTGTAAAGACATCCATTTGACAAGTGTCTTTATTTGTCATTTAAGCAATGTCATTAATGGAATAATGCACAATTACTGTTATGCTGTGTGAAGTAGTACTGCAATATTACCTCACTTTATTCAATTAAAGAACCAATTAAAACTTTAGAAGTCACACAGGTCCTGTACAATCATCCCGTATTGAACTTCTGTCATATTACTAGACATAGTCTCCACATCAAATTCTAATCCACAGTTCACTAAATTAATAGTGCACCAAAAAATTAATTTTCACCTGAATATGGACAACCAATTGCTAATTAACAAATAAAACTACTTTTTGAAACAATATCGAGCAACTGGATTTCAGATGTCAAGAGCATTTCATGTCATTTCAGAACACATTACACAAATGAGCTGGCCCCAAAAGAAATAGTGGTCTCGTGCAGTGTTCTAGTTTTATTGATGAACTCCATGACTTCTAATCAAAACTGTTCAATCTGAATGAATCCCCATCATGCAGATATATTTTGCAAACATTACTAGAAACAATGGAGACTAATTTAGTGCTTAAAGTAATATACACACACATATATTTACAATGGAACATTATCACATGATGCCACGATGAAAATGAATAATTTCCAATGGTAATGAAGCCACAACATGGCACATACAAATTGTGCACTATGACTAATTATGGGTTAGCTTTGGTATACAATTGGTGGCCTCACCATTACCCACGTTTCACATTTGTTTCCTTATCATTGTAAAATTTATATGGCAAAATTTACACAAGCCCACAGATTAATTCGTAGTGCATGCTAATTAATGTAAATTGTTTGAGAAGGATAAGTCCAGCACTCAATCCTGGTATATAGTAATAATATCCAGTTTCAATGTCTGCATCTTGTAGAAACTGGCATTGTCTTTCAAGTTGAAAGTGACACCGGAGAATGTTGCATTTGCTTAGCATTCTCTCATATTTCAACTTAACCCTTTAATACATTCAATCCAGCTTTATTTTTACGAGTATTTGTCATAAGATAATAACACACATGTTTAATAAATTTCATCTAAAAGCTAGGGAAAATCTTGCATGAAAATTTATGTGATTAAGATCACTTGTAAAAACAATACTAATTCCATGATAAACTATGTCCAACAATGATTATATTTTGATTTCTACCTAAAGTTATTACTTCCAGAAAAACGATTTGGATGGTTCAAGTCTAGTGCACAAGGGTACATCTAGAAGAAATAGAATTTTCCTTCCAATGGAATACAAACTAACATAATCAAAGAAATTAGGAAGTTTTTATGCCCACACAAAAAGAATAATTATTAATTAGAACTTACTTGTGACGAAACGTTTGGAAAAGTGGTACTACAGCTGCTGTAATTGAGTACATTTCCACTATTTCTGGAGGTTGGTATTTCTGAACTTCGTCTTCGGTTGATTCTTCCTCCACTTCTTCGGTCCCGGCTTCAGTATCTTGAAACTCACGAAGCATCAAATGGTTTAAGTTCACTTGAACAATACTCTCCACACCTTTACTCAGTTCTTTCACCACAATGACTCCTGCCTTTTGCATTTCATTTAAGAACTTTGATAGTTTCTTGTAGCTGGATTTCTTTATATCAATGCTTTTACCTCTAGGACAAGCCGGTATCATGTGACGTTTAAAGAAATTTCCAATCAACAATGGCAGTTCTGCTTTCTTGGCTGAAGTTTTCCATGCTTTAAGAAAACAATATTGAACCAATTTATCAGTTTCTTCTTGTGGGGATAGACTTTCAACTGCGCTACTATTTACAACACTAGAATCTGCTGATTCAGCATCATTACCCGATCTTTCCTCATCAGTCAGTACTATATTACATTTATCTTCCATTTCAGATGCAAGCTGTTTACAGTCACTATCATCACACGATGTGATCCCTTCATCGGCAGAAACAGGGTTTTCTATACGTAGGTTGGTCCTATCGGCATTGTCTTCTTTGGTCCTATCGGTATCGTCTTCAAGTTCTTTTTCCGCCACATTGCTGAACCCTTCTGGGGGACCCAATGTTGGAATCTTGGATCTTGTATTGTGAAACCACAAATTATCTCCCATGTGATGAAGGATGTGGACCCCTCTTCCCCTTTTTGCAGCCATATACATATCAAAACTTGACAGAGCTGCCTTACCTACTGCCACCGGAGCTTTATTGTCTGTTAAGTTCACTGCCACTCGATCTCCCTTGTCTAGCTTTCCGAATGCCGTGGGACTCAATTCTTCTTTCAAAACAATCCCAGGAAGCATCAAATCAGCACCTCCAATTAATTTTGGCAACACTTGGGGCCAAGTTGTGAATGTGTGAAGTAAATTGGGAAACTTCCACAATAAATACACGCTAGGGTACATCACATCCTCAATTTTAAAAACCAATGGCATTTCATGGGTGCAGTACACCACCACCACTTCTCCACTGTGTGTGAAAATTTTCATGGCTGACATCACTTCCTTTGATGAAATAAGTGATGTTAGATCATCATCTGTCAACTTTGGAAAGCTATTCAGGATTTCCGATCGAATTCTTTTCCTGGAAAGAAAAATTAAACATAAGTTATGAATCAGTATGGGAAAATAAAAATACATTTTTGCATTAGTGTCTACAGGTGGAACTCAATTACTTGGCAGAGCTCTTAACATATACAAAGCATAATACAATAAATACATTTTTACCGAAGGTCAAAACATTTTTGCTCTTTGAAGGTGATTAGTGGTTTTGATTCATTATAACATAATTACGTTAGACCCTAAATAATCATGGACACATCAGGCATGCATCTATAAATATATTTCGAGGGGGTCTGAACCAAGTGTAACAGAAATAATAACATAACTATTAAAATTAATGTGTAACATAATATATAGGTCTATTCATAATATGTGAAGTCTAATATTGTATTAAAAATTACATGAATAGGTAAAAAGACTGAATATTCATTATCTAGTTTATGCATACTTAAGATCGTTAAAATTTACATAAAAACAACTGTCCTGGCAAGGAAATTTATGTCAAAAAGATAAAGAATTGAATATTTACTGAATGACCAAAAAAAATGTTAAATACAATTGACAAAGAGTAAAGTTCCTGGCCCAAGTTCCGATTGTTTAGTTCAGATTTCATCATGGCATACAGGCACTTTTTTCATGGCCTGATAGCATATACTTCAGTGTTTTAATGATTACTTACTGCATGTTGGCTTGAGAATGGATTTTTCACTTCCGTATGCACCTAAGACCTTGTCTTGGTTAGAGACTGATGCTACCATCTAGGTCTCATGTGTGTGGTGTGAAGGGGTTTCATAGTTAGGTTAGGCAAGGCAGGTTTACGGCTCTTAGGGCAGGTTGCACCATCTCCGCTTAACGTATCAACCCCAACTTAACACCATTTTGCGGGTGTTCAATGTCCACCTAACGTTACCTGGCACTTAGCGTCGCATGTAATGTAAGTGGTGGTTGGAGCTTCACCTAACGTGTTAAGTGGCAGATAAACATGGAAATGTAGTGTACTGTGCAGCCAACGAATATGTATAATACCTAGCACAATATATGTTTGCAGTTGATATCTGTACTTGGAACGACTTGATATGACCGGACCCGTCTCCGATTTTATTCATATTTGGCATACTCACTAATTGAGGCCTACTCATCATGAATCTGAAGTTAAAATTTGTCGGAAATTTCTAGAAATTGCAAAATAAGCTAAAATAAGGCGTTAGTTTTCAGAATGGACACAGTATGTTTGCCTAACCTAACCGAAACTAACCTAACCATGCGCCAATGGTTCGTGGGGCTAGCATCAATGGTTCGCAATTATTTCCAATTTCTAGATCCTGATACTACCACGACACGAAATTTTAACTATGTTTGCCTAACCTAACCACGTGCCAATGGTTCGTGGGGCTAGCGCCAATGGTTTGTGAGGCTAGCGACAATGGTTTGCAATTTCTAGAAGTTTCCGACAAATTTTAACTTCAGATTCGTGATTAGGAGACCTCAATTAGTGAACTATGTCAAATATGAAGAAAATCGGAGAGGGGTCCGGTCATCTCAAATCATACCCCGTACTTTTGTGCAAGTTTATATGCTAGTGCAGTACAAGAGTGTATATATTTGTTTACAAAAACTAATATCACCCAGAAAATATATCTTGTACATACGTACAAGCTGTTGTCCTTTTTCGGCCAGTTATTTTGTAAAATCAAATTCAACATCATGTGTATTGCATATGAATGAAAAAAAGAACCTTTAGAGTTTGCGTTTTATGCAACGTCAGGCATGAAGTTTCATGCAAAGTCATTACAATGGTACATTTTCTTTGTATCTACGAAGCGTAACACCATTCAGAAATTGTTCCTTGTACATACATATCAACGCCGTAAGAATACTGTGTAACAGTATACCTGTCTTTTCTTTCTTTTGCCAGTTATAAAGTTGAAATACAAAAACTAAATGTAATTAAATATGTTAGTTCGCATAAAATGCTTTCTGTAAATTAAAAAAAATTAAAAAATTTGGCATTTACATCTTATGCATCCCATGTATATTAGGGTAGGTTAGGTTAGGTACAAAACCAGTAGGAAATTGTTCCTTGTACATGTGATTTAACATTGTAAGGATATTTGTTAACAGCAAACATTTTTTTTTATGCCAGTTATGGAAGTTAACAAAACAAAACCACACATATACAAATGTATGTTTCTTTAATGATTGGTATTACGTCTTCATTAAGCATGTAGATGCTTGCAAGGTTATTATTGTACGAGTGTTTGTACAAAACACACCACCAATCGGAGAGAGGTCCGGTCATCTTAAGTCATACCGTATGAACTGAACGGTAAGAGTACAGTAAAATTTCAATCTCCGGGAAACTTATTTCTTCAATTTTACAGGAGAAAATACTTACGGAACTGAGTTTCTGTAGACTTTCAAAAGTTCGTGGAATTCTTTTCTCCCTTCGTTCAATTTATTCGGCTGGTAAATCATGTATTTTTCGACATTAATGTCTCTCCAATGCACAAAAGCTCTTACCTCCATTACCTTCCACTACGTGAATCAGATGTTCCGTGCGTTTGATGACATAACCCCGGTCAGTGTTTCCAACCATGCAGTTTTGTAACTATCTGCACAAATTTTTTTATGCAAGCAGGTACCATGCATTACACGTAAATGTGCAACATTGAATGATGCGTAAAAAAAAAAAGGAAAACCAGAATATATGTTATACTGACATGAATTATATTGCATTTTTCTGATGTTGATTAACAATTTTAACTATATTTGCCTTATGCAAGCTAACCTACCCTTGCCGTGCATGGTTTGTGGGGCTATTGAATGGTTTTAGAGGCTATCTGTGCATAATTCATCATACTAGGTATTTTAATGAAATGTTCGTCGTACTAGGTATTTTTCGGTGAAGAAGGTTGGAAACACTGCATACCCACTGATGATCGACAACGCCAGTCAACCTGTGGCCACCATATTGCGTGTTACGGAAGCAAAAAAACAACGAAGAATAATTACTCGATATGTCGAAAATAGAAATTATTTTCATTTAAAAAGCAAAATTCCATGTTAAACAATCTTTCGCAATGCAGAATCAGTAAGTACGAATATTAAAAATCACTGAATAAATGAGTTAGAAATGCTTCGCGGAGATTGAAATTTTTATAAGCATTTTAGGTCATTGATTTAATGCTAAGAGCCCTAATCCTATCTGACTAACCTAACAAGAAAGCATTTAGGGACAACACTTCTTCACACCTCACATCCCGTGACATAGTAGCAACAGCAGACCGTATCAAAGATGACAGTAAGTGAATGGCTGGTAGCAAACAAATATAAGTACACAGAAGGGAAACATCATTCTGCAGAAAACACAGTATATAATCACTAAACCTCTGAAGTATGTGTCAACAGACAAAAAGAAATAGAGCCATGTAAAAATGCATGTCTACCACGATTAGTTCCACATTAAACAATCATATCTTGGGTCATATTTAATTAGTACTCCAGAAATTGCATGTACATATGTTTCTGCATCTTTAAATAATATTATGTAAAGTCAAACATTGAAGTTTGTCCATTAAAGAAAGAAAAGATATAATTTTCGATGGTGTACAATGGATCACCTGACCCATTCAATACGTCAACAATCCATGTTTAAGTTGCTCAAGTTTTGTAGGCAAACGATGTGAACAGTACATAAGGACTACAAAAATACACTGTTTTAACACATATTTGCTTAACCTTTTAATTGTTTCTTGAATAAATAGAATATCTGGGATTTGTAATTATAATCATCTTTATTTATCTGTCTCATCGTACTGTTTACATATGTTTCCCGGGCATTATCGAGCGACACATTTAGTTACGTCTCTGCTCCTATTACACGAACCAAGATTGCAGATTACATTTTGAATAACCTTCTATCAAGATGTTATTGAACAGGTCGGCATTATTTAATCGATAATAACCGGACTGCCAACCTAACATCACGTTGGATTCTAATATGCCTAGAGTAGTCATGTAGTGCACTTCCAATGTGTGAACGTGAAATTTTTCCACCATCTACAAGCAGAGATGTCTGTACAGCAGCAGCTCCCTACGTTACTTTTGAAAATTTCAAATTCATTACAACAACGACAGTATTTACGTTTGTACATTTCATTATTTCAATATAAGTCTCAATGAATCAACTACGACTAAAAGTAAAATTTGTTCTGTTTACGAACCTTTCTGATCCCTTGAGCTGTGAATTTGACTTAACTTTAAAAGGCTTGCTGAACATTTTGGATCAACTTATAATTTGGTAAGTCTCCAGTACTATAATTAACCAATTGTTATTATGAACCACAATTATTGAAATATGCCACTCATATATTGCAATGCACACATAACAAGCTGGTGTAAACGATGTTGACAGAAGGAACAAGGATACGGACACATCGAAAGTCAAAGTAAACTTTTATGATTCTCAAATGCTTTAGAAAATGTGAAAGCAGTGGGTAATATGTGTTAATTAAAAACAGTGTATAATTTAAGTAAATTGATGATCCTCTAGTATATTTTTCTTATGTTACTATTGCAGTGAAAATCTTTGTTTCGTTCATATTGTAACACAGGGGTGCCAGGTCATTCCTATACTCGATCAAAAAGTAGAGAAACGACCAACGAAGTAGAAGGTCTAGAGTGGCTGAAGCAGTTTTCTGCCTGAAGCACATTGTTCAGATTGTAAAGTTGTAACTTGTATGTATAAGGAACTACGTGATCGCAGTTGTAATTATAATGAGAAGGCACAAATGAAAGGGAAATATTTCGCATTCAGTTTACCCCATGCTCGAAGTGGAAATTGTTATGTGTGTGGGGGGATACTTGCTAGAGCCTTGCGCAGTCATATAGCCAGGGGGAGGGCTCGGGGGGCTGAAGTCCCTCCAAAAAACCTACAAATGTCTTGTATAAATAGTGTATAGTGGTAATAATTTTCATTCCTTAGGAGGATAAACATCTTTTATAATAAGTTGTAATACACTGAGAAATTATTCTTCAGGGCTTCTACCCCCCTACGTTTTCGCTGCCGATAACGTATTGACAGTCTACGTATTTATTTGGAATCTTTTGGCGACAAGCCAACGTTCAGTTACTGGAAGATATTATTATTATTTTTAAAGAAACTTGTTTTCGAGCCACTGAAAAAAACACTCCTTTATTGCCTCAAATATAGTATTTCATTAATGGACATTTCCACTCATTTTTTTTACAACAATTTTAAAAACTACACCCTGGAAAAATGACCCCTGCAAGTTCTCGCGTTTCTCTGCGTCCAGTTTAAGGCAGAAACGAGACTTTCAAAGTTGGGAGGCTAGCGTTGCGCTGAAAACACGCCGCCGCCATGTTACTACGTCACTCCTTAGGGAGAGCTCGTTTGTCGTCTGCTTCGAGCGTCTAGTTCCAGATGGGTAGCCCACGGTGAGCGAACACGTGCAGCAGTTTTACAAATCTGTACCGATTTAAATAATGGAAGAAGGAGCGATAGGAGAAAGGAAAGCTTTGCTTTGTAATGATCATTCTTCTATGAAATATCCGTGCTGCTCACGTGCAAGATAAATGAAAGGGTTCAGCTGCGTGTTTGTTCTCAGGCCATGCGAAAAATATTGCTTATAAAATTGGTTGCTGACCAGACACTCAAAAATATTTTTTAAACTTATATTTATCGATATTTACCGTAACCTATGTAGTGCAAAGTAGGAATTTTCACATTCTTCACTTTATTTATAAAGCCTATTTAACTTTCTTTTCCATAAAGCAATTTCAGTGTGTGTTCCATTTCTGTTGCTCAAATTATGATCAAACATTTTTGTGCAGATAAGAGAAAATACACTGAGAAGATTACATTAGTTGCACAGTAGATATCTATACTTAGTTTTTGTATAATTATTACAAGGAAATAATGTGTATAACCATGGGCGTATTTAAGGGGGATTCAACGGGTCCAGCCCCTCTCTTTTTTTGGTTCACTAAAATTACCAGTTTCCTTGTTCTATCCGCTTGTTCATAAAAAATTCCTTCGGACTTATTTCATTCTCTTAAATTAAAGAGACGTATAGGACGGGATACGGATGGGAAGGAAATTTCGTAATTCCACACACCAGATGGGACTGCAGACTAATATCTGCAATTTCCTGATTGTTTCGGAATTTCTGCGATAAGAAACTGCATTGAGACTATCAAATCAGTTATTTTTCCCCCTCGAATCATATTAAAGAAATTTGGTTCTTAAAAACGTAGTGACACAAGATGAACAGAAAAGTATCAATACTTCGTGACTACAAACACACAACTTTGTCGGGTCCAAAATCCCCTCCCCCCCATGCTCCCCAACAAGCTTCCGGCCAGCAGTGTCCTGGATTTTCACTTACGAAATAAAGCAACCCTAATCATACCAAAAGTTGATCCATCCCTCCCCCCCCCCCGTGAACTATATATACGCCCATGTGTATAACAATATCCCATACTGAAATGGTACGATATAATTATTTTGAATTTTGTACTGCGAAAAAAGCCGCCTCATCTCGTTACCCCGATCGCATTAATTAGTTGGTTCACAACTTCACCACTAAGGATCCTATCGAGACGAGACATGGCAGCCTTGGTCTCGTTCTCGTTGAGAGTTGTAAATGTCTGTCTCGTGTTTATTTGTAAATGTCTCATTGATAGTCTCGTCTCAATTTATAAACATCCGTCTCGGTTTGGGAGGGCAATTATCGTTCTCGTCTCAAGTCTAGAAAAATAGAATTAACAACGTATGCAGATGCTTATCATTATAAATACAAAAAAAAAACTCTCTCAATATTTTTTTTTATTATTATTATTTTTTTGACTCCTCGTTTCGACGGTACAGCCCTCGAAAACTAAATATTTTCCTGTTTATATATGCAAACCAAACCGCAGATTCATTTATTGTTTGTTTTTTTATTGATTTAGTTTATTTTACGTCGCGTTTTGTGCCTCTAGGCTAATTTGCGAAGATGGGGATGAGTGATGAAATGATGAAATTGATGAATGGACATTCACAAACAACCAAGCCCGACCGGGATTCGAACCCGGGACCCTTGGCGTCGCAGCGCGATGTGCTAACCACTCGGCCACAGGGTCGGGAAACCGCAGATTCAGAATTACCAGGAATGAACTGGCGTTGTAATTATTATACACAAAATTCATGATTTATCTGAGGAAGTCGCTTGTTCCAGGTTTGACTCTCAACCTGGTCGTGACTGTTTCCTTGTGAGTGACATTTCATTGAGCTGGAAATTGTTACATGGGAAGATGTTTGCTCGAGACTTTGGGGACAGCTAGGGGGGATGCTTCTATTGTTAATGTTAGTGTTGCTCACGAGACGAGGCATGTTCCGTCTCGTCTCATAAAAGGAGATGGGACAAGTGAACGTTTTCGAAATGAGATGGGACAGAAGAAAAAGTTCGTCTCTTATCATGGCAGGTTGGGTGATACTTAGATTGTGCAGTTGGTGGTAGAGTGTGTGTGGGGGGGGGGATGTACTCCTGCACCCCGACTTCGAATACAGCTTGTAGTTATTCATCTTCATTGTAGCGATTAGGCAAAAATGGGAAGAAATGTGATGTTAGAGATGATAATTAATAAATAAATTATAATAAATTAACCATGCGTTCTCATCGTTGCGGTTAAACAAAGTGACGGAAAAGCGACGTAAAAGTAGGCTAAATACAAAAATTTGCAATATATATATATTAACTGAAGAAAAGTTTCATTTACTGCAGGAAATTAAAAAATTCACCGTACCTTTTTATACCGTATCACCTCTTATATTGCAGAAATTGGCGTGTAAACCAGTGTGTTCTAAAAGTATTATCTTAAAATTTGTGAAGAAAATATTTTGACGAAAATAACTGTAATTCCAGAAAAGGCATTCCTATAATATTAAGTTCTTGCCAGTCAGAACTAACCTATGTATTCGCAATGAACAAGGCTGTTTACGTGTTCATCCATTGACTGTTCCAAGGTTTGCTTTGTCACCCTAATGGGAAAACCCTCTACCGAGTGGCTGAATTATAGTAAATACTACTATACTGCTAGGGCATAATTCATCTCCAAGAAATGGAGCACAGATTTTTGCACTGGAAGTTGTAAGATACTTGTTTTACACAGTAACAAGTGAATTTTCTGTCGCTTCCGCGGCTCATGCTAACTTGTCGGGACGAGCAGAAGTCCCGCCTGCACGCATTTCTAAGTGATGACGTCAGAGGACCTCCTGTCTGTGGAGAGGACGTTTTCAAATCCGTGACGTAGTAGGTGAATTTCAGCGGTGTTTGAAGGCGTGTTTCTCGAGAACCGAAACAAATATCGCCGAGATATTTTGCACATCTCATGTTTGTGTCATTATCTGTAAAATGAATGGATTTAAAACGTTTTTCATGTCAAAGTGGAAATGTCCATTGGATCATGTCAGTTTTTTTATGTGGGGGTTATTTCGTATGTAATTCTTTGTATATATTTAATCCACGAAATAAATAATATTCAGAGTAAATAAAGCAATACACACATAAAATGTGTCACAAACTGACACACTCGTATAATATAAGTTTAGATTCGGAGGAGATCGATTGCGTCTGTACACCCGAAGCTAAGTTTGGAAAACATCACCCTGCAGCTGCAGGGGGCGAGAATTAAAACTTGTGGGCTACTTTGGTGGTGGGAGACAGAATCATAAATTTTCCATTCCATAAAATTAGCAGCCTTGACCCAACTATTTCACTATATAACTGTTACATCTGGAAAATCATAAAATCTTATTACTTTGGTCTTAAGATTCCAGAAGGCTAACAGAAATAAATAAACATGAAAAATTGGGGGTGAGTACCTCCATTGCCTCCCACCCCCGCCCTAAATTGCACCTATGAAAGTAAATAGTCTTTATGGGAAAGTTTGACACTTCGAAAACTAGAGGACTATTGAGTCCAATTTCACAATCGAAGAAACGAGAATTTGTAGTTCTACTGAATGGAATATTACATTGAGTCGGAAAATATCACCATCTTAATTCTTTTATTTTGGCGCAAAGCCTCTCTTTCCCTATTCAGAAACCCTGCTTTTTCCCCTCTGGGAATCAGCTCTCGCCAACCTACGCTAACGCAACAGCAAAAACCATCCTGTGATAGTCCCAGAGTGTCAGAGTGGCAAAAACGTTCCCCCTCCTGCCGTCGGTCATTCACACGTGGTTGCAATATAAACTAAAGAATACCTGGTAATTGCAAAATCTCAAAATAACTTATAACATAAAATGCCACTGCGTGCCCGTGTGATTTCTACATTAGGTAGTCTATATTTTTGGTTCCTTTTCTGTGTGTGTGTGTGTGTGTGTGTGTGTGTGTGTGTGTGTTCGTTCGCATTACTTTTCTATAACTTGACAAGTTTAAAAACAAGACGCTGCAATCCATTGTTTGCGCACCTCGCATCACATTTCCCCACCCCATTGTCTGCGGCGACGTTCGTTCGCAGTGTTGCAAACCTGGAAGGAGAGGAATCGTCTGAGAATTTTAAACGAAATTTGAATGTGAAAGACATGAATTAGTATCCCCTCACCTACGCTACCTATTGATTACGCTAAATTCTAAATACATTTTGATATTTTCCCTTTAAACCTTAAATGAATTAAGTTATATTAGGGATATTTCTTACCAGCATAAGAAATGTAACAAATAGAATGATAGAAAAATGAAAAATATATAAACGATTGAACTGAGGTTTTCCTGTTCTCCTTCTTCAGTTTCACTCTCCCACTCATCCGAGTCTGTGTCTACCGATGAATCTGTGTCCGTGTCTGAATCGGCTTCACCAAGTCTAATTATCAGTTCATCTACAAGCTCGTCCATAAGTCCATCTTTTTCAAAGTAAGAATCTTCAATTTTTTTCACGTGTTCACAACATTTAATCCATTTCTGTACAGAATATTCACTACATAATTTTCCCAGCAAATCTTTCTTTGCGTCCAGTGAATCCGAAATGAATTCCCTTGCCTTACCCTTGATTTCCCCCCCACACAAGTTCAATGGGATTTAAGTCTGCATGGTAAGGCGGAAGTCGTATTATGGTGTGCCCCGCGTTTCTAAATTTCGTGTCAATCGCATACTGTTTCACATAAGGTACACTTTGAATTTTTAAGTACAATTTCCTTGTGTTTATTGTTCACAATGCTTTCACTCTATTCTCCGCATCGATTTCAGTTTCGTTTGCAGGTTTGTCTGTCGCTGAGAGCCACTGTAGCATGAAAATCGTCATATTTGTATTAGCTTAATTTTGCTGAGTTGGCACCACTGGTACTCTCAACGCCAGACCAGTGAGTAGAAGAGTGGTGGGGAGTATGACGTAATAGGAAGTGCTCCGCAGCGATCTGCGCATATCGGGACTTAACTTGTCAGGCTATAGCATAGAGTTGAACTCAAGGATATAATAAAAGAACAGCATGTATCGGTGACTTCGGGTATTCACAAAGCCGGCCTCCGTCCGTGGTGGAGTGGTTAGCACATCGCGGTGCGACGGCAGGCATGGCCGTCCGGAAGGGGGGGCAAGGGGGGCCGTGGCCCCCCCCTGGAAAATGAAAGTCAACCAAAATATATGTATTTCACACATATAATTTCATTTTAGCCACAATAATATGTGTTAATTATAGCATGAACACCATAAATTCAAATTTAAGCAATGTTTTTTAGGGAACAACACTATTTTTGGGGAAGATTTGCCTTCGTTTGCCCCCCCTGGAAAAAATACCTTCCTTGTCCCTCCCTGGAAAAAATCCTGCGGACGTCCATGACGGCAGGGGTTCCGGGTTCAATCCTGGCCTGGGCATGGATGTTTGTGAGTGTCCATTCATCAATTTCATCATAGCATCACTCATCCCCATCTTCGCAAATTAGCCAAAAGTGGCACAAGAAGCAATGTAAAAAAAAAAGCAAATCAATCAATCGGTTATTTGACAATGATAGTTCTTCGTGAAACGAAAACAATTTAAAATGTATAGGCGATGTATATGTGCGACTTTGGCAAATAGGTTTCATAGTAATATAGCATAATCTTTTATGTCGACGAGAGCTGAAAACATGATTAATCAGGTTTGGGAATCCGGGTTCGAAACACGGGTAAGGCAAGAATGTTTGAGTGCCTACCCTGTTGAAAATGAAAAGAGTTGAAAGGAATAATAAACCAAGAAAATTAAAAATAAGACATGAAATTATTATTTTATATATAAAAAGAAAAAGTCTAATAAGCGTCTTTAAGCTGAAGTCCAAAGTTCGATCACCTCATGTGTATGTGTGTTAATTTAATTTTTAATTATTATTTGCTTCTTTATACTACTTGATTCACACATGTGTAGATATTCTTGGGCCAGAGAAGTGATCTAACTGCGAAAGGTTGTAGAAAATTTAAGATAAGACCGAGACATGATAATGCCCCACTAGAACTTTGGCGTTCACAGCAATATGAATGTCGTTAAAAAACCTCGCATTACATAATGTTGAGAATTCTTTCCTTGCTCAGTTGCAGTTGAGTTGTGCTTGCACTTAGAGCGAACCGTGCAATTTCAAAGGTATTTGTTACTTTCGTAATATTTTTCTTACTTTATCTGTGTTTGTGATACAAGTTAGTCATACTGAAGACTTTGCACTTTTAAATAAGGCACACTGATATGCCCGTCTGCTTTGCGTTACATGTATTTCGATTTTGTGATGAGTCAGCTAGCTTTTGACAGTCTGTGTCTTATTTTTAAGCTGTGTTGCATGTTAACGTGGTGTGAAGTTAATCAGCAAATTAAGGTAAGCAGGCGAATTGAGGAAATACGAATTAATGTATTTTTTAAAGTGTTTACTCGGACACCTTTCAGTTTTCGAAAACTCCAATTTTTGGAGAACAGATCACCGGTCAATTTCTTGAATCTAAGAAACAAAAATAATTTCTGGCCATAAGATCAGGACTGTAGGGAGGGTGTGAAAACGTGTCGCTTTGCTTCTGTCTTTTCCCATGACAGTAGTATCGCTTTGCCATTTAAGGTTGAACCGCACATTTCAGGGTCGGACGTCGGAGTGACTGGCGTCCACAGGTTTACGATTAGTACAACATAAATTAATGCGTCTGTCTACATATCATTGACTGATTCGGTGTATTTACTTGGCTTTTCTACACTTTTTGGCTAATCACGAAGATGAGGATAAGTGATGATATGTATGATGAAATTGATGAAGGGATAATCACAAACAACACCCAGGCCGAGATTCGAACCCGGGACTCCTGGCGTTGTGGCGCGCTGTGCTAAACACTCTGCCACGGAGGTCGGATACACATCAGGTCAAGAGCGTAGCTTCACCTTCCGTAAAAGTAGTTTCCTGTAGATCCTTCATCTTTGATAACCCACTGCCGAATATTTTAAGTTTCCAGCAAATTGGCCCACTTCATAATGATACTTCATTGGCTTGCATCTTGCACTTTTATCATTCAACTAGAGCCACATTTCTAAAAGAAGTAACTGATCCTCGCATGCATTAGAACACCCGTTTCTTAGTTGGAAACCCTACAGAAAAGTTCTGCGTGCGCATATGAACCCTAACAGATTTGAACAAATCACTTGAATATTCCTTTACAAAACAGCTTTTATCAATGTCTCTCGGGATGTAACGGTAAGAAATGAAGTCTTTTTATTACGTAAAATAATTTTACCTTTCAGTACATCAATATGATGATCTAGGAAAAGAGAATATTGGTGTAATTTTTAAACTATCATTCTTCAAACTTGTTAATTCGTCCTCTGGGTACATAAAACCTTTGCCATAGCAATTAGAACGTGAAGATTTTCTAGTTCGGTCTCGTAGCCAGAATTTTATTTCGGGGGGATCATCCCTTATCAGCAGCCGCCATCTAAAGGCGAAAAATGGGGGGTTCCCATACAGCACCAATCTCCCAAGGGTTATCCATTAGATATCCACAATGTCCAGATCAGATCCATGGATATTATGGATATCCGTTGGATATCCACAATGTCCAGATCAAAACCATGGATATTATGGATATCCATTGGATGTCCATTAGATATCCAATTCTGGATAACCTTGGGACGTCTATTGGATATCCAGAACTGGATATCTGAAACTCGACCATAGAACTGGCTGTCAGAAACATTGTCCAATTCCGAATATCCAATACGTCGCCAGATCTCTTCCAAAACTGGATATCCAAAACATATCCAATTCTGGATATCCAAAACATATCCCGATCTTGTCCAAAACGGGATATCCAAAATACATCCAATTCTGGATATCTAATACATGTCTAGAACTTATCCAGAACTGTTTCGAATATTAGAAAATGGTCATAGTATTCCCGTTGTGTATACTTTCTCATGCTTTATCTTGGAAGTGATCGGGAAATGTCCAAAACATATCCATTTCTGGATATCATGTATGCGGACAAATGGATATCCAAGGGGCGTTCAATGGATGTATATTGGATATCCAGAACTTCCGACCCAAATATCCAAGGGATATCCAATGGATGTCTTTTGGACATTTGTGTGCTGTGTGGGCTGCAGTCGCTAGATGGCACTGGCTAAATGTATAAAAGAAACTAAAGTTTTCGTAACACAAGTAATGGTATATTTGATTATAAATATAATGAAAAATTATGTTTTAATACGCTTCGAAAGATGTGTGAACATTAAGCTACAAGGATGAGAAGAAAATTTAAAGAAGTGAATAAAAGTGAATCTTATCATAACAGTCCCTAACAGTGGTCCTGTTCGCGGGGTCAAGTTATATCAGCTGTCCCTAACAGCGGGGCCAAAGATAACACCACCGCACAAAATGGCAGGAAGTGCCAATTATGCAATAGCAAACGATCCAGGTTGATTTCGGGTTCTGAACGGTAACGCTATCCTTTCAATGCGGGAATGGGAATAAAATACCTAGAAATATATCACCTTGCATTTTACCTGACATCTGTCGGTACTAAAAGAAAACACAGCAAATAGCATTGTATGTACTTGATACACCTGGTACCTGTAAACATCAATAATAACTCGTACGAACAGTAAAATATGAATATATTGGAATCAAAATATTTACAAAACAAACACCATACAGGTTCCCCTGACTCATTCTCTCACTCATTCATTCACGTGGAGTATTTCAACATGAAAGTACACATACAAGGCTCGTATATAATCAATGTACTCTTCCTTTTTGTTTAACATTAACATGAATTAGGTCGTTAATCTTTCTGCTTCTGTGCTCATTACTATCAATATGCGCCAGCCCTCGGAAAAACAATTATCAGAAAAATATGTCGGCGTGGTTGAACCTTTCGTTCAAATGAACATACGCATCTATACCGCAAGCATGGCATTTACCAAATTTCTCGGACGGGGGTATTACAACAAGCCTCTCTCGTTCCTCGAAAACAATTACACCTCTACAGAGTGATGCAATACTTAATTAAGCTCCAGCTACCGGAATACATCATTTAACCATCGGTGCGAGCAAAAATTACAATATCAATACACAATTTGGAATACCTCACTTGCACGACCTGGCCTCCTCGATGGCGCAGTGGCAGCGTCGTCGCCTTGTAATCAAGGGGTCCCGGGTTCGATACCCGGTGGAGGCACATAGTGGTTCGGATCCCACTTTAAACTGTAGGTCCAGTCCCAATTAGCCTCACTGTGCATAAAGTAGACTTTAAACACCAACTCAACCAACTTGCACGACCTGCACAAATCAACATACGTATTCAACAAAGTAAAAGACTAAACAGTCGACTTTCGATAAGTTATTGAAACGACTGGGCGGCTGATTTCATTACAATGAAACACACATTCACAAGTTACAATGGAATTTAACGCAATAAATGAGCTTTATCATAAAATACTGACATTTAAAAGATTAAAAGAAAATCTAAACATGAAACGACCTATTATATAACAATTACTCAAAATTGAGTTGAGTTTGAGTTGGTGTTTTAAGGCCTTTTTATGCTAATCGGGACTGGACCTACAGTTTAAATTGGAATCCGAACCACTTGTGCTTCCACCGGGTATCGAACCCGGGACCCCTTGATTACAAGGCAATGACGCTACCACTGCGCCATGGGGGAGGTCCAATTACTCAAAATACTTACAAGACACGACAGTTAGGTTCGGAACTCCTGAGTCACGTTGAGAATCGCAAGTCATTGTGATTTCGGCTTTTGTGGTAGGGCGTTGACAGAAAACAATACATTCGTACGTGGATGTGAATCGACAGAAGAATACTCTACCAGACTCTGCTACATCGTCGGATGGTCCATCTTTCCTAGGTACGGGAATTCACACTAGGTTCCATTGCGAAGAAAAAAAAATCCTTCGGATGTTAACCGCGACGAAGGCCGGTGGCGATGATATTTGGCATTTTCACTTTCTCTCGACGTCGCGTATCTCTCCTTCTCTCAAGCGTCGGCTGTGCGTTCTCATCTCGGGCGTCGGCTGGACGTTCTCATCTCGGGCGTCGGCTGGACGTTCTCATCTCGGGCGTCGGCTGGACGTTCTCATCTCGGGCGTTGGCTGGACGTTCTCATCTCGGGCGTTGGCTGGACGTTCTCATCTCGGGCGTTGGCTGGACGTTCTCATCTCGAGCGTTGGCTGGACGTTCTCATCTCGAGCGTTGGCTGGACATTCTCATCTCGATCGTTGGCTGGACATTCTCATCTCGAGCGTTGGTTGGAAATTCTCATCTCGAGCGTTGGCTGGACATTCTCATCTCGAGCGTTGGCTGGACATTCTCATCTCGATCGTTGGCTGGACATTCTCATCTCGAGCGTTGGTTGGAAATTCTCATCTCGATCGTTGGCTGGACATTCTCATCTCGATCGTTGGCTGGACATTCTCATCTCGATCGTTGGCTGGACATTCTCATCTCAAGCGTTGGCTAGACATTCTCATCTCGAGCGTTGGCTGGACATTCTCATCTCGAGCGTTGGCTGGACATTCTCATCTCGAGCGTTGGCTGGACATTCTCATCTCGAGCGTCGTCTCATCTCGGGCGTCGGCTGGATATTCTCTGGTTGGGCGATCGCAATGGATGATGTTGGCGTATGATGTTGGCGTCGGCTGGCTCGGCTGTAGCTTCGCGCCAGTTGGTAGTGGCAGCGTCATTGCGGAACTCGGGAATCCGACATCCCTCTCTCCTCTTATCCTCTCAGCCTGCCATGGTTCTTGATTGTCCTTCTTTCGCAAAACAATTCACTGTGTAAGATCTCACAGAATCAAGCACACGCGAATCAACTCACTGGCAGTTACTCGCTGACGGTTCGCAAAAAAACTAAGTCCACGAAAACAATAAGTATAGGGGAGTCTAGCGCAGAGGTGCTCTCGCTACAAAAATCGTGACAAACTGTGTTGAAAACTCGAAGCCTCACAGTTTTATACCAGATTCAAAAATGTCAGTTGGGAAGACGCTAAAAGGAGCGTCGCTTGTGTTCCAGCGGGGTACATGTACCTTGGTTCTATTGTGTTTGAAACGCGGTCAAGGGCGTGTCTGCAGGTAGGTGCAGCGGATTAAGTCCTCGCCTCACTAGCGTCTGTCTTGGGAATCCATAGTTGGCCTATGAATCGCCTATAAAAAAAATCACCCTTACGTCGTGGATACTCAGTTGATCTCCTTGAAATTAAATCCGGATATCATTTATAACGTGCCGCTTCGGTTGTCCAAATTTCGTGGAGATCCGCCGACGGGAAACTGAGATATTCCATAAGGTCGATATTCGTACAGGTGCAACGTAAGGAATGAACCTTGTTGACGATCGTTGTCGTGACTGAGAACCTGTCCCCCAACTCTCGTTTTTGATTGATTGATTTAGTTTATTTTACTTCGCGTTTTGTGCCTCTTGGCTAATTTGCGAAGCTGGGGATGAGTGATGAAATGATGAAATTGATGAATGAACATTCACAAATAACCAAACCCGACCGGGATTCGAACCCGGTACCCTTGGCGTCGCAGCGCGATGTGCTAACCACTCGGCCACAGGGTCGGGCCCAACTCTCGTTGTCTTGCACGAATGTCATTTTCACAACAGACACTTACGAACTATTCAAATGATAAAACCAAATCTCACGTCTTACATAAGTCATATTATGGTTAATGATACATAATGAAAAATATTGAACTGTGATTTACATGTCACTGAATACCGTGACAATCTCCCATGACCAACCCTTTTGATTCATGACTATATAATCAGAAGCTATAGCCTGTTCATTACCAGTGCGTAGTTACAGAGCGGTTAGTTCATTGAACTATCCAACTTGACTAGTGCCTATTTCAAGACGAAACAAGAAAATTAACAACAAACATTGGTGGTTGACTGTTGCATGCATCTTTTCATATCGAAATAATATCCAGATGAGATCCAAATGGACTATGTAGTCCAAAAATTGTACTTTTCTTGTCCATACAATATCCAAAGTATGTACAAAAAATGTCTAAATCAAAGCATAATGTACAGATTACGTCCCACTTGATGTCCAAAAAATGTCGAAAGTGATTCAAAATGTCCAAAACATATCCATTTCTGGATATCTCCGGGATATCACTTATGCGGACAAATGGATATCCAGCAGATGTTTTGGACATTCCCGGATATCTATTATATATCCAGAACTTCCGACACAAATATCCAAAAGATATCCAGTGGATATCTTTTGGACATTTGTGTGCTGTGTGGGTTGAAGCCCTGAATATGAATTTCTCAGTATATTACAACTTATTATGTAATACATTTAATCCTGCTAAGGAAGTAAAATTAATTACCACTATAGCTACACTATTTAAATTAGATATTCGTAGGATTTCGGGGAGGGGGCTCCACCCCCCACCCCGAGCCGCCCTCCTTGGCTACGTGCCTGTGTAGAACAACATTCACATGTGAAACGTTAAGGATGTCGAGAGTTGGAATTACTCAGCAGAGAAATGTCTGACTTTCCTCTCAACGTTTGTGTGCAGGGGCTTATCGTAGGGATACTCAGAACAGGCACCGCAGGTTGTTTTCATGCGTTTCTTTTTCTGTCTACTCCAACAACGGGTAATTTTTATACTAGATATTCAAAGTTCATTTTGAGGTTTTTTTATGCACAGATAAGCTAATCGAGACTGTGCCTAGAGTTTAAAATGGGATTCGAACCACTATGTGCCTTCTCCACGGGGTAGCAAACCCGGAACCCCTTGATTACGTTACCACTTTGCTATCGGGGAGTCCCAATATATTGATAGTTCACTCCATCCGCAAACACTAATGGGAACAGTTCGATGAGGGTTAGAGTCCAGGATCTCCTGACTATCAGGTTTTTCTCTAACTACCATAAGGAAAACATTTCTGAGTCCTCTGCCTGTTGATAAGTAATTCCCCCTGCATTGCACGCTAATTTCACATCATCCATTGCCTCCTTTTAACTATACTTATTCTATCACTACATTTCGAGGGAGCACGTCTTCTCTCGTCTTCAAGACATTTATTTTTGCCGGTGGTGAGGATCGAACGTACGACAGACCTGTGATTTTACTGTTTGTTGAATACTTTTTCCGTTACTGTACATCATAGAAGGCAAATGCCATCGTCACTTATCCAGTTCCTTTTTTATATCAATTCGAATGAGTCTTAACCTTGCTCCAATGAGATAAGCATTCTGATAATGAAGTGGAAAATAGCTTAGGTAACAGTGTGATTGCAATTCATTCTTCTTTAAGTGCTTCGGGGAATATTTTGGTGAGAAAGTACGACATGTTTTGCTTGCGGGTGTAGATTGTATAACACAAGAAGTCCAAAGTTCAGGCAGGTACATGGTATTGTTTTCCAAGGATTGTTTCTTGCTAGTTTATATTACTCTTGTTTTAAGCGTAAAATTTATGTGCCTCCATTTCATGTGTAGAATGGATTAGGTTAATGAGAGTGCAAATTTCACTTTCAAGAAAGAGACAATGACGGTAAAAGTTAAAACGTCTAACGGTAGTATTTTTAAAAGCTTTTGTGTTTAGAATTCCGGTTGTACTTTCGGTTTCTTCTAGAGTTAAAATTTAAAATACTGATATTTCCTCAAAGCTAGTGGGACTACCTCCATGGCGGATAAACGTTATAAGTTCCGGGTTCGAATCCCGGGCTGGCATGGGTGTTCTTTGTTAGTATCCCTTCATCAATTTCATAAGATTACCGTATCACTCATCCTCATCGTCGAGATTAACCAAAAGTTGCAGAAGAACGACACAAAATAACAAATATAAAATCAAAGCTTGTGGTTCTTCGTTAGAATTTTTATCAGTCCGAAACGAAGAAATCAACAATTGAAGATTTAGATGTACTTAATTTTAACGTAACATTTTTGGTCCATTTACTCTACAGCGGTAGAAGCGCATAATGGTTCGGATCCAACTTTAAACTGGAGGTTTAGTCCTGATTAGCCTATCTGTGCATAAAGTGGACTAAAAGAACTCAAATTCAACTTCTGAGTGTGCAGCTACAAAATAACTTACTTACGCGCCTCTAAATCAGTTTTTAAAATCTGTATATTATCATTGGTTCCTTTAGATACTCTTAGACTGCTGTTCATTTTAACGAGTTTGATTTCCGAAAGCGTGTCAGAAATTCGGCGTTGAGCCTGCATCATGAAGATAACAGAGTTGGTCCTTGACCTCACGTCAAGCAACACCAGGCTTGGCAGTCTTCATACGAAGAAGCAGAGTTGTTTTACCATACGAGTTCTGCAGAGAATAAACTGAATTGCTATGCCAGTTTAAGATCAGTCTATTTCGAAATCGTGGGTGCAATATAAGCAAGATTCTTATTAACGAAAATGTACAGACGGTATCAAATAAAATGTACTTCCCTTTTCCTACCAACTCAGAAGCGAGTTGGAAACTCTGCATTGCTCCTGTATAGATAAGAAAGTGGGGGAGGGCAGTAGCAGACAAGGCCAGCACGCAAACTTGTGTCCAGCAAGCTTTTTGTTGGAGTCTTGGCAGTTTGTAGAAGGATTTTGTGTTCCTTCCCCCCTCCCCTCTCCTCTCTCTTCCAGGGTGCGACGATTATGCGTAGAAATATACACTTTATTTGAAGATGGTAATAATAATAATAACCCGTGGCGCAACAGTCCGTGAGGGCCAGGTCCTACCTACCGACTGCCGGCCTCACTTCCACCTGCCGAGGTGGGAATTATGGGGTGACGTGTGGTCAGCAAGACAAGTCTTCAGTCGTTGTAGGTTTCCGTGACCGCGTCACGCTATTCATTTGTAGCTCCCCAATTTCCTCACGACGGTGGATGGCCACCGGTCCCATACACAAGACCAGGTGTCCCGGGTTTGAATCCCGGCCTGGGCATGGATGTTTCCGAGTGTCCATTCATCAATTTCATTATATCATCACTCTTCCCCATCTTCGCAAATTAGCCAAAAGTGGCACAAAAAGCTAAGTGAAATAAAAGCAAATCAATCAATCAATTGTTAGGGCAGAACCATATATCACACAATACAGGTGAAATTGTTGTTGGTTGACGTGAATTTTTAATATGCCTAAACTCTTAAAATACTCTAATATCAGGTTTTCTGTTGCAATTATTATTTCAATTTTGAGGGCCTTCATGACTGAGTTCTTTGCATACTGCTCTATGAAACCGGAGATCCTATGTTCTATTGATTGATGATTTGCTTTATTTTAATTCGCTTCTGGTGCCACTTTTGGCTAAACGCGACGATGAGGATGGTCGATTAAATGATGAAATTAATGAAGCGACACTCACAATGAACACCGAATGAACACAATGCCAAGGCCGGTCATTAAGCAAGCAACCACTCTACCACGGAGGCCGGAATCCTTTTTAATGTATAGGAAAAATCGTTCTTTGTCATCGAATTAAGAACAGTTAATATGCGTCACCTCGGAGTTATTATATTTTAAATTTCGAACAATCAATTGAGATTTATTCTTAACCATTCCACCTACATCAAGACTTCCACACAATAAGATCAATTACACTAAGGACAACAGCGTTAGAATCTATGCTTTAAGGAATGATTAAGCACACGATGATGACGGAAAATAATTCACATGATTATAGTGATGCATTACATCAGTGAAACATCAATTTTAAGTCATGGTGATAAATTGAAAAACGCAGGGACACAATAACCGATTGACTTATTTATTTTATTTCGCTTTTCTTCCACTTTTGGGTAATGAAAGGTGTGTTATGATGAAAGTTGTGAAAGGACAACTACAAACGTAGATGGATGGGACACAATCCAAACCCCACAGACCATTATACTGACCTTATGTCTAGACGCCAGATCCTCGTTAGTGTGCAAAATGCACTCCATGGTCACAACGACGTAAGCATTCGTAGAATTGATTTCTATATTTTGTTTTTATTATTATTATTATTTCAAAAAAGCCAAACTATTGCGCATTATGTGATATGCTCATTACTTCTCAGGAACACTCGCGGCCTTCAGCCAGTTTTATCCTTAAACAAAATTGCGGGTTAGGATGTTAACAGACACTTCCAAGACAATATCCAAAGAATACTGTCACAAACGCGAAATGTAAAACATTTTTATTTTCTCGTTTCTACTACATCCCTGGGGAGTAAAAACGGCTGGAGCGTGATGCTGATCATTGACCTCCAAAATGGCCGAACTCGAGAATATGCGGCGCCCTACTGCCACATCCCCTAAATGTGCCTTCATGGCACGGTTCTACTCGTATACGGACGACGAACTTTACCTTACCTTTACTACTACTAACTACTTATGCCATGAATTTTTGTATATTTGATCCTTCATTATGTCTCCATTGCTAACCTGGTTCATACCCAGTCACAACAGCAATTAGTCAATGCAATAAAATACGTCAAACTTAAAAATGAAACAGGTGTCGGCGCGCGCACACACACACGCACACGAATACACACACAAACACAAGGAGGGAGAGAGAGAGAGAGAGAGAGAGAGAGAGAGAGAGAGAGAGAGAGAGAGAGAGAGAGAGAGAGAGAGAGAGAGAGAGAGAGGCGGGGGGATAGGAACACAAAATCCTTCCACAAACTGCCAAGACTCCAACAGAAAACTTGCTGGACACAAGTTTGCGTGCTGGCCTTGTCTGCTACTGCCCTCCCCCACTTTCTTATCTATACAGGAGCAATGCAGAGTTTCCAACTCGCTTCTGAGTTGGTAGGAAAAGGGAAGTACATTTCATTTGATCCCGTCTGTACTTCCTCTCCATTTCCAACTATGCAACGTTTTGATTGAGAGTCTCGTTTTAGGACGTGTCCTGATTATTATAATAGCGTTCTCGTCTTGATTTGCGAACTTTATTTATTATTGTTGTTATTATTTTACTTTTAGAAACTAACAAAAAATATACAGGGTGGTCCATAACTGTTTTTTTTAAAGTCCACTTTATGCACAGAAAGGTTAAATCGGGACTAGACCTGCAGATTTAAATGGGATCCGAACCACTATGTGCCTCCACCGGGTATCGAACCCGGGACCCCTTGATTACAAGGTGATAGCGTTACCATGCTATCCTGATCTCTATATATCCCAACTAACTGCTGTGTATTTCCAGGTTGCTAATAATTATGGAGAACGCCGTGCCATGCCATAATTGAAGAAAAAATACTTTTTGCTTGCGTTGTACTTTTGGCCTAATATTCTGTCATAAAAATTCTAATATGCCTGTCAGCAAATATGGCGCCGTATTGCATGCAGCAGTCTTCACATCAAAGGGGAGGTAGCGTGAGCCGCATACATCCGAGTCACGCTGTCTCCAACTGAGAAATTGGGTAATGGCAGAATGAAGATAGGGTACAGAGTGTTGCATAGCAAGTATTGATTCGCGAATCATCTATTTCGTGCCTGCATTTGAATCGAAGTCCTGATCCACTGTCCTGTAAAACAGTTCCGACCTATTCGATGCAGGAAGATGATCATGACACAGGACTGTGACGTTTTAAAGTGACATGCAAGGCTTTGTCGGGCTTGTTTGACTTTACCAGAATGTGCATTTCGATCATCAACCAAAAGACTTGAATTGTCCAATGTTACGAACAGCATATATATTTTGATTCTCCACGAAAAAGGTAAAGTAAAATGCTTTTCATGTCACGTACACAAACGCACACACATGAACGCACGCAATAGTTTTTTTGTTTGTTTTATTTAGAACTTATTCTACATCGATTGTTTGGTTTATTTAACGTCGCATTTCTACCCCTTTTGGCTAGTCGCGATGGTTGTGAGTGGTGATGAGATGAAATGGATGAAGGGACAATCTCTAACACATACCGACGACAGGGTATGGGCCTTATAATTATACTTGCTGCGAGTCCAGACGCCAGAGCCTCGCTGGCCTGCAATATTGCAGTTGTCACGGTATACTACCAGTGAGGTGCCCAGCATTTGCGACCTTTTTTTAGTTGTCGGTCCTCGTTTTGCCATCTTTTCTGCCTTTGACGTTCTTTTTTAGGAACACTGAACCAAAGGTGGGATATGACCCCCACCAATCCCCCCCCCTTGGGCACGCCACTGTGTACTACGTGAAACTGAGGTAGACGTTTTGGTGCTTTCGGCGAAGGTCACCCCCTACACCCCAGAACGTATTCCAGACTGCACGCACGACTCGTATTATCAGTCCGAAAGCTTTGGGATCGAGCCCAGGCATGGTTGATATTAAAGTGTATATGTGAATTGATTGATTGAGTTAGTGTTTTAAGTCCACTTTATGCACAGTCAGGCTAATCGGGACTGGACCTACAGTTTAAAGTGGGATCCGAACCACTATAAGCCTCCACCGGGTATCGAATCTGAGACCCCTTGATTACAAGGCGACGACGCTACCACTGCGCCATCGAGGAGTCCCGTGTATATGTAGAGGATTTGCATGTAAAATCATGGACAGTGTAGATACGCCCATATTAATATAACAAAATGTTCACAAAACTGTAGTAAACTACAACGGTTTCGGTGAATTGTTTACATTTATTTCTATACAGTCACGGACAGTTCTAGGTTGTAGTGATCCCTTTGAAAGTCAATGGGATTGTTTACAACCCAGACGTCAGTGATGTACAGTCACGGACAGTTCTGGATTGTAACGAATCCATTGATTTTCAATGGAATTGTTACAACCCAGCAGTGTCCGTGACTGTACAATGCGCACAAGCACTTAAGTGTGCGGATGTATCTGGTTAACTTTAACAAGTAGTGCATACACGGGGAATTTCGTAAGGCGAATATGACCGTAAATCATTCTTTACTTTCTTCTTATACTCTCTCTCTCTCTCTCTCGGGTCTGTGGAGCAAGGCTGCGCATAAAAGAAGGGGAGAAAGCGAGTTGACGGAGCAAAACAGTGCGCGCTGCTGCAAACTGCTGGTAACTTCACTCACTTCCCCTCTCACGAACTAATTGGTCGAATCCTCCCGAGTCACCACTTGCATAGACACTTGCTTTCGTTCGCTCGCTCCAGAGATTGCCGGGACAGAGTGTAGTAGCAGTGTTATCATCATCTCTTCATGTATCCGGCGTTCTTCTTTATATATTTTTCTTAGGATTTACGCACCAAATGAGGTTATAACTAGTGTTGGGCGATATACCGTCCAAGCGATGTATCGCGATATTGAAAAGAATATCATCCAGGCGATATCAACTAGACGATATATCGTAAAGATATTTTGGCGATATATATCGTGTCGGCGATATGTCGTCACGATATTTGGCGATATATATCGTGTTGGCGATATTTTAGCGATATATATCGTGAAGACTGTGTATCACCGATGTCACGATACGGAAAAAATATAGTATCGTATCGTCTGTGACGATATATCGCGATATCAAATTTCCGATATCGTCCATCCCTAGTTGTAACCCCACGCTGGGCATGTCATCAGTAGTAAATGTTGCGAATTGTGTTTTATTTTGCAAGCTGTACATTTCATTTTAACACTTGCTCTTTTGTACAGTACCAGCGCTACGCCAGGAGGTGCGGACAGCTCCCTAGCTGCCAGCTCCCCTCCCCTTTAGCAAACAAAAACTAGATAAAATAAATTTTCTTTTAGCCAAAACATTAATTCTTGTGTAGTATTTAAGGATATATTTTACGTGTCTTCCCCCCTTTCCCAGAAAATATTCGCGCTCTCGTCTTGTCGCCTACTCCTTAATTTTCAGGCGCTTTCGTAGAATTTTATTTTATTTTCTTCCGTTGACCCTTGATTAAAAGGGCATGGAACACTTTCCCCCATAAATAAACACATGCGGATATACGAGTGTATGTTACTATACCATATTTTGATTGCACCATAGTTACGGTAAGGGGCTTGACCACGTATAATATGATTGGACCAAATAGCTTAAGTGCTGACGCATCTAAAATTTTAAATTTCAATCAATCAAGCACAATGGTGATAGACTACAAAAGAAATAATTTACACAAACTTGTCCAAGAGGATGGAATAATGATAATCGATACGAAGAAGGTAGCACGAAATCACTGACCAAGAACTACAGACCCTAAGCGCATGGCCTTGAAATTAGGCGGGTGGCAGAAATTCGCGCTGTTGCCACGTCGGAGCACAACCCTGTGTGTTCGAAGGTTTAAGAGAATGAAAGATCTCGTTGTAGAGTTGGTCTTTGTAATCCATGTGATACAAACTGACAGTATTTGCTCGAAAGGTCAGGGATGACAAGAGTGCCCCAGAGAGAGGTCGGTCTGACGCTCGAACTAGGCAACGCAGCCCGGTTGACGTTGCCACACAGTGCGCGGGAACCAGCGACTTTTGTCCCGCTCTCGCTTTGCTTTTCCCATATGTGACACCAGCGCAATTCTGCCCAGCCGTCAATTTTCATGGCGTGCGTTTATTTATGTGTGGTGGGTGGAGCGGAATTGTCTAAAGTGTTGTGGTAATTGCTGGCTTTATGTACACTCGCCTCGCAGTTGACTTCTTAATAGAGGGGCTCCCGTGGTTAACGCTCTCGCCTACATTCTGCCTTGGGCGCCACGGAAACACCTTGAAACAGTAAAGGCACCGTGAAACGAAAAAGTTAAGGAACCCCTGGCCAAGGGCGCCGACTTTCCAAAATTTCTGTGGGTGCATATCAATGGCGGATAGATCTGTAATTATCAAGTATTGTATACTTTAAACAACTTACATGCACAATGATTGCAAGAGGCAATGATATTATCAACACGTTACTAAAAGAAAATACCACATTCATACAAATTAAAATGAAAAAATCTTCATAAATGCAAATAATTTTAATTGTATTGCAGAATGAACTATGCAAGGATTTTGTTGTGAACAGAAACTACAAAATGACTAACTTTATGTACCAAATAATAATAATAATAATAATAATAATCATGACATGTTAACTTTCAATATAAAACACATTCCTTCTTACGTCATTTGCACTTCTGAATTTGTTTGCAATTTTGGTAATGTCAATATTTTTAGTCATTTCTTTATGAACATGCAAAATTGCCAAATCATTCAATATTATTTGGGTCATTGTTGACCGCAAAATCGTTTCCAATCGTCTAAGTGCTGAAAATGACCGCTCAGAGGTACACCCAACGGCGAAAGAAACAGTATGCAAATTGTCCACCACCATTTTAATTCGGTCTGTATTACACATTGTGATGACAATGGATTGAAATAATGACGTCAATAAGCAGAGAACAATGCCTGCTTCGAACCAACATAGTTTCATTTCTTAAAACAACGCAGGATGTAGAATAAAAAAGTAATTAAAATAGCGGTGGACAATTTGCCTACCATTATCTTTGCTGTTGACTGTACAAGAAGTAACAGGTATAGTTAAAATCACCCGTACAAACTCACAAATTCTGTGATCATTTCACGCATGGGACCACTGTTTTCTCTACTTGAAATATTTGTAATGTCTGACAAGTTGGCCACTTCTTCTTTGTTCGTTCTGCACACATCTAGAAACATGTCCCTGTCCAATGTTAGCTTGTCTTTATCAAAGTCTGTCCCATCTCAATGTTTTAATTGCTTATTATTTTTTGATAATGGCAAGTGAGAAATATTTATTTTATTTTGTTTTTATCAAACTAAAAATCTTGTGGGTGCGGCGCACCCACAAGATTATTTATGTGGGTGCTCGAGCCCCGGAGCACCCACGTAGTCGGCGCGCATGCCCCTGGCACATGTTGTTTTCTATGAATTCAAAATTTGAATGTATGTAACCTTCACCAAAAGACTAAACTATTCATTTTTTATTTTTGTATTGCAGGTAGAAGATGGGAATATTAAATAAAAGAAAGTGCCGCTGGAGATGGAAATTTTGGAAAAAAATATTCTTCATATTAATTGTCATCCCTCTTGCGATTCTATTGCTTCTATCAATTATAGTTTTAATTCGAGCAGCTACTATAAGAGAAAAGCCTGGGTTATCGAGTACTCTCCTAGATCTTAACACTGAAGATAAAATTGAAGATGGGAAACAATACAAGCGAGCTGAAACTCTTGCAGGATCATTGAAAATTAATTCAGTTTCTTATGATGTTGACAATCAAGAGACTGGACCTCTGCTCCAAATGCATAAATATCTGGAAACTAGTAAGTGGAATTTTATGTTTCAATGTGTGCATTCTTGTCATGTATTTCCATTTTTCTGCTCTTCTTCTTAGGCAAGTTATTTAGTTGTCATAAGAGTCCTGTAATATTTATCTTTCACATACAGTTGAATAGGGTGTATAAGTAGAAGTAAAGGAAGATGGAGTTATGAGTCCAGCTATGCGTTTCCAAAGCTGGTGGTTAGGCAAGTGTGGACTCAAAGAATCCAGTTTTGAAAATGCATTCTATGGAAACTTCAACTTGCAAAATACCACCCCCTAATCATCTTTGAAAGGTCACGAGCTGCCACTGGATAAAATGATGGAATGTGTAATCCCTGACGCCTCCTCTTCCTTTCAATACAAGAATTGATAGATTGATTGAGTTGGTGTTTTAAGTCCACTTTATGCACAGTAAAGCTAATCGAGACTGGACCTACAATATAAAGTGGGATCCGAACCACTATGTGCCACTAACAGGTATTGAACCCAGGAACCCTTGATTACAAGGCGATGATGCTACCACTGCGCCATTGGGGAGGCCCATTCAATACAAGGGGTGAGAAGAGGAATATCTTTTCTGCGTAGTAGAAGCTAGTTACACAACCTTTTGACAGGATAGTTAATTTGGTCAACCCAATTTAAATGCTTCATTCCAATCCCACATTCTATTAACAATTCTACAAAATAAATATAAATATCACAGTCGTCTAACAACATTAAACAACAAAAATTTACATGATAATAGCAAGGAGTACAACCTCATGATATAGCAGTCAACCAGAGCAACCCTCTACAAGAATATTTCTCCCAATATATCACTTGTTACAGTCTGCTTCAATTTTCAAGGTTGGATAATATGTCATAAGAGTATGTGAATGTGTAAATAAGTCAAGCCATGCTAGAGTCTGGTACAAAATATGGCTGTAATGAGTACTATAACTCAGCATAGAACCCATCCAAGCAATACGACCCACAATAAACAAAATAAGTTTGACCTATTTAAATAATAATTGAAATATTAACTAAAAGGAAACAACAATGAAATTTAAGGCAAATCACTACCAGGCCATGGAGGCCTAAAAAAAATACACAGAGTTACAATATACTCAGCCTGTATTGGACAGTATTCATCCAATTCCAAGTCAGCAAGGTTATGCCAATGTCTAGCCAATGGCAAAGTTTACTTTAGTCACATGATAATACCATCCACAGGTCTACCTGATATCATTACATAAGCCATACTGCAGTATATGTTTATAAATGGATGAAAATATTGCCATAAAGGATTAAACAAGGATACCCTATCTTCACTTCACCAAAACACATGGTAATTGAAAATGAACAAGAATATGAAGATAATATACATACCTCTAACCAGAGGCAGCCGGCAGCTACTATGAGGGGTAGTGCCAACGTGATCAAGAAATCGAGAAAAAAAAACCTCCGCAATGCCATTCTCCCACCCCCTCCTTGTGGTTGTGCCAGTGGCCAAGATGTTTACCTTAATTTATGCTCCTTTGGTAACATGGAAAACAGTATGTGTAATAAGTAACAACTCACTAATCCAATTAATTTTCACTCACTAACCTATCTTTTATACACTACACTTCCTAAAAACACAACAATTACAAGAGGAAGGAAAAACAAATCCTCTCACTTTCTCCTCCCCCATGCACACATATTCCAACTTTACATCGAAAATATCCTAGACATTTGTTGTAAAAGAAATGTCAAAGGAAACTCGCATGACCAAAGGATTTTTTACTTTATAAAAAATATATAAGTCTGGATGGCCCTTCGGACACATCTATCTTATATCCAAATGTTCATTTAACTTTGGATAAATACTAACTAAACTAACTAACTCTCTAGCCTTCTTAAACCCGAAGGTTCATGGCTGCAGCAACACAGGCCTTCCATCTGTCCCTACCCTGAGCAAGATATATATACTCTTTTCCATCCCTACTGATTTCCTTTAGGTCCATCTCAACGTTATCCCTCCATCTTCGTTTTGGCCTTCCTACAGGTCTCTTACCATCAGGTTTCCCAACAGGAATCCTGTAAACTCCTCTTTCCTCTCTCATTCATGCCACATGGCCTGCCCACCTAAGTCTTCTTGATTTAATCATTCTAATAATATCTGGACATGAATACAAATTATGTAGTTCTAAATTATGTAATCTTCTCCACTCACCTGTCTCCTCATCCCTTTTAGGTCCAAATATTTTCCTAAGGATCTTATTTTCAAATACTCTCAATTTATGTTCCTCTTTCAATGTAAGGGACCAAGTTTCGCATCCATATAATAATACAGGCAAAATTACTGTTTTGTATATTTTAACTTTTAGTTTCTTAGATATTAAACGAGAAGACAAAAGTTTATGAAGAGAAAAGTAACATGCATTTCCTGAATTAAGCCTGCTTTTTATTTCCTCTTTAATATCATTTTCATTTGTTAGTATTATTCCTAAGTTCTTGAATTTGGAAACTGGTTCAAACGAGTTGTTATCAATAATTAGATTTTGATTATTACCTAACACTTGGTTTCGGCCTGTAAGCATATACTCTATGTGATCAAAAGTATCCGGACACACTGCGAAACGTGTGTTTATCATAGAGGGCGACACAGTACTGCCATCTAAGGCATGGAACACATAGTCAGCGAACTCAGTAGTCTGCAGACAGTGTGAAACACCAGTATGGGATGGTCTGAGGAACTCGCAGACTTTCAACGTGGTCAGTTGGTTGGGTGCAACTTGTGTAGGAAGTCTGTGTGTGTGATTTCCACCCTCCTAAACATCCCTCTGTCCACTGTTTCCAATGTTATAGTGAAGGGATGTGTATAACTCAAAAGCGTGCATACCAATCTCCCATGTTGTCCTCCAGAGACCATCGAGTGTTGAAGAGGGTCGTACAGCATTATCGTCAATCATCCATTGCCACCATCACACAGGAATTCTAAACTGCATCAGGATCTACTCCAAGCACCATTACGCAAGGTGCGGCAACTTGGTTTCCATGGCCGAGCAGCTGCCCATAAGTCAAACATCACACAGACAAATGCCAAACGCCTCCTCGTGTGGTGCAAGGAGCATCGAGACTGGACCATAGAACAGTGGAAAACGTTGTGTGGAGTAGGGATGGCCAGATCCGGATCCTGGCGGATCCGAAATCCGGATCCGGTTGGTTCCGGATCCTAAAATTTTTCGGATCCGGATCCGCGGATCCGGAATTTTCAGATCCGGATCCGGATCCGGTACTTTTGGATCCGGATCCAGAACTTTTCGGATCCGGATCCGTTTTGCCATCCCACATGCGCTTCTTTGGAAAGTAAGAATGTGCTTATAACATATTGTTACCCGCTAATATACACATATATATATATATATATATATATATATATAATATACATACATACGCACACACACACTATATATATATACATAGTGTGTGTGCGCGCGCGTGCGCGATTTGTAATTAATTAATACACTTACAAGTGGCCGCGGTGGCTCAGTCGGTAAAGCGTCTGACTACCATGCTCAAGGTCCCGGGTTCGATCCCCGGCCGGTTCAAGTCCGGGAACTTTTCTAACTATGGAAGCGGCCCCGGCGCCTACCCAGCGTCGAATAACATGGGTACCTGGGGGAAACCCTGGGGGGTAAAGGCGGTCAGGGGCGTGATGCTGATCACATCACCCCCACTCACGACCGGATCAAGAAAGTGTGGGGCGTTACCCCCACACCCCCTATACGCCTTCATGGCGTGGTGCTATGCACAGGGGAACACTTTACCTTTTTTTTCACCTTTACTTACAAGGGATGTCTAAGTCTCCCCCTCCGATTTGCATGAAACTTGACAGGTGTATAGAGGTCCCCCCTCAAATGTCAAGATGAGGAGAAATTGAAGTGGGGATCTGACCCCGAAACCACCCTAAATATGGCATAGGAAGAAACAGGGGGCATAGGGCTTCTCTATACACCTGTCAAATTTCATGGAAATCGGATGGGGACACAGGGGTCAGATGATCCCCACGTCAATTTGTCCTCATCTTGACATTTGAGACGGGTTTTGCCCCCTAAAAAAGTTTTTTAGCTGAAACAAAAAAACACGTATTTCTTCATTTGGGCCCGTTTATACACACACCTGCCAAGTATAATGGAAATTGGAGGGGGACACAGGGGTCAGATCCTCACTTCAATTTATCCTCATCTTGACATTTGAGGGGGTTTTGCCCCCTAAAACCGTTTTTTAGGTGAAACAAAAAAAACACGTATTTCTTTCTTTGGGCCCGTTTATACACACACCTGCCAAGTATCATGGAAATCGGAGGGGCACAGCGGTCAGATCCTCACTTCAATTTGTCCTCATCTTGACATTTGAGGGGGTTTTGCCCCCTAAAATCGTTTTTAGCTGAAACGAAAAGATACGTATTTCTTCCGTTGGGCCCCACTATACACCTGCCAAGTTTCATGGAAATCAGAGGGACACAGGGGCCAGATCCTCACTTCAATTTGTTTTCATCTTGACATTTGAGGGGGTCTTGCCCCCTAAAAACGTTTTTTAGGTGAAACAAAAAAAAACACGTATTTCTTTCTTTGGGCCCGTTTATACACACACCTGCCAAGTATCATGGAAATCGGAGGGGCACAGCGGTCAGATCCTCACTTCAATTTGTCCTCATCTTGACATTTGAGGGGGTTTTGCCCCCTAAAATCGTTTTTAGCTGAAACGAAAAGATACGTATTTCTTCCGTTGGGCCCCACTATACGCCTGCGAAGTTTCATGGAAATCGGAGGAGGACACTTAGATAACCTCCCTTGTTAGTCTTACACTTTGTAATTATATAACACTGCATATATTATAATGTTCTATTTTAATTTGTAAAACTGTAACTATAGAACAATTGTATAATTTTTGTATAACATTTCTATCTTGTTATATGTGTTAAAGGTTTCATTCTGGAATGGAATGTCTCACATTTATGTGTGTTTTCATTTCCAATACATTGGAATGAATACATATTCGTTTCAATGGCGTTTACAAAATCACCTCTGACATTTTATGTTAAACAAGTAAGATTTTTTTGTGCACGAGTGTGTTAGCCGATGCGTAGCAAAGTATTTTAGGAACAACACTTGAAAAAAATTCTTGTAGGACTAACTAATGAAAAATTTCTTTGTAATCGAAGATCATAATACCTTTTAAGGTGTGGTAATATTATAATGGGATTGAGATATGAAACTCTCTGATCCGGATCCGGAACTTTCGGATCCGGATCCAGATCCGAAACTTTCAGACCCGGATCCGGATCCGAAATTTTTGGATCCGGAAGTCTCGGATCCGGATCCAGATCCGAAACTTTCGGATCCGGATCCAGATCCGGAATTTTCGGATCCGGATCCAGATCCGTAACTTTTGGATCCGGATCCGAATGGATCCGGATTTTTCGGATCCGGATGCGTTTGGCCATCCCTAGTGTGGAGTGATGAATCACAGTACACAATGTGGCGATGCGATGGTAGGGTGTGGGTGTGGCGAATGCCTGGTGAACGACATCTACCAGCCTGTACAGTGCCGACAGTGAACTTCGGAGGTGACGGGGTTACAGTGTGGTCATGTTTCTCCTGGAGGGGGCTTGGCCACCTTGTTGCTTTACATGGCAATGCCACGGCACAAGCTTACATTGATATTTTAACAGCTTTCATGCTGCCTACCGTTGAAGACCAGTTCGGGGATGACCATTGTGTCTTTCAACACAGCCGAGCACCTGTCCATACTGCAGGGCTTGTGGGGGAGTGGTTTGACGACAACAACGTCCCACTAATGGACTGGCCTGTGCAGAGTCCCGATTTGAATCCCATAGAACATCTCTGGGATGTTTTGGAATGCTGACGTCATGCTAGACCACACCGATCCACATCAGTACCTCTTCTCATTTTGGTGCTCTGCAAGGAATGGGCTGCCATTCCTCAGGAAACCTTCCGGCACCTGATTGAAAGTACGCCTGTGAGAGTGAACGCTGTCATCAAGGCTAAGGGTGGGCCAACACCGTATTGACTGCCAGTCAGTGGCGGATTACCAAATAGGCCCACTAGGCACGTGCCTAGGGGCGGCAAATCTTTTTTCCAGAATATCAAGAATAATAAAAAGTGTCTTACGTACACAGTGACAATTTAGACCTATGAAACCAATGTTTCAAATCAACGGTTAGCAACACTTTCGCTTCATAGGAAAGAAACCTTGAAGTATCGGATTTGTGTGTTATCAAGAAATGTTTTGTCTGCTCTGCCTCCTTCAGGCACCAATCAATTTGTTTTCAACCCTTGTGGTGGCTTTTATCGCTTACAATACAATGCAAGCCGCCCAGCCTTTGTTGGTTTGTTTTTGTAAATACACACCCCTCGATCTTCCACTAAGCTTTTGTTAATGGCCAGGCAGGAAAGAAGACTGATTGCTTGAAACTCACACCTGTAACAATGCCAGTCTTAAAAAAAAATAAACACATAAACACTGCTGATAAGTGAGTGAGTGAGTGAGTGCAGCTTTCGCATGGACAGCAACTAGTTTTTGTCTTTTTCTTTTCTTTTATGCAGCAGACAGCATGAAGCGAACAAAGTTAAGTGGGGCGGCTTATCGTAAACGTGCAAACGCAAAGCGTGAAAGAGAAGCAACCTTACAGAAAAAGCTTGGTACAGTGGACACGTTTTTTAGGCGAAAGGAACAAGTGATTTCCGAAAGCAGTTCAAAAAGTGGAAGCGGCTACATCAAGTGAACTCTGTAAAATGCAAAATGTCGAAAATATTGTGGGTTTAGTGGAGGAAGAAAGTGCACCTTAGGTAGTGTCCCCTCAGTTCGTAGGAGTTCCTGATTGTGACAGTGAGAGTGCAAATTTTGTTAGTGACGATCGTGCCGAGTGGTGTCTGAATGAGTCTATAAATCACATTCTTCTAAGACATGGAATTAATCAGAATGCTGAAAACGATTTTTCTAAATCAAATCAATTTTTGCGGAATTATTTGGTATATTCGTGCATCACTGGTGCCGTTTATTGTGCATCATGCTGATTGTTCAAGGGCAAGACAAACATCGCAACTCACGGCATTTCAGACTGGAAAAACATTTCAAATATTCTAGCATCACACGAAAAGTGGCGAGTGCTGAATTTAATTTCTCAATACATTACATAATTTTAGGTATAGCACATACAGAAAATGAATTGTTTGTTATTGATTTTTATCCTTTGTTTTTTATTTCAGTATGTTCAGTAATTTTTGTATTAGCCTGTAAAAATACTGCAAATAAGTTACTACTTTTCTTTTGAGAAGGGCGCACATTAAGTTTGTGCCTAGGGGCGGTGAGGAAGCTTAATCCGCCACTGCTGCCAGTGTTCCCGATGGAGGGTTGCCCAAACTTGTACTTTATTTTTGGGTGGGTGTCCAGATACTTCTGATCACATAGAGTATTTAGTTTTCTCTTTGCTAACTTCCAAACCTCTCTCTTTAGCTGCTTTGAAAAATATTTTAGCATTATTCTTAATTATGTTTATATCATCCCTTAATAAGTCTACATCATCTGCATATGCTAACAACTGAGTCACACCATTTAATTTTAGTCCTTCGTTAGTTTCTTTTACCTTCCTAACAGCATATTCTAAGGCAAAATTAAAGAGCAATGGAGATAATGCATCTTCTTGTTTTAACCCATCATAAATTGTAAATTTGTCACACACATTAATACCCACACAAATTTTACTTTCTGTTTCACTGGTGCATACCTTTATCATATTGAGAAGCTTCTTAGGTATTCCAAACTCGACTAATATATTATATAATTTCTATCTTTTGACCGAATCATATGCTTTTTTGAAATCAATGAATAGCTGATGGACATTTTGATTATATTCCCACTTTTTCTCAAGTGTCTGTCTGATGTGAAAAAATTGATCTGTAGTTTATCTGTTACGTTTAAATCCACATTGATAATCACCTATAATTTCATTAGCATATGGGGTTAGTCTTGTTAAAAGAATGTTAGATAATATTTTATATGTTGTGGAGAGTAGAGAAATTCCACGGTAATTATTGCAGTTCATTTTATCACCTTTTTTAAACACAGGAACAATTATGGATTCTTTCCACTGTTGAGGGATTTTTTCTTTATTCCATATTAAACAAATTAATTTATGAATTTGACATATTAACGAATTTCCACCATATTTAATTAACTCAGCTGGTATTAAATACCAGGTGCTTTGTTATTACTTAGCCTTTTAATAGCATATTTAACTTCAGTCGAGTTAGGTTCTGGAACTAAAGGTTCTGCTGTGTGATCTTCATTTACTTCTGATTTATCTCCTACATGAACATTTAGGAGGTCATTATAGTAGTTCTTCCATCTATTTAAAATATCACTTGGATAAGCCAAAAAATCACAGTCTTTATCTTTTATCAAGTTTACTTTCTAAATTCATTTACACCTTTATATAAATCTTTGATATTTTTGTTTTTGCTGTTTATTTCAATTTCACTAATTTTGCTTTTCAAGTAAACCCCCAATATGAATGGGGGATGGTACCTGTCGTTGGTCAGCGGATCCCTCGGATCTAGCTGGGAGGATCACATAGTAGTCCACCAACCGTACTCCACTTCTGCCGATTGTGGGACGCTCATAGAGCCATGATACTACAGCTCTGTAAATCCCAACATAGCAAAATGTTGACCATTTCACTCTGTTGGTTGACTAACTGCAGTGAACAAACCACTGGGCGATGAGGTCGTCACATCCCTACGCCATTTAAAACTAAAATTATGAATGTTAATTAGCAATATTTTATAGTGTATCCTGCTCCTCCTTGTGTGATATCCACTTTTACAAATCCAGTCCCCTCCGAAAGAAAATCCTACGTATGCTAGCAGGGGCTGAGAATGCTTATACTTCAGAGACAGTAACATATTGAAAGACAGTAAATATGGAGCAGTAACTAGAAGGACCTTGGGAGTGAAATTTGAGTAAGGAGAGAATAAATATTTCCTTTGGAATGGCTTCAGGTCACTCCAGATCAGAAATGCCACGATGGAATTTATTGTGGTCGTGGACGTTTTGACCTTTGCCTCCCCAGCATCTACATCATCTGGACCATCTCTGGAGGAACCAATTAGCTCTCGGGGATTTTATGATCGACCTGGTGCATGGTGGATAAATACTAAGTTCGTTTTTTTTTTCAAAAGTAGGCAGAAAAGTAAATAGTACCTTTCTCACAAATTACTTCCCAACGGGTCTTACAAATCAGTCATATTTAGCAATTTATCTCTGAAGGTGGCAGCTATGTCCCTCATCGTGCGAAGCAAAAACGGGCTCGGCTGGTGTCTTATGGCTACCCCCTTCCCCTCCCACAACCTTGTTCCTTGCTGAGACTTCTTCAACCCTCTGCACATGGGCGTATTTAAGGAGGGGGGTTCAACGGGTGCAACCCCCCCCCCCTTTGTTCAGTAGAATCGCCAGATTACCTGTTCTGTCCGCTATGTTCGTAAAAACTTCTTCAGACTCATTTTGTTCGAGCGTATAGAATGGGATATGAATGGGAGAGATATTAATTTCACACACCAGATGGGATTGTAAAGCAAATGTCTGCAATTTCCTGATAGTTTCAGAATTTTTCTGGAAAATACTCAGAAAACTTCTGATGTTTCGCAAATTCTATAATGCTACATGTAATTTCTGCTCAAAACGGCTGTTTGTGAACTTATAATAAAATGATAATGTTCACACTATAAGTTCCCGATATGGTTTGTTACCATTCAAGAATTGAGTATTCCTCAGATTCTAATTTTTTGATAATCTGAAATTTCTCAACTGTTTGATAATCCCGAAGTGTCGATAAATCATTTCCGAAAGTCTAGATCGGGATGGGAAACTTTCTTTCCAATTTATCCCTATTGAATATTATAACTGCATAGTACTTCTACTCTCTTTGGGTTGGGTGGGTGTGGATTTAGAAAAAAATTGTTGGTGAAGGTTATGATGGTGCTGATGTAATGAGTGGTAGCATTAAGGGCTGTTGGCCATTTCTGTGATATTAAGCCTGTAAAATCAGTTATATTTTTTTTCCCTCGAGTCTTTTCAAAGGAGCCCCCCCCCCCCGTGGTGGAGTAGTTAGCACATCAAGCTATGATGCCTGGGTTTGAAACCTGGCCTGGACATAAGCATTTGTGGGTGTCCATTCATCAATTTCATCATGTCATCACTCATCCCGATCTTCGCAAATTAGCCAAAAGTGGCACAAAAAGCAAAGTAAAATAAAGGAAATCAATCAATAAATTTTCTCAAAGGAAATTGGTTTTAAAAATGCAGTGCAAGATAGCCAGGGAAATACTGTAATGTTCTCAAGTTGTTAGACACAAGATGGACAGAAAAGTGTGAATACTAAGTGAGGTGAATTGTGAAATTGTATACACTAATAGTAGAAACTTTACTGTTGTCCATTTTTGGATCATTTTGTAGTGGAAATGAGCCCAAGTTTCTCTGAACACAGTCAACACATTGAAAATTGCAACAACTTATTCCAATATGAAATGCCTATTCCTCATTCATTGCAAAAGTATCAAAATGTTGGATGGCGTGGTTGATATTTTTTACAATTTCAAATCTGAATGAAAAATGTGGTAAACGGTAATTAAAAAGACACATCCAGGGTCTGCATTGTAGGCAGTAGAAAATTGTGACAAGCTATTTTACTCATGGCCGTGTGCACGAACGAAGATCAAATTTTAAACTCAGATCGGGAAAGGATCACTGGAAAATTCCATTGCACGAAGACGCTTCAACACTTGATCGCGATCTAGGAACATCAAAACGAGTTTATCTTCTGATCGGCCATTCGCGACCGTTTTGGTGTCTGATCCTGGTTCACGATACTGACGCTTCAACTGCAGGGCAGTTGTTTTTTAATATAAAAAGAGCGGAAACTGATATCGAGGGCGTGCAAATGCTAGAGATGTTTGATGTAGCCTACAATCCTGATAATTCGAGAACTATGTAAACTAAAAACTGCCAAAATAATAATAATAATTTGTGGTTCTGTGGTGTAAAGTCGTAATGTTTATAAATACTGTACTTTCTATCCCAGAACAAAAACATATATAAATGTCATATATTACGTGCAAGGTAAATTAGAACACAGCAATGTTTACGATATTGCTATATGGTGTTGGAAATATGATTGTATAAATTTACGAAAATACATGTTACTGGCTATTTGCACGACACGACAATATAAATATATGAGAATTAAGAAATGAAAAATTCAAATACTTACCACAGTACAGTAATAATAGAAATAATAATCATATATATCTTTATTTGAGCGAGCGAGGTTCAGCGTACGCTGTTCTCTCAAAATCGAAGGCATTTCGTAAGGCATTAAAGTCCCGTAGAACAAGGTTCCATGCTTTCTCCTCCTTTTGTGTTGTGCCGTCAGTTCATTTTTAATATTATTATTTTTTTACACTCCACTACATCCTTGTACATATTGACAAGGTTGATTAGTACATCTCTCAAATTCAGAGAAGTTTGTAGCCCGAATTATGTTCTTCTCCTACATGTTGATACTTTAACACATCACATTACTCTATGGGGTTCTTGATTGTCATTTGTTTTAGCCAACCAATCAGGTATAGCCTTACAAATTAATCTCGGATCAGTTGAACGGAATCTCCTGAACATCGTTTTTCGTTGGTGCAATGCAAATCTTTAAACCAAGTTCATTTAGTGTGGATTAAAATTGATCCCGTTCATCTGAACTTCGAAATAATCGGCGTTGGTGCACGCGGCCATCAAATATGCACAAATTGTTGGTGATCTTGGCAAGGGCAACGCTGCCAGTTTCATCTTCAACATCCGATAATGTCCTCTCAATTCAATGGGAGATTCTCAAGTAATGGGCCCTGCACTGTTAAGTATACACACATACAAATATTAAAATAACACCAATGGTGTTATTTTCAATTTTGTAGCAAGGAGGAAAAGACTAATTCCAATATTGTTTTTTTTAAAAAACAAAGCTAGGATTATCTTTTTCAAAAGCATTTTCTGTTCATTTTATGTAGAGAAGTTAGTTCGTAGATAAGACTTAATTTAATAAATTTGTGGCCTTTCATGTGGTGGCAGATTGGATTTTGATAGCCAGATCATACCTAGGGACGCTATACGTCCCGGATTTTCAGGGACAATCCCGGAATGGTATAATTTGTCTCTGTGTCCCGAATAGTTTCTTCAGGATGCACAAATGTACTGGAATCGGGTGGGAAAGAAGAAATGATCAAGACTATACTATCCTGACCTTCTTTTATATTTAAATGTGTGGACATAATTTAAAATGCTCATTTTACAAAACAATACAACTCTACATTGAACCGTTCCCTCTCCATAATACAAGAGTTATCGAGTTACAAGAAGGTACTGCAAACATCTTTGCCTTCATGATGGCTCCACTGTCTGCTAGCAGTGCTGAATTTCAGTTACAATTCTCTTCCATTATATAGTAACCTGCTTACTACAAAGAGACAGTGCCTATCTGTTCAGTCAAATAAAGTTCCCACACAATGTGGAATGACAATTATGGTGTACATACATACAACTTTATCGGGTCGAGGCCCCCTCCCCCCCTCCTGCTCCGTAACAAGCTTTCGGTCAGTAGTGTCCCAGATTTTCAGTTATGAAATATAGAAACTGTAATTGTACCAAAAGTTGGACCCCTTTACGTGAACTATATATACGCCCATGCCTCTGCACATGTGTCAACTTGGTTAGGCCAGCTCTTGGACAGCTCGGACCATTGCCTCGCGAGGGCACGAGACAGCTGGTGATGCCACATGTAGGTTGGGGCGATCGTCAGCTTGACCTATTGTGAGATTCGAATCTCCTTGTATGTAAATTATAAATGTATTACTTTAACAATAGTTTTGCGAGGTATGCGTTTCTTCTGAGGGTAGTGCCATGGCATGCCGGCTCTGCCCTTCAAGCCGCTGCTGCCTCTAACTGTAGCTTGTTAGACTGTGAGTGAGTTCTGTCAAAACTTTTGACTCGCATTGAACTTGCATGAGCTACAGGACAGATAGCAGGTTTTCATATGCAAAACATCTTCTTAGTCTGCCTTTAAAAGAAAATAATGGATGCACTCATTGGCAAAGCTTGACTATGGGAAATGGCATATTTTTGTTAAACAAGACTGACAAACAGTTAAAATAGCTACAAGCAAGGGTACACAAACTAAAAATAATTTAGGTGCCAGCCTTTTTTTTCTTTCTTTCAAATATGTGCTAAGAAAGCCATGAATCCAACTTAAATAAAGCTACACATTTTGAAATTTGATCTTCAAACATGTCATTTATTAATTAATATAAGATTGGATTAAAAGTAATTAACTCTTGCACTGGAGTGGCCTTCCTAAAGAACCAGCATGAATAACATTCTAATATATCATATGACAGACTCTACCATATTGCTGCAGTTCTTAAAATTCGGGTAGCAACAGTGAACAAAATTTAGAATGGCATGTTTATTATTCTGATTTAATGATACACGTTACACAGAAATCACAAACATTAAAAAGAGGTAATGGAAATTTCCATAAGCGAACTTGAAATATTTAAAAATATATATATTTTATTAGAACTGAATTTAAAATTCAGGCACCAGGTGAAAATTTTCAGACATAATGGTGACTGGGCAGTCTGTATTTGTCTACCCCTGGCTGCAAACATGGTTGCCAAAGAGCACTACTGTGAAAATAAATAAAAAAAAATTGTAACTTTTTCATGAATTTATAGATCAACTCTAAATCAGTTTTTCTTTTCTGTAGATTTCCCTGCAGTCCATAACTCAGCATTTGTGACAAGAGAGATAATCAACACCTACAGCCTTTTGTATACCATTCATGGATCAAGCCCGGGAAAACTTCCATACTTGCTAGCTTCCCATCTCGACGTGGTGCCTGCTAATCCTGCTGCATGGGAAGTCCCACCTTTTTCAGGAAAAATTGTCAATAATACTTTTATTTATGGCAGAGGGGCTATGGACGATAAAATTGGTGTTTTGGTAAGCACTATTTTCTCAGATTGGTAACTGAAGTGATTTTCTTAGTAATCATTTAATTCTATGAAATGCAAGAAGGTAATATATAACACATACTATGTGCCGATAATTACGTATGGAGCAGAGACTTGGACAATGACAGAGAGAGACAAAAGAAAGATTCAGGCAGTGGAGAAAATTTTTTAAGGAGTATGTTGGGGAAGACTAGAAGGGATAGAATAAGGAATGAGGAGATCCAACAGACAGTGGGTGTGGTGAAGCTTCAGGGCAGGATAGATCAGGCACAGATGAGATGGTTCGGACACATGAAGAGGATGGATGCAAAAAGACTGCCAGTAAGAGCTTACAATGCACAATGAGTGGGAATAAGGCTGAGGGGGAGACCAAGATGTCGGTGGAAAGAGCAGATAGTGGTGAGTGTTAGAAGAGGACAAGATTGGAACACCATTGAAAGAGAGGAGTGGTGGAAGACCAGGCATAAATTGAGAGGCTTGACTTCTATGCTGACCCAGCCAGAGGCAGGAAACTGCAAAGGACGATGATGATGATGATGATGGTTATGACAGTCATGTGTTAGCAACAGCAAATACTTTATTCTTTCATAGGTTTCATAGCATATTTGTATTTTATAGTTAATATTATATCACTATTATCAGTTTTGGGCAAGTTACTTAAGAAATAATAAGTTACTTTAATTTTCTTCTAACACTAACTTGGAAGTATGTGTTGGTAATACATACTACACACGCATGAGTGTCAGGAAGGGGAGCACTGCCTCCACCTGGAAATTGGATGTTACCATAAACTTATATATTACACACATACATCGAGTGCTCACTGAATTGCGACCACCGTTCCAAACGACGAGGATCAGCCCATTAGCTGCTCTGATCTGACCACCCTGACGGGAAGTATTGTGGTGAATATATAGACACAATGCTACATGTTAGTCGAACAGCACACGTTAAAATGGGAGATGGTCAGGATTTAACGTTGATCCAAAAAGGCTTACACATGCCTTCACAAAATAACAAACATAACAATCATGGTCATATTTTAGATTTTTTATACTACAATTACAAAAACTCAAAAATAAATAAAAATACACCATAAGTAAAGAAATAAAATACACCTATGAATAAATAAATGAATGAATAAATGAAATATGAAATACACACACACACCATGATGTTGACAGGTGAATTATTTATGTATATATTTAATTATAAGTTTGATAATGTTAAGTTAACTCCAAGTCTTCCATGATTTAACTAAATATGAATGACACAGTCCTTCTGACCAAACAATTTGTTCCTTTTGTGCCCTCTATTAGCCACTGTAGGAGGCAGAATTTGTAACGAATCGTTATGATGATGTGAAAATAAAATAAATAGAGAAACACAGGTGTTGTTTCATGCTCAGAATGAAAGCAGTGAAAAATATGGCTTGGAAAAACTGTACCCAAAATGACGGGTTCGTCCTAATAGGTAGCTAGGAAATCACCGTCCTCCTAGTGTTAATATCTATAAATAATATTGTGATTTATCTTTGTTATTTAATGTCACTTTTCTCTCTTTGTAGATAATGAGAGATTGTGAGAATGAGATGATTATAAACATATGAAAGAATAAATGCAATGAAATATTTGCATTATTGCATCCCCACCACCTAAAATCAATTTCAAGACACTGGACATATGCCAAGTGTGCCTTTTAATACATATTAGCTTGTATATAACTATGAACTATAAATATTTTCTATCATATGTTCATTTTGCTTATGAACAATTCTTATTCCATTTCAAAGCAGTGTTTATTCAGTTTGATAAATATTTAAATTGATATCAGCAGCACCTAAAGTGGAAAATGTTAGCTGGGGGTTGTTTGGATGATCTTTGGGGTTAGCTGGGGGAATGCTCCTATGGTTTAACATGGTGACAATGAGACAACTGTGTGGTATACTTTGCGAAAATTTTCCTAGCTGGGAGATACCATCCCCTGCATCCCCTCTCATTTTGAGCATTGGGTATGAAGGAAAGATTGCTATTATTTACTTTTTTTTTCAAGGGAATACTGGAAGCTCTGGAATATTTACTTGAAATTGGAGAGAGGCCTCAGAGAAGTTTCTATATTGCTTTTGGGCATGATGAAGAGGTAAGAGTGAATAATATATTTACCCATATAGTGTTATTTTTTTGAAAATATTTTGTGCACTAAAATTGAATTTAATATTTTGAGTTACTATTATCTTAGATAATTAAGTCTGTGATAATAATTACGACTGAGCCGATGCTGATGTATCTGTATCGGAAAGTATTGGTTGTATTTTATTAACCGATGTTGGTTTACACTTTGCTGGCATTTTGGTCCTTCACAGTATCTGCAAAAATGGTGTCGTAGCACGATGTGCTAACCACTCTGCGTCCGGCGTCCGGGTGGATTTTTTAGAAATCGGTAAATGTCCTCCTTTTTTTGGAAAGAGTATAGCATTGACCATAGCAAATGTTCTGCATAGAGAATGCTTCCACACATAATGATATTCATATCACTTGGGGCACATTAAATATTAGAGCAATGCTCACCTATCATCTGGGAGCTGAACATGATCACTTTCCCGACTCAGTCAGTAGTAGGGGTGTGCGGGATTCAGAAAAGTCTGTAAAGAAAAAATTCCCATCCTGATCCAGACTTCGGGAAATGATTTCCAGACATTTTGGTATCCCGAGCAGTTTGAAACTTCCAAATGGTCATTTCAAAAAGTGGTTAATTCTTGATGTTTTCTGCATTGTAAGTGTTTTGACACTTCTCAAAAATTGTTAGCTTTTGTTTCAGAAATGGAAAAAAAGGGGGGAAATGACGTAAAATTTGCGATTTCCACAGTGCCGGGAAATTTTTTAAAGTCATATTTTTTGATCCAATCTAAACTACCTAAAATTTAAATAAGGTTTTTTGGAAATAAGTTAAAGCAAAGCTTACTTGTTACATTTGCATTCACTTATGGTGATATTGCATTCTACTCGTAATATCCAAGAATTGTAAAAAGAGTAAAATTCTGTGCTTCAAACTATATATATATTCTTAGTTATGATTGTAATGTGTTAAATAATAGATTAGGAGATTGTTTTCATTGCTTAAAGGTAAGAGGAAATTATTTAAAAAATCATCAAAATTATATGTGAGCAAAGTCTTGGTAGTTATTTTTATATTCATTAAATTATGAGTAATGGCAAAATAGTTGCCATTTTTTGTGGTGTCCTCTTTTTTATGACTTTGTCCTCTTTTTTACATGTGTGTCTGGTCACCCTATACTTGACGGCAACTGTTGGTTAACATATTTAACGATGTTGTCATTTTATTGAAACAACTTTTTAATTCTTTGATTGATTGATTGATTTATTAGCATCCATGCAACTTTACAAAAGTTTGGGATTGTCACATTGTTCATGTACATTTAGAATACATCTATAAAATTATAGGCATAATATAATATAAAATACAATAGATGGTATGAGATACAAGATATCGTATAAATAACGGAGAATAAATGCATGCTCAATGTTATTTTCTTGAGACAAATTGGCTAAAAATTTGTTCTCTATATTCAATGTTCGCTTCATCTGCTATGACATTATGTACACATTATATATATATATGCATTCACACAAACATATATTGAGCATTCAATAGTCACCTATACTTACATCTAGATAACTGGAATCGAACAGCAAAGGAAAAAATAGAAAACTAATGATAGGGCAGTTCTACTTTGTTACATTATTGTTGTTATTCCTGCCACTTATGGTGTCAATGTACTCTTGCACTGTGTAAAAACAATGTATATTTAGGAATCTTTTTAGATGTAACTTGTATACTGGCAATGACTATGTTTTTGAATCCATTTGGTAGCATGTTAAATAAGCGTATAGCATTATATGTTACCCCTTGTTGGTAGAATGTGGTATTGTGTAATTCCATATGTAAGTCATTCTTTCCCCTGGTGTTGTAGGTGTGGTAGTCCTTATTTGCTGCGTGTGTATTTTGACAAATTGTAATGCCTGTTAGGATTTCATATAGCTATATGCATGGAACTGGCAATATCTGTAATTCTTGAAATAATGGTTTGCATGGTGCATCTGTTGGAGCATTTGCCAGAATTCTAACAGCTCTTTTTTGTAGTCTGAATAATGTAATGCTTTTGTTCATAATGCCGTACCATAATACAGAGTGAATGATGCCATAGTATAGTGTTTTTGCTGCTTCTAGATTTACTACATTTCGTACTGTTCTTATCACATAACAAAACCCACTAACCTTGTTTGCTGTAGCTTCATTTACATTTTGCTGTTACCTGCAGTAACACCGGTTACATGCACCTGCCTGTGCTAATACTAAATAGTGTTTTACTTGATATTAGAATACTGGTAGTTCCTATGTATGCAAATGAAACTGATAATGATTTTCTTCAGGTTAGTGGAAAGAATGGAGCACAATATTTGGCTAAAGCACTCCAGCACCGTGGGATTTATCAGTTGGATTTTGTGTTAGATGAAGGATTCCCAATTTCTGAAGATACAATGCCTGGTGCAGAGAAACCTGTTGCTATGTAAGTATGGTAAACTTGCATTAAACATTCAATGTGACCTTGATGTTTTGCTCAGAAATTGTTAGAAATTTATCATTTACTGAGAAATTTTACCTAACTTTGGAATATGACTACCCTTTTCATTAGGAGTCATAGGCTCAGTTACTTGCAGTGTTTCTCAGCAACTAACACAAAGAACAAGGCATGTCAAATTTGAGTTCGTGAGAGTACTGCTGCAGAGAGATATATTTATTACATGTTTATTTACATATTCCTTACACACTGAGTGCTTGATTTTTGCAAGAAATATCAAGAACATTTTGAAGTAATTTTAGACACTATTTATTACATGTTTATTTACATGTTCCTTACACACTGAGTGCTTGATTTTTGCAAGAAATATCAAGAACATTTTGAAGTAATTTTAGACACAATGTCCACCATTGATGATGAAGTCACTGGAAGAGATGAACCACCTGAATCTGTATACAGATAGATGACTCAATATTTACTACCAGTAGTGGCGATTGGGTGCCAAAACTTGGGAAAGGGGGAGGGGGGTGGCAAGAACAGTTTACTTTCTCTTGGTAGACAAGGCTTAGCATTAAGAAGTCAGTGCGGGGGCAGGGGACAATTCCGCCCATGCTCCCCCTAGTCGCTGTCACTGTTTACCATTCCATACTCAAGATTATAGAAAAAAATTCAATGTTATTTGCTTATTGTATATTGAAAGTGACATATTAAGCTCAGTTAGTATTCTCTTTTTGTTGCTTGATGCTAATTTCAAAGTTTTCAATTTATAATTAAATCTCGTTGATGCTAATTCACCAAATAACTATCCCTCATTCATATTTTTCAATATGTTTCTCATACTTCTTTGAAACACACAAAAGTAGGTGGGACTCCTTTATGAATTTAAAAATTCCATTTTTTCATCTAAGAACAGTTAATTTTCCGAATAAAGAGATGGCTATTGTTCATGCAGAGTTCCGTTTGAAACAAATGTTTGTGGATATGGTAGTGTTTTACTAACTGTTGGTGTATATATCATACAAAAATGTAAACATTTTGGTAACAAGAATGTTTTGAAAAATCAATGAAAAGCACTATTCAATAACAGAAATATGAGGGTCAGGTAACCCTACAAATTAGATTGCCAGCAAACATATTTCAAAACTCCAATTAGGATTCTTTGCATCACTGATAGTTGCATTCATTATCTTTTGAAAACCTAAAAATAAACAGCATATGTCCTATTTCAAAGGGAGGAATTCACCTCTGAATTTTCTTGGGTGTCTGCCTTCTTCCATCCATCACTTATATTGAATGTTATATTGTTATAAAAACAAAACCCTCTGTCCTAGGTACTCGTAAAATCGGCCTGGCTTCTCAGAGAATGGTGGATAATCCAAAATTACTAACAGTTTATCTATTCCGTTAATAATGATGAGAAAAAAAGAAAAACAAAAAGTTTGCCAAAAAAACAAAGTTCAGCTGTGGAAATTATGTATAGTTTGCATGAAAAGTTGAGAAAACTGGATCCTGAGCATTGTTTTAAAGGTTGGTGGAATGAGGAATATTGAGTGGATCATCCGGATGACAATTCATCTCTATGTGAACAATGACATTTCTAAAATAAATGTGACCAGGCAAAACAGCAATGATAATCTAAAACTGAACTGATAACAAAATGCTTTTCTGGAGGATTAAGTAAAGTGCTTTATTTTCTGGTACTTTTTGTAAAATGGGAGTACAATTGATTGGCAAGAAGTATTAAATCATATTGCTATAATCTTAAAATGGTGTACATGCGATTGCATGGATAATATTTTTCAATTTGAATATTTCTTGGCTTTTCTTTAAATGTCCAGTTCTACTTTACTATCCACTACATATGAATGAGCAAAACTACCGAATTGTTAATTATGTATTTAGTAATTGCATAATAATTCTAATAGTTGCATAATTAAATAGCTATACTAAAATTGCAGAATATAAGGTAACTGAAATTAAAATTTTAATTTTAATTATGCTTTCTTAATATCCTTCCTACCATTCAGGGTTGGTGTCACAGAGAAAGGATCAGCTACAGTTCAACTCAGTGTAAATAGGTCTCCAGGTCACTCCAGTATGCCTCCACCAGAATCTACTATTGGAATTCTAGCTTCTGCTGTTCACAAACTTGAAGCCAATCCTCAACCTTCGATGTTTGGATATGGTCCGGAATCTGCTATGTTTGAGCATATTGCCCCTCATGTAAGTTGATAATGAATTTGCTATTATTCAAGTTTATCTTATTATTTTAGATAAATGATATTGTTATAATTACAATTCAAACTTCACATTGTTATATAGAAATAACAATATTTTAACAACTGTGTTACTAATAGAAAGCATATAGAATGTAGCACTTCGACAAAATTTCTACAGAATTCCTAGAAAGATTCAAAACATTCCAAAATATACAAATAGGTTCATGTGTTTAAATGACTGCCTAACCAGTTAAGATGTCTAACACTTTTCAAGTCAAAGAAAGAGAAGTCTGAATTTACTCCTTGATTGCAACCAAGAAATCCTTCTAACATTAAAATGAATTGTCTGTTGCCTTCCAGGTACCTTTTTCGAGTTGATGGGTGAGGGACAAACCAAAATTTTGAGTCGTACAGTTCAAGTCTACATGCATAAAAATTACTGATTGAAATATAATTTATTTGAAACCATAATGTTTTTGTATTTTCATGTTGATTTTTGTGTTTTTCAGTAAATATTGAATAATTCTTGATGAATAAGATAAAATAAGTTTTATTTTAAAGAGTGCATTTTCATTGAAAAGAATTTATTACATTTTGTTTTATCTAGCTAAGCAAAGTAGAGTTGTGAACACGGCACTGGTTTCTGCAGAAAATTGCAACTTTTCACCTGAAAGTTTTATTTTGTATGAAAAATAGAACATCTTTCTGAAAGTTGACAAACTAAAAGAGTTTTGAAATCTTCCAAGGAGTTTTGAATTCAAATTTAAGGAGGGACATGTAACAAGACAATACAAGGCCAATGTACTAAACAAAATTTATTTTAATTGTATTCTTATTCCAATCATGCAACAATGATAATGTGTTTTTATTTTTATTGTAGTGTAATGAAGTGCATTTTTCAATTTTTACTTTGGTGTAGTGATGTAATGTACTACACAATGTTTCTTCTTTTTTGTTATGATGTACTAAACTAATTATTTCATTATGTATCTTGATGTTTACCATGCCCTTTTAATCAAGGGTCAATGGAAGAAAATAAAATTCAAATTCAAAATTCAAATAAGCTATGAGGACAAAGAACTTGATCTGTGAAATGTATGTCAAAGTACAAGTTACTAAAACACTGTCTTATTTGCTAACAATGTCATGTATGACATTGTCGCCATAAATTTTTGTATAATGGAGGAGATAAGACTTATATTGAAAACTTAAGCAGCGAAAATAATGGTTATGATGGTTAATGTTCATCAATGAGTGAAATTGTATAGTATAATATCTTGATATGCAAGGGTTATAATACACCAATATATATGTGTGTATCTTATGTTAAAATTACCAAACTTGATTATCATGTACTTCTATTTGACATGTCCTATACTACAGTTGTACCTACTTGTACAAAATTGTAGTCCTTGGATGCAAATAAATCAAATCAAATTAACTAATAATTTACTCAAAATCTTCTTCCCCAAGCAAAAAAAAAATCTGCAACTTGTGAGCTTTGTCACAAGACATGTACAGAACATTTATGCAAATTTAGGTATCCTCATTTAATATTTCATACTGTGATAGCTAAATTGTTAAAATGTTCTAAGATGGTAGGTAAGTATTTCTTATTAAAACGCATATTTTTAATTTCAGGTATCATTCAGTTATCGGATTTTATATGCAAATCTTTGGTTATTTTCTGGCATCATGTCTCGATTTATGAGTAGCAACCAAGTGACAAATGCTTTTGTGAGAACTACAACAGCAGTGACCATATTCAATGGTGGTGTGAAGGTATGTGTAATTCGAGATTATTTGCTTTAAAGCAATGTTAAATTATTGGAAAAAATCTTGATTTCACAATAAAAAAGCTGGTTGAACTTTTGACCTAAAAAAATTAGTTTTCATTGTATCATTCATTTGCTTGTCTAATTGTCACATTTGGAACAAACTGTGTAATTTAAGGCTGTATCTGTGAAAGCTTATTAATACACATTTCTCATGTAAATAACACTTTACTGTCTTAATGTCGATTGACAAGATATGTTGAAGTTTTTACATATGGAGTTTTAAAAAACAAATGTTACTTAAGTGAAAAGTTCTGAAACCACCACTTATTTCTGGACTTAAATATGTAGTTATTAAGTTTAAGTTGTAGTGAATAATAATTACATGATCATGAAAGAAATTCCTTCCTGATTATTTTCCAACTTATGGGAGTGGAAATCTCCTTTCCATGTGATAGTGTACTCTGCTCCTGCAAGCATTTGAGACCTATCTTTTACATATGTTTCTGCAACTTGCAACTATATCTGCCTTTCTCCCTATCTCAGTACATGGGTTGAAACAGTCATTGCAGGCCAGTAGCCACCACTTAGTGTTGGGAGTGAAATTCCTTGGGAAACATGAAAGTAGGGTGAAACCATCATCAGCTATGCTTATGAAAACCAAATGTGGCTCCTTTTTCCCATGTGTGCAAAAATATCTGTATTCCGGAAAATTTAAAATCAGGGTTCAGAAATTTTACTATCTGGATTTTGGAGGCAATCCAGATTTCAGAGGGAATTTGGATTTCAGATTACTTTTTCTGTGCACAAGCATAACCATTATCTTTGTATCTACTATTTCCCAGTATGGAAATGGACTTGGCTGCAAACAGAATCAGGAAACTTAACTTGAAATCTGGATTCCTCCAAAATCCAGATTTTATATCTGAAATCTGGATTTCCTCCAAAATCCAGATTCTCTGGGTTTACTCTCTGGATTCTGGATAGTAAAAAATCCAGATTTGGCCATTCCTAATATATATATATATATATATATCTGAAGTGCACCAAGGACTCTTGCTAAAGAATAATAGGCCTATTCATATGAACAAACTTGTATCAATATTGTGGTGAGGGGGGAAAACAGTTTATGTTAAAAGCTGTAGTTTATATCACACAAGATTTTATGTTAAGGATTAGCAATGGAATGCATTTTTTTTGCACTGCAACTGATATCATTCCAAATCACTGTTAAAAATTAGTTATTATTTTTTTTTTATGTACGAATACATGATTGTTCGTCCAAGTCACTCAAAATGCTACTTGCAGTGCATATAATTTTATTGTGTTTATGTATTGGAATTACGTGGACTGGAAATGTAATAGTGATTGCAGCAGTGCTGAGGGGAATGGTGGTACGTGCGATCATGATTATGTTGGCACATACAAGGCTGATCCCCATTCAACCCTGTATAATTGTAATACAATGTTTTGCGTAAGGTACTTAAAATAGAAATCCAATCCAATGTGAATGCATGAGTGATTAAGCATATTAAATGACCAGTAGTGGCGATTGGGTGCCAAAACTAGGGAGCAGTTTACTTTCTCTTGGTAGACAAGGCATAGCATTAATAAGCCATAGTGCGATGGCAAAAATTGGAGGGCAACTACCCCCATGCCCCCCCCCTCAATAGCTGCCACTGTAAATAACTATTACAACAATCCAATAAATTAAATCCATCAACCTTTTATGTGCTAGCCCTCAAGTTTGATGTAAACAACTGAAGAATTCACAGAAAATGCTGTTCTAAGAAAACATATGGAACCAGAATTTAGGCTAAAAGAATAATAACCACATCATAGAACAAGCAAGAGGAAATGCATATCATAACCATGATTGTATTATTCTCTTTGAATTTCACTTCAGTTACTATGTTTTAGGTTTGACAATTCTAACAAATTTTGTCATTTTTCTCTCTTTGTGGAATACATTTGTGATTTACATGAGATGCATCTTATGCACTTTTGTGTGTGTTTAGATTTAATTTAAATAATAGATAATATTTTAAAAATTTGCAAAACCACTCTTAACATTTTGTTTCATCTTACTAATGCTATTTCACTGATGATTGCAGGATAATGTGGTTCCAGCTTCCGCAACTGCCATAGTTAATCACAGAGTCCATCCATCCCAGACAGTTGCTGAAGTTTTGCAATATGATCGAGAAATTATCAGTGATTCTCGAGTGAAACTTGACATCAAAACAGCGAAAGAAGCTCACCCAGTGACACCATTTGGTCCAAATGATATGCCATATCAGTTGGTTGCTGCCAGTGTAAAGCAGACTTATAGTGATGTCATTGTGGCTCCAGGTAAAGTAAAATATTTTTTATAAAAAGAGTATCTATCTGCATTTGTGTGTGTGTCCAAGAGAAAGTGAAGAGCAGGAAGTGCTACTTTAACATGAAACTTTTTCATGTATCTGATTCTAGTTTTAGGAGTGAAGGAACAAAAGCAAATGATTATGACACCCAACGCCACCCTGCTTAGCAAATAATCCAGAGTAAAATCCACTTGATACCATACGACTTCCAAATGATACAGAAAAATGACAGCCTAAATAATGATCATCATATGCATTTTATACCAAAACGCTAAATATTGCCACACACCCCCCCCCCCCCTTTCCCCGAACTTCAAAGTACGATCCTCCCTTACTATGGAAATTCTGTGTCAATCTAAGACCTAACATTGATATCCAATATCTGGATATCCCCCCTCAAGATCCCCCCAATTTAATGCTCAATGTGGAATTCCCGTGATAATCTAAGACTTAATGTTGATAGTCAAGTAAGCGGTTTATAGTGTCCCCCCCCCAAAAAATAATGCTTAATCTTCTCACAAGATTTCACCTGACAATTTAAAACTGAATAAGAACCGGGCACTGTCCTCTTTCCCCCAAATGATATTTATTACCCATCCCTTATCAGACACCAGAACCTCGTTAGTCTGCAAAATGCTGTCCAGGGTGTACTATGTGGAAGTGAGGTCCCTAATAAGTCTACTTGCTTGGTAACTTACTCATTTGCAGGCAGCAGTTTTATAGATTTGCAGATATTCCAGAGTGGTAAGATAACCATGATTGATCAGTGCTTCATTGTAGCATAGGTTGTAGTTTGGGCAAGATGAGGTCAACAAACAGAGAAAGTTCACTCTGCATGTCATGTGGCATACTTTCTCAAAGTTAGTAAGAGTTTAAGTAATCAAATACTCATATATTCAAATTTTCTACTATGTGATTAACTTGCAATATACGAGACTTATTTTCTCTCCATCTTTTTTTTTCAGCTGTTTTAATTGCAAACACAGACACCAGATGGTACCTGGAGCTGACCAAGCATTTGTTTAGATTCTTACCAATTATCATTGGTCCAGAAGACTCAAAACGTTACCATGGTAATAATGAAAGAGTAACTATTGAAAACTACCACAAGGCTGTAAATTTTTATTACAGGGTGATCAAGAATGCTGACATTTTAATAAAACATGTTCCTTTATCAGTTGCTTACAACAAAGACCAAGAACTCTAGTCATTTACACACTTTTTAACTATGATGTACATAATGAGTTGCTTATGATGTTGATGTTGATGTTTAATTGTTGTGTTGTTTGTTTGTTTAGCTAAAAACAGAAAATCCAACTTATATTTTTGTATTTCTATTGAGCCAGAGCAATAATATATATGTATTCCATTTATTTTTCAAGTAAAACAACACCAGAATATTTAAGTGGGATTTTTTTTTAAACAGCTGTTAAGAATATTTTTTTCAATCTACCTTAATCCTTTGTATATGTGAACCATATACATCAGAATTACGAACAACAATGTTAGGTTCAATTCGTATTAGTATTTATATGTCTATTTTCTTACAATTGATGGTTGTAAAATAAGAGAAATATTCTGTTGAAAAATTGTTTCTATAGATGTCAAAGATGTCAACTTATAACAATTACACTTGATGTTGGAAATCGAAGCTGTTAGATAAACATAATTTTATAGTTATACTTCAATAATATTCTATTCAAAGGAGTTTCCAATGGAGAGGTAATTCATATAATCTTCTATTCTAGCAAGTTATCTCCTATTAAAATTATGTTTGTTTTTAGATGTGGACATATACAAGGTGGGGCAAAAAGAACACATGTTTTTGGAATAAGTGTAACGTCATTGATTTTCAAGATACAAACGTTTTATTAACACCAAAACCATAGATAAGAAATGCAGAAAGTTCAGCTTACCAGAATAACTGAATTCTCAGTTGGTACATCCACCTGTATTACAGTCAGTGCTTGAATTGGAGGGGATGTATAGTTTCCCCCCTCCAGTTAGAGTAAATATGTAAGGCATTTCCACAGCTGTCTTGATTTTCCCCATGTTAAAACATAGGAACATCTGCTCCTCAGCTTGACCCAAGGCTCAGGCAAATACCCCCTCCCCACCTAATAATTTCCACTTTGAGCGCTGAATAGTAATATTTTCTTCTAGATCTACATGAATAATGATTTATCCATTCCATCTGAAGCTATTCAACATCTCCTATTTCGTTTTTATCCATGGTCACTCCTGAACATCTCCTTACATAATTTTTACCCAGTGTAACTTATTCATTTCTTTTCTCTGTCGCTCACTAACTGAAACTCTGATTTTGAATCTTGTGTACTAGTTCACTCTCTTTTCTGGTATTAGTGACAATGTTCATGGTTTTTACCTATTTGCTTGTCATCTTCGAAATGCTAGTCTTTCTCTAAGGCTTTGTACACATTATGATGAACTCAGTCACATGGATGGCCTTTAGGGTCAGTGTACACAGTACGAAATTGCCATAATCAGGGATTTATTCATAACTGTCAATCTGATAAGGGTGGGGATGCAGATGTTTCCCAAGGGAAGTTAAATCTAGCACTAAAAATGATCATAAATGTCCCCATGAAAAAATAAGGAAGATGAGTGAATAAACAATTGACTGAAGATTAACTTTTGAGCAATGCAGGTAACAAAAATCATTAATGAAATGCCATAAAGCAAGCATAAAAGGGTAAAGTAACAAATACTAACTTCAAAATAAGAATATGATGCTTCAATAGGAAAACTATTCAATGAGTAAAAGTAACTAAATTACTACTATCTCTGAGGAGTAACTCTCTCTAGAGGGGAGAATTACCCTCAACCCCTCTATTATACCACCCTGGGTATACACCACTGAAGATCATTTAAGTATTCAATTATTGCATACTCTTAGCTACATATTTTACACAAAAAATGCACATTTTCTAATAATCTGACACTTTAATATACTAGGTATTTAATTATTATTAAATATGATTGCTAGTAAGGTAAACTGCCATAATATTGGATACCCGCTCAATATCGGATATCATCATTTCTCGGCTCGTGGGTGCTGCCATGTGCAAAAATCCACTGAACTACGTTCGTCGATTGCCGTCAATACTTCATTGTGAGTGGGAACGCTGTTGACCACACTGCGCGTGTACAATCGACGAAAACAGAAATTTTCAGTTTCTGAGTTTTTGGAAGCATTTCATGATCAAAGGTTTTCACATTGAAGGTAAGGAGAAACTATGGCTTACTTATATTTCATAGAAAGATGGAATATTAGAGTATGTTGATATGCTAGTCCTATTCAGGTAAATGTCTGTTTGATATTAAGGTTATATTTCCCACGAGGTCGCATTCGGCCTAATATCGGATAGGGAGGCCTCCCAAATATCTGATATCAAATTGGTCAAATTGACATTCCCCAATCCCAAATTGCAGCACAAAACATGTCAAGAGCAATCTGACTCAGAAGAATCTGACACTAGTTTGAAAATAAATAATAGGTTGCTTCCATCATGAGATGTAATTTTATTTCAAATATAATGTTAATATATATATTATATAATGTTAAATTCCTATCTGATATTAGGCATACCCACTATCCGATATTCGGATGGCTTTTTTTGATTCCTCAAATTTGCATTGTTTTTTATTTTGTACTGTACAACAAATAATTTAACAATAAGGGAGATAAACACATCACAAGGCAAAAGGTAAGATACCAATAGTTCATATTACCAAAAATTATGCATTTCTGTTAAATTTTAGTGGGTTAATAATTATGGTGATTTCAAAAAGTATCCGATATTATGTCAGGTTACCCTACATGATTCTCTTTTACAAGATGTATGCATCATGCAAACAATTCAGTGTCCAGGAAAATTGAAACAAAAATTTTGAACATAGAATATTGTTCCCAAATTCTGGCACACATACTTGTAGTCCCTATAAATGCTGTTTGACACACATGCTAGTTTTGCACAATAGCTACAGCATGAAACTAAATATTTAAGAATTTTCTGCCTGCTGAAAAGAAAATTATAAAATAATTGTAGTTCAATAGAGTTGTGTGTATTCTTGTAATTTCATATACACCAAAGTTACTATATTGCTCTGGCTACTATTTTTCAAAGCTCAAAATGTAAATAATTTTTTTTGTTTTTTAAAAAAAATTGAACTTTCCTTTGGAAAAATGTGATAACATAATGTGATTTTTGGGGAGTCAGTTGTACAGGTGTTGTTATAAATGACAAACATGGGTGTTGTATCAAAACTAAATATTTCTGTCTGAGATCACTTTTCTTTCTAATGCCTACTTTATTTTCATAATCTAAATGTAATTAATTTGAAATTATAGTAAATAAAGATGCTTAAAAACCTAATCAAAAATATTGTAACCAAAGGAAATTTGAATATTATGAGATTATTTTGTTGAGAGAATTATTTCCATTGCATGTATTTTGACATGTTGAATATAACAAGATGCTTTGAAATGCAAGTGATACAATTTTTTTCATGATTTACCTACTTACCTACTGGCTAACCTAAACAATTTATCTGAGGGATCTATCTCTATCTCATCCTATCTCTATACTGAAGCAATAACTTCTATACCCTGTCCCACCTATCTCTGGAGCAGGCAAACAAAAACAAGACTTGCACACAGGCCCATAGCCAAGCAGGGGCATCATCGTCAGCTCCCTGGCATCATCGTCAGCACCCCTGGCATCATCGTCAGCACCCCTGGCGTCATCGTCAGCACTACTGGCATCATCGTCAGCACTCGGACATTAGGTAAAACTTGTATAATTTGTTTGTAGTGACAAGTGAAAATGTAGACAGCAGATATTATGTGGTCATAACTTGATGAATGGACAAATTCACAGAACGAAGATCAGATATCACATATCTTGATTATAAACTGAATTCTAAGTAGCGGAAAGTACAGGGTGATTAATAGCGGTTTCATTATGTTACTGTGCATGTGTTATTAAACGCATCACGAAGTAACTTTGCAGTTTTGTAGAGAAACTCAACAAGTTTTGTGGCACATATTACAAGTTATGGGAGATTTCTGTTCGCCGTGGCGCCATTGAGAATATTCGTGATTTTCCGGAACTCAATGCTTTTTGTGCAATCTCCAAATTTAGATTTTACAGCCTCCTCTTCTTCAGTGAACAACCATTTCACAATACGAGTATCTTGACATGCTAGAAAATTGGCTCATGCCACAGTTGGAGCCAGACAGAGAACTTTTTCCACCAGTTGGATGGTGCTCCACCCCAGTTCCATCACAATGTCCACAAAATCTTAGCCACCAAATTATCAAACTGGCGGGTCGGTCGTTGTGGAAATGATGGAAATGTCATTGCCTCAAAGTGACTTTTTTTTGTGTGAGGTTATGTGAAGGATCTAGTGTGTGTGCCTCCATTACAGAGTGATCTAGCAGAACTGGGGGGCTCGTATCATCAGTGCTTTTGATCGAATTGATAGGTACATGCTTCATCACGTTTGGGAAGAACTTGATTATAAAGTTTACTTCTGCAGAATCACAAAGAGGGGGCATATCAAACACTTGTAATGTGTCACAAAACTTCCTGAGTTTCTCTACAAAACTGTAAAGTTACTTCACAATGTATTCAATAATACACATACAGTAACATCGTGAAACTGCTTCAATCATTTGTAGACACCCTGTATTTAGTAGGTTGTATAGAGTTTAGAAGTTTGTGCATAGTAGCCAGGCTGAGCTCACCCTTGACATTAGGTAAAACTATTTTGTATAATTTGTTTGCAGTGAAGAGTAAAAAATGTAGACAGGAGATAATATCTTTCTCACAACTTGGTGAAAGATAAATTCACAGAACAGGGGCCTCCCTAATGGCGCAGTGGTAGCATCATTGCCTTGTAATGAAGGGGTCCTGGGTTCGATACTCAGTGGAGGCACAAGTGGTTCGGATCCCACTTTAAACTGTAGGTCCAGTCCTTATTAGCCATACTGTGCGTAAAGTGGACTTAAATCACCAACTCAAACCAAACGAAATTCACAGAACATAAACTTCATCTTGTTTATGAGCTGAAGTTGAAGTAGCAGCAAGTATTTAGAAGATTCTGTAGACTATAGAATGTCCTTTCACAAAGGAGTTTCTTTATCCGTACCTTTGCTGCCCCTGTTGTGGTCTCCCTTTTATACAGAAATCTGTGACTTCTGACGTCAGCATCCACATTCCTTCCATATCTGCATGAAAGGTCAACAGTTCCTAAGTTTTGGGAACGAAGGGAAGTTTTATTCCTTCAGCTGGGGGTGGAATGTATGGTAGGCACTATGATTGAATATTGTACATTTTTTTTTGTATGATATAAATATCTGTACAGCACCCTACGACGTCAGGGATCCGTGGGGTGGTTCAAATCACGGCATGGGCTTGTACAGTGGGATCAATGAGAATTACGTGCAAATTGTGCATTACTATTTTCATTAATTTTTCTCTTACATCCTGTGTGTTTTTAAGCGATTGATTTTTTATGTATGCTGGTGCAGAAGTTGTCAACAGCTTGTTTTGAGTTTTATTTTAATTTTTGAAGCTCTTATTGGGTCAAATAAAGTGCACGAACATGGTGATGGACAATTTGCATGGTAATACTCATGGGTTCCACTGTACAGAGTCAACGAAGTTAGTAATAAGTTTGTTTTATGGAGCTTACATTGATACACTTGTATGTTGAATTGTATCTTCTGCAAATATGCTGTATAAAGAAACAAACTGCCGGAGTACTGAGTGAGGCGAGTGTACAATCTTTGTGTGTATCGTTCATCAATTTAATCATAACATCGATCATCCCCATCTTCGCGATTAGCCAAAAGTGACAAAGAAGAGAAGTAAAATGAACTAAATCAATCAATCAATCATGCACATTAAACATTGGTAAAACAATACAAGAATGTTGTTTTGGCTCAATATATATATATATATATATATATATATATATATATATATAGAGAGAGAGAGAGAGAGAGAGAGAGAGAGAGAGAGAGAGAGAGAGAGAGAGAGAGAGAGAGAGAGAGAGAGAGAGAGCTATAGTATGTAAATTGTTCATTTGATTTAAGTTGAAATATTAATTACGTAAATAGTATTTCTGTATTGAGATGTACTATTTTGTATTGTGACTCTTAGATATAAGATTTGAATGTTATGTGTTGAATGGGTTACGAATAATTTCAAGCAATCAGTTTTTCTGCTTTGCGGATTTGACCGACCCCCCCCCCCCCCCCCCCCCATACAACAGACAGCTTCGTTTTGTGCCGTATTTCGTGTTCCTTGCAGGTGACTCAGTGCAATCGGCTAGCGCATTGGTCTTGTGCCTGTTTCAAGAGGGGAGGATGGTGAAACTGGTTCATACGTAGCTTGTTTGTGTGTGCTCAGTGGCGCAGGAACGGGGGGGTACAGGGGTACATTGTACCCCCCTAAATTTTTGAAGGGGGTACTGTACCCCCTAAATCCGTAAATCGAGTTGTACCCCCTGTACCCCCCTTGCTAATTTGACAGCAGACGCAAGGTGCTACAGTTAAAAGAACCTATTTTAAGTTCGCCCAATAAAAAAGTGTATATTGTTTATAACTTATAGGCCTAAACATTATCTTCATTACCACAGAAATTCAAACCATTGTAAACTTATTCTACTACATTGTGGTTGCTACTAGTTTGTTCATTGACCTACATTTCGTGGAAACCTCTTTAAGGAGATGAAAATTGTTTAAAATGTGTGTGGAACGATGGAATCAGATTTGCTCCCAGACAATCAAGCTGCAGACGAATGCTCCTTTTCATAAGGAGAGGGGGTGTACACTTTTCTAAAGAAGTGGTCGCTTCGATTCGAAGATAAGATACAAATCTTCATCAGAAGAATATATGACTGATCCCATTTTCTTTTGAATATCTAAAATGGAATTTTCCAAAACGAAATACTTACACGAACGAGACGAGACACTACAGACCAACTTGGGGGTACAATGTACTGCTGTACCTCACCCACATTTTTCATAACTTTGTAAGAGGCTGTTCGGGAAACTATACTTAAACCTATATATTGAGAGATTTTGAAAATAGAGTCCCGATTAGCCTATCTGAGCATGAAGTGAATCTAGAATAAGTTTTAATAACTTCTGAGTGTAAACCGAAACAAAAATAAACACAAACAAGAACGAGAAGGACCTCGCCACACAGGAGACGAGATGAGGCTGTGACAATTCTCGACTCATCGCATCGCGATATCATTCCTAGGTGAAACGAATTTTTTTCTTAGATATTTAAACAGGGTTCAATTTGCGATATTATCAGAGGAGCGAGGAGGGAATTATTTTTACCTATGTATTAGGTATACTTATAATTGGACATTAATTACTTAAAATCAAATTTTGATATCGAATGCAACACAAACACAACGCCATTTTAAGTTATACCCTAAATTTAAACTGTAAGAAAATTACATTAGTCAGATGAATGCACGAGATAAATTAAACTCACTGCAGGTTCTATTGGTAGATTTTGGATTGGATTCGCAAGGTCTTTTTGAGTGAGATGGGGATTGATTTATTTGGTTTATTTTACTTCGCATTTCTGCCACTTTTGGCTAATCGCGAAGTTGAGGATGAGTGATGATATGATGAAATTGATGAATACTCACAAATAACACCCATCCGCAGGCCGGGATTCGAACCTGGGATCTCTGGCGTCTTAGCACGCTAAGCTAACCCCTCCGACACGGAGGCGGCAAGGTGGGAATGCGATTTGGATTTTCTTTGTAGATGCGAAAATATTTAACTGTGACGCGCACATGCTTTTGCTTATATTGAAGTTTACCTTTTCACATAAACGAGAAATTGACATGTCACTCTAAAATACAGGCATGTATCTGCATTTAATACCACTACATACAAAAAGAAGCCTTGGCCGGTTCTTCATTTGGTTCACCAAAGATTGAAAGGAAAACAAAACTTTTGAGCATACGGCTTTCATTGCTTCCTCCGAGATCTGAAGAATTTCGGTTTTAGTATATGTAATAATAGTACTTTCAGTGCTTGGAGAGTGTCATTAGGTACAGCTAATTATATAACAAATTATGCTTTGTCAAATGTTTCACAAATATTTCAAAGTTAGACTTCTTACGAGTTGATCGGGAACCATCTCAAGTCAGTCTTTTTCTTTTTTTAATACAACGCCCTGCAGATGTCTGAGTAAATACCAAATACGTGGCTTCTAAAAGACATTGAATGTGGTACACATCTGCCATAAATTGTTTAAAGATATATTTATGCGTAGCTATGGGAATTTAAAATTAGAATGAACTGAAGTGGAACTCTATAAGTTGGTTTCTATATCCAGATGATTATTCCTGGTTGGGGTGGTTCAAGATCCTCCTCACCCCCTTTAATCTCAACCTGCATTAAAATGAATAGATGTATCTTTGTTCGCAATTTTCAGATTTCGAACTCCTGATTTTCCGTTCCGTTAAATTCAAATAAGCCCAGAACGAAGTCCAGAGCTATATATGTTTCAGAATTATTATCTGGTTTTAAAATCTGTTTAAAGAAACATAAATTCTAAGAAAAATAAAGAAAAATATAGTTATGCAAATTTTGCATTAAATAACAGGACATTCGTGTGTGCTGTTCTAAAATAGAATATTTCCCATGCCTTCACATTATACCTAAGTATCAAGGACGTATTTCGGAGGGGGTCCAGACACTTCCCTGAAAGACTTACCAAGAAGTAAAAGTAAATAATCAAAATATAATTGTTTAGCATTTGTTATATAATCGATGGTTATTTCCGCTGAACTTATTGGAAGTCAAGGAATTTGGTTCATACGGCTTTGAAGGGTTCCAAAAGATTTATGCACACAACTAATGATAATATCCATAAGATATTAATCAGAAACTTTACTTTTCGTTAATTGGATCTAACTTTTGTTTATTATTCAATAAATATTCAATTATTTTTCTATTTGACATTAAATTCCTTGCCAGGGCAGTTGTTTTACGCAAATCCTGTCGATCTTAACTACATGCAAGCTAGATGCTGTTATATCTCTATTATTTTACTATCTTTTACCTATTCACGTAATAACAACAATACAATATTAATTTACATATTTAATTAATATTTTAATTGTGTTTATACGTAGTATATATGGGAGTCTGAATTTTGTACCCCCCAAATGAAAAACGTTCCTGCGCCACTGTGTGTGCTTTCGGGGTTGAGAACTTAGCTCGCTGTGCTGTACGTTGCGTTCGACTTATCCGTACATGGTAGAGACATCGCCTTTGCCAGACAGATCCAGTGTTGTCAGTTGTATTAGAATTATGGTACATCAATTCTGGCTAGATTGTTCTCTTTTAAAAGTATTACTTGCGGGTGTTGTTCTTCTCTTTACTGTCATAAAAATAAGCCTTTAAAAGCTGTGTTCTCTTGTATCATTACATGCATATTACAGTGTGTGTGCTTGTCAACGGCGATATATGGACATTTAATGAAATTTTTAACGCCGCTGATACATGTACGTCTTCAGGATTTTTTCCAGGAAGGGACAAGCAAGGTATTTTTCCAAGGAAGGGCGGACGACGACAATGAGGCAGAATTTCCTCAAAATAGCATTACTCCCTTTAAAGAAATTCTTCAGTTTGAAGTTATCACATTCCTGCAACGCCCTTGCAATAATTAACATATATTACTGTGACTGAAATGAAATTATATGCGTGAAATATGTTCTTTTGGATTGACTTTCATTTCCGGGTGGCGTGGCCCCCTCCCTTCCGGACGTCCATGCATATGGAGAAATCATTCCAACCAGTCTCGGTTAATGGAATTATAAGGTGACTAGATTTGTTAAATCAATATACAAGAACAACAAAGAAAAATCCGTAATTGTTAATTTTATGCATCATAAGCCACGAGAATCATGGAAGATCTATACTGTAATAATGAATTGAAGGAAATCATGCCGAGTTTTTATTTATAGTCTACCTGTTCAAGTAGGAATGGAAAGGTGAACAAAAAGAATTACAAAAATGTATGTAAAAGAAAACCAAGTATTTCGATCAAGTTATTTCTATAATTGTAATCAACAATGACCAATTGTCCTTTCAACTAAGTATAAGTTTCGATTTGTCTTTTCCCTTGCCTTGCCTTTAATCGTATATTTCTCATGATCCGTAATTTTAAACAAATCCTAGATAAGTCGGTAAAAAAATAGGACACCAAAACTATGGAAAATAAATATACTGTCATAGAGAAATAAACACAAAGGAAACACCAATAACATTAACGCGGGTCAAACCAACACCATTTGTTGTTGAGAGCTGAACTCACATCCACGAACTCGCAGAAATATTCCCATGGAATTCGTTATTCATCTGATATTGAATACCCAATGTCAATGATGCTTTCTGTTATGTAATAGACACTTATGAAGTGAATACATTATTAGGACTTTGCCAGATTTCAGAAAACACACACATACGTAAAATATATGAATAAGAGGTTGTTCATTTGGAAATGAACTTCCAAGTTGTATTTTTATGCTCTTGTGAATAGATGTAAAGGAAAGTGAAGTCTCTTATTGTTAAACAGAATTACAAATTTATATTTGCTTAAGGATTAATTTATCACAATATACATTGCAGTGATACATTCAACATATGTTGAAACAATGCCTTTTGTTATGGACTTTTGGTGGATTTAAGACTCAACAATACGCTATCGAGAATAGACCTACAGTTTAAATCCTACCTAAAGTGGAATTCGAGCCACTATGTCCCTCCTCCAGGTATCGACCCCAGTGCCCCTTCATTACAAGGCGACGTTGTTATCACTATGTTATCGGGGCACAGAACGCTACCTTTTTTTTCCAGTACACATTTATCAATTCTCTCATTATCATCGTCGCGATTAGCCAAAATTCAAAGCAAAGTAACAAAAATCAAATCAAATTCCATCAGTGAGGAAGGCACGTATTGCTCACAGCCCTGTTTTTCAAAATGAAACCATAAAATTCAGGACATGCCCCTATCCAAGTAGGATGCTTCGCCTTTCCTCTGCGCGCTCCTGGCCTTTAGAAGGTCGAATGGATTCTCTGCAGTACGTAGTTTCGACAGCGTTACTCAAACCAATATTCCGGAATAACTCACTTCTCCCGCGGCGTGGACTGTAACGTCGGGCCGATATGCCGAAGTGCTTAGCCCGAACCAGAAGTTGAACCGAAATGAGTTTCAGTCGCGATCCCTGGTGGCAGGAAATGAGAGAGTGGTCCCATTCTCTCAACTTATAAAACCACAGGTGGCACACCTGCTATTAAAATATATTGTCCACAGAAGTAGTAGTAGAGTAGTAAAAGTGATAATCAAAATAGTAATAATAATAATAATATCGCTCTCTTCACGAAAACAGTCCAGTGAAGATCGAAGCTTCCCCTTGCCTCCTCCACACCCCTGGCCCTCCAAGTTTGCCACACTTCTTCTACGCTTCACAGTTGACACATTGCGCGTTGTACGTATGCGGTTGATTGTGCCTTCCCTGGTGTCTTGTGTAAGGATTATTCCTTGCTTATTGGCAACACTGTAGGTGAGTGACGTGATCTTGACTGGAATGTTTCCGTGGCGTTAGCTTTAGTATAATCAGTTTTATAACAACAATAACGGGAGATATTCAAATGCCTTACAAATTCCACAAACAAAATTACTAATGTACTCGGAACCTTTGATCGTTAGTTTTCTGTATACACTCGTATTATCCAACCTCGGAGCGCTCCGGAGTCGCTCCGGAGCGAGAAGCGATATTCTAAGATCTTGCCCACTCCGCTCCGGAGCGGAGCGAGAAAGTTTCCAACTTCCTCTGCTCCGATCCGGGGCGGAGCGTGTCACGGTAGCGCTCCGCTCCGGAGCGGAGTGAACCATTTTCTAAAATTTCGCTCCTCGCTCCGTAGCGGAGCGAGAAATTTTCCGATTCCCGCTGCTCCGCTCCGGAGCGGAGCGAACCATTTCTTAGAATCTCGCTCCGGAGCGTGGGAAACAACCGGAGCGTTGATCCGCTCCGCTCCGAAACCCTGGATGCGAGGCGGATGCACCAATTAACACTTGAGAGGGAACAGGATTGCGTGAAGAGGGGGGTGCAGTTACCAGCCTGTCACAGCAGCATGTACTGCTTCGCTCTGCCCACTCGATTTCCTCCCCTTCTCTGATGCTATGCATGGCCTTACTCCAGAGATAGTTGGGATAGGGTATAGTCAGAAAACTGTTTCATACTTCCACTACCCCACAGCCAGGCACGTAACCAAGGGGGCTCGAGCCCCCCTCCAAATGTTCAGTTTACACTAGGTAAATTGAGGTTTTTGGTTTCTTGTGGTGGGAAATAAAATAATGTGACGATAATTTAAGGAGAGAAATAATTATCGAGGCAAGATGGAGAATGTTCTATAACCCTCTTATTGTTAATGCGCGTATCCAAGGTGGGGATTAGGGGGCTCGACACCCCTCCCAGGAAATTTTTCAGTTTAAACTAGATAAAATTAGGTTTTTCGCTTCTTGAAAAATGTGACGATAATTTAAGAAGATAAATAATTATTGAGGCAAGACTGAGAATGTTCTATAACCTTGTCATTGTTAATAGCACGTATCCAAGGTGGGGATGAGGGAGTTCGAGCCCCCTTCAGGAAATTTTTCTCCTTACGATAGATGAAATTAGTTTTTTGGCTTCTTGAATAATGTGATGATAATTCGAGAAAAATAATTATCGAGACAAGATGGAGAATGTTCTATAACCCTGTTATTGTTAATAGTACGTATCCAACGTGGGGATCAGGGGATTTTTTCAGTTTACACTATATAAAATTAGGATTTTGTCTTCTTGTACAATGTGACGATAATTCAAGGAGAGAAGTAATTATCACGGCAAGACTGAGAATGTTCCATGTTCTTTTTGATAATATTGCACGTAAACTTTTCTTGTGCTTTCGGTGTTGTCGCAGCAAACTTGAGCACTATGTGAAGATTGGAAACTGCACAACAAAGGTAGTTAGGCGCCACATGTAGGACGATTCTTTGTAATTCTTAATCTCTGGAAAGCGCGTGTGGAAACGTTCTTGAATAGAAGGAGTCGAACTACTAGCAATATTATCGAATAGTTTTATCTTCGGAACGTTCTAGAATATAATGAGAATATAAATATGCAGCTTCAATTTCCCGGTTGATCTGTACAACAGAATCGGTTAATGAGACTTCAGGGGTAAGTGTAACAGTTCATACAGTCGATTAGCGATTAGTCAAGTGTCCATTTTCGACCCTGTCATTTTGTGGTCATGTCTTTTATCGACTCTGTCATTTTGCGACCCTGTCTTTTATCGACTCTGTCATTTTGCGACCGTGTCTTATCGACCCTGTCATTTTGAGACCGTGTCTGTTATCGACATTGTCATTTTGCGACCATGTGTTTTATGCACAGTTTCATTTTTCGACCCCGTCATTTCGTGACCGTTTAATTTTTCGACCCCGTCATTTCGTGACAGTTTCATTTTTCGACCCCGTCATTTCGTGACAGTTTCATTTTTCGACCCCGTCATTTTGTGACCGTTTCTTTTATCGACCCTGTCATTTTGGAGGAGGTGTATTGATCAGTTGATTTTTTTCCCCGTTATTTTGGACCATAATGTCGGAACTATACAATTGTATGTTTAGTTCTAGCTGTAATATTACCATAGCATTGGTGGTCACATCTGATACTCCAACAGCATTTCGCCGACCACCGTAGTGGAATAGTTAGCACAGAGCTCTACGATGCCAGGGGTTACGGGCATAGGCGTGCGCACGTGGGGGGTGGCAATTGCCTCCCCTAATCACGGACGTTCGCAGAGGGTTTTTTTTCCCCACGAAGGGACAAGCAAGGTATTTTTATATGGGACATATTACCCCGTGCTGCCCGCTCAAAAAAAGACCACTTGAATTTGAAATTATCGTATTCCTGCGTCCCCATTACATAATAATTAATGTAAATTACTGGCCATCCTTGCTCCCCTTCCAGGCGTTTCCTGCCCCTACATTATTATACTTTCACCTAGAAATTTAGTGTAGAGGAATCTTAACTGTTATTTAACGATATTACTCTCTTAAAGAAATTAAAGTATTAAGCTGATGAAAGTTTAAAGCAACTACGGGGAAAGGGGGTGCAGTGGCGTAAACACAAGGACGCAGGGTGCATTGCCTTTTCCCAACCTTGGACGGAAATCATTTCTAGGGGGGCAAACATTGTAGTAAAATAAAGCAAGGCTACCAGAATCTAAGATTAGCAGGACAAAAGGATACTCAAAATGGAATTAGTTCTCACGTCTTTCATGCATTATTTCTTCCAGACAGCCAGGAGCACCTGCAGGGGAGGAGCTCAGAGGGGGCAATTGCATTTCTCGACTTCAAATTTTATACAAATAAAAATATATTTCGTAAAATTTTCTTGCTCGCTTCGCTCGCACTATCTGTTTTTCTTACAGTCTTGTCACGTTCTAGGGGCCGGCGAAAGTTGCCTGTGGACGCCGAATGATCTGAATGAGAAAAATTGTAAAAGAATGCCATGGCGTCCCGTGAAAATTTTGCATCATATTTAATCAATATTGTTTTCAATTTGTATAAATTTGGATCGAAAAATTTCTTATTCGCTTCGCTCGCAGTTTCATTCTTTTCTGTAATGCATTGTAAATTATACTGTGCGACAATGAAAATTGCCACAGAACAAAAACATGTGCTTCAGTGCCCTGATGACAATAGTGAAAACCGTTTTTCGCTATCACCGAAACTTTTCTCTGGAAACGCAATTTTATCAGCACATGACTGCATGTTGTTGTTGTTTCTCTGCTCATCAGCACAGCCTGTTACTAGGGCTCGACAGCGCATAGGGGAGGGTGTGGAGAGGGAAGGGATATATAGCCACTTGGGTGAGGTATAATGCAGTTGCAGTTATTTGCATCACTCAGTTGCTAGAGGGATCACGCAGTGTCTCTTCCTGCAGTGTGTGTCCTGCAAAACGCCTAACGTGAAGAATTCTGTTTGTGCGTGTTTGCTTGTTTCTTGTGTTCAGCGATGTCTAGGAAGTGTGTTAATCCACCAAACCTTTTCTGTTATGTGTGTGGTGAGTTTACCACTAAGTCCCAAAGACATTCCATTTCCCCGCTCATCAAAAAGGCGTGCGAGTTGTATTTTGAATCAAAGGTAAATGAGGGTAAGTGTTTGACACCACAGAACTGTTTCTCACGTTGCTCCCGCTATTTAAGAGGCTGGTTGCATGGAACCCACCCATCTATTCTATTTGCCGTACCACAGTTGTGGAGGGAACCTAGAGACCACATAACAGATTGCTACTTTTGTTTAACGAAAGTAACAGGAATCTCAAGTAAATCAAAACACACAGTTTCATATCCAAATTTGGAATCTGCAATGCACCCAGTTCCAAAACCAGCAGCGGAATGGACAATGGAAAATGTAACAGACGATGGTAGTGACCAACCAAAAGATCACGAAGATCTTGATTACACACCATCTACATCACAGCCCCAACCACAGCCATTGTCACATGCAGAATTGAACGATCTTGTAAGAGATCTAAATCTTTCAAAAAGGCAAGCAGACTTACTTGGGTCTCGTCTTCAAGAAAGATACCTGCTACAACCAAACACTGGTGTATCATTCCATAAACGACAGCTTGGTCTTTCCACTTTTTTCTCAATGGCAGAAAGTCTGGTATACTTTAATGACATAAATGGGCTGCTTACAGAATTTGGAATGATTCACAATCTTGAAGAATGACGCCTATTCATAGATTCCTCAAAAACTAGTCTCAAAGCTGTTCTCTTGCATAACGGAAACAAGAAACCTTCGATACCAGCGACCCATTCCGTTCAGTTAAAAGAAACCTGCGAGAACATGGGACTACTTCTGAAGTATATTGGCTATTCGAACCACTAATGGAAAATCTGTGGTGATCTCAAAGTTCTAGGGCTTGTGCTGGGAATGCAGACTGGTTACACAAAATTGCTGTTTCTTGTGCCACTGTGACAGTAGGGCAAGGAAAGACCATTATGTAGTGAAACAGTGGCCTTCGAGAGAACGCTTCAATCCGGATGAAAAAAATGTGTCGCATGAACCCCTTGTTGACAAAGACAGTGTGCTGTTACCACCGCTCCCTGCTCAATCTGAAATTGGGCTTCATGAAGAATTTTGTGAAAGCAATGGACAAAGATGGCAGGGGTTTTGAATTTTTACTGTCCAAATTTCCTGCGATTAGTACTGCAAAAATTAAAGAAGGTATTTTCATTGGTCCTCAGATTCGTGACTTGATGAAAGACATAACCTTTGAAGAGTTGCTGACAGATACTGAGATGGCAGCTTGGCTTGCCTTTAAAGATGTATGCAACAATTTATTGGGTAACGTCAGATCTGACAATTACAGGAAACTGACGGAACACATGCTGGACTGTTACAAGATTATGGGGTGCAACATGTCTTTGAACATACATTTCCTGCATTCTCATTTGTATTTTTTCCCACCTAATCTCGAAGATGTGAGTGACGAACATGGTGAGCGATTTCACCAAGATATCTCTGCCATGGAAAGACGATATAAGGGAAGATGGTCACCAAACCTTTTGGCAGATTACTCCTGGACACTCCTACAAGAAGTTTCACCATCCGTTCACAAACGGAAAGTTTTCAGGACACATTTCTAACTTGTAAGTTAAGTACATTTCAAGCTTTTTGCAGCTTCTCGTTCTTTTTTTATGTTTTGAAATACAAACAATTAATTTTGTTCCATGATCTGTATTTATCCAGGTACAGGATCCTCCTGTACTATAATGAAGTTGTTTCCAAGTGTCGCGACAGTTGCTACTTTGTTTTTCATGAATTACAATCTATTGCTAACTATATGAAATATAGGCTAAGTGGTACATGTGGCATATCTTTTCCAGAAAAATTGGTACGTGATGGAACATTTCTGATTTCATTTTCGTAATCAGCGTATTTGATTTAGTAAAGAACACCTTCTCTCATTTCGCGGCAAGACACAAACTTCAAATTTGTTGCACTGTGAGAGAAGTGTGAACAACCAAGTACTTCAGACAGTTGCTGTGTCAACACTTTGGTTTGGAGGAAAGGGAGTGCGCGCATTTTAAAGACAATTTATATCACTTTTGCTGTTGGTTTGTTATAGGGCGGATGAATTGATTATGTTATTTTGTTTTTCATTTGATTTGCTTTATTTTACTTCGCTTTTTGTGCCACTTTTGGCAAATTTGCGAAGATTGAGATGAGTGATGAAACTGATTAATGGACAATCACAAACATCCAAGCCAAGATCGGGATTCGAACCCAGGACCCCTGGCGTCGTGATTATGTAATGCATTTAAATATTATGTTACATACATACATACATACACACACACACACATATATATATATATATATATATATATGTGTGTGTGTGTGTGTGTGTGTGTGTGTGTGTGTGTGTGTGTGTGTGTGTGTGTGTGTGTGTGTGTGTAGGGTGTTCCGTATAGGACGCCGAATTAGAAAATTAAATAAAAATAAGGAAAATATCATAAAAATAGTTGTATTTCACATATATGTAAGTAATAACATCTCCCATTTACGTATGAAAGACCATGTTAGGCATATGTCCATCCCTACTGAGTCTGCATGCATTTATAGGCTCCACAGAATTATTGATAACCCTCTCGCAGATGTCTGTCCCGATGTCTCCAATCACCTGTAAGATTTCCGCCATCAGTTCCAAAAGGGTTCGTGGTTTGTTGGTGTACACCTGTGATTTCACAAATCCCCATAAGAAGAAATCACAGGGTGTAAGATCACACTCTGCCTGTCAAAACCCACACCACACAGTCGTTCTCAGCGGATGGATGGATTTCACGCTCCTGGATTACGGTATTCGAGGATTTTCGGAAGGAAACCACAGCAAACGAGTCAAAACAATTGAGGCTACATTAATCGGCATGACAAAAGATGCCAACGGGTAAGAACAATACAATAAAACTAGATTCAAATTCGGCGTCCTATACGGAACACCCTTTATATATATATATATATATATATATATATATATATATATATATATATATATATATATATATATATATATATATATATATATATACAGGGTGATTCTAAAGGTATAGTACAAACGAAAACCACAGATACCTCCCATGAAATAGAGACGAAAGTTCCCCTTCCACTTTGCCGAGAGATGCCTCCGTGAGGAGCTAGACAACGCCGAAAACGTGTGAAAATGAACTTCACACCTCTGTACAGCCAGTACCAGTGAAGATAGAAAGGCGGAACAAACGAAGTCAAAAGGAACACCAAAGTCGCCCATCCGAAAAACACTAGGCGGCAGCTGCGCAACGCATGCGCATGGGGTTCCACAAAGGAAATAGGAGTGTCCCGCAAGACAAGTGAAGGGAAAGGGTAGCGATCGACAACGGTAGGGACAAAAGAAGCTATGAAGCATGAATAGGGTTACCAGATCGCTGTAAGGGAAATGTAGGACATGCTGTCCCAAAATGTAGGACATTAAGTCAAAATGTAGGACACAAAACATTCTCAATAAATAATATATATATTTCTATAGAACACGTCAGAAAGTAGTTGAAAAATGACACTTTTCAGTTTTAAAGAAATGAATTCTTCATGAATTTTTAAGTGCAAAATTTCAAACCTTGCAATCATACTAATCAATGCACCTGTTACTACATGATTTAAGTGGTACTTCTCAGAGAAGACAATTTTTATCAAAATTTCAGGTATAGTCAAACTATATTTATGTTAGAGTGGACAGTCGAAGTCTTTGAAATTATGCCATACATTTTACAGACTTTATGAAAAATAATTTCTCTCGTGAGTCTGTTGTGCTGATGGTAATGGAAGTACTCCCTCAACATTGGAATTATGATCTGTAATGGCAAAGAAATATTCAGCAATTTCCGTTAAGTTAAGATAAAAACTGAAGTTGAATTTAAGAAGAGAATTAGATCTGCTTTCTCGTATCAATGCATCCTGAACTGTGTTTGGCAGACAAGCGAGGCTTTGGCGTCTAGACTCTCACCCTCTCAGCCAGTATAATCTCATGTGGGGCTTGTGTCGGTTGTCCCTATATGTTTGTGACTCTCCCTTCATCTTACCATCATTCATCTTCATGATTAGCCAAAGGGACAGAAAAAAGTGAAGTAAAATAAACCAAATCAATAAATCAGTCATAATAGCAAGAATTCTTGACCACAAGAATAATTTATTACCTTTTTATTGACTTCTTGACCTGCTTGTTGATTTCTTTACTATTTCTTGACTACCATGACTTTCTTGACTGGCAGACACCCTGAATAACTTTGTTCTCTATACCCCTGCTTTACAATCAAATTATATTGAATAAGAATGGGCAACACCTTGTTCCATCAGTATAAACCCTAAGGCAAGAAATTCTGCTCAGGCATTGAACAGTGACGTTATCAGAAAGTGGTCCCAAAACTTTATTCATTAATTGCTTCCTTTTTCCCGTTTGTTTAAAGCAGGACAAACTTCTTTTCTTTTTGGGCAATGACTGAATCAAAATAAATTTAACTATTGAGTAAGGAAGCGCAGTCCATAGACTTGTAACTTGTTTAATTTTACTTTTACGTATATTCCTAATTAATATTATGTGATGCTCAAAATGTAGGACATTTATGATATTTTTCAAATTCCTCCCGGACGCCGGACATAAGGATAGAATGTAGGACATGTCCGGGAAAAACCGGACGTCTGGTAACCCTAAGCATGAAGTAACAATTGCACAGCGGGGAACAAACACCATGACTGAAGCAGTGCAGTCGAGAAAAGTAGTGCGGGGTTGCAGAACCACGGGAGGACGACGTAGGATGTAAAAACACACCGAGAATGCAAGCAAAGTGGTCCGTGACACTCGACAGGCAACAGACGCGTAGATGGTTCGGGGCAGAAATGGCGGCGCTGGCGGTGCAGCGCAAGGGGAGTCCCCAAAACACAGTGGGGAGACACCGCAGCAAGAACAAAGCACGGTGCAACAAAAGAGAAAGAGGACCGGACGGGGAATGGTACCTGCCAAGGAGACAACAAATGCGGGACGAGGGATTCCCCGTAGCAGCACCGAGGGGATGTCACACAGAGGTCGTGCGCCAGCAGGACAAACACAGCAACTACGGGCACAGGAGGTTATTGCTAATGAAAGGTGCACGTACAGATAGGACCACGTACCCCATACTGACGTTGTAACAAACGTCGTGATGGGGCCCAATCAGCCTCTTAGAAATGAAGCCGGAGGCACATCGCTGGGTGGGAGCGGGCGAAAGGCTGCTGGAGTGTCGTACGGACCCCACCACTCCGTACGGTGGACGACACTAATGGACGAGGTCGGAATGTTTCCATCCCGATCACCAGGTCCACCGTTCCCAGACCTGACGCGGCTGCTTGCTTCCGAGCGCAACCCCAGCCGAACAACTCGAGTCCCTCCTCGGCCGCAGCCTTCCGCTCCGAAACCAAGCGTGGCCTCACACCACCGCAGCCGCACACTGCCGCGTGGGTGTGAGACCGGGCCGAGCAAGGCTGGACAGATAAACTGCGTGGGACAATCGTGTAATGAAGCTACGTGGGGGTATGCACGTCTGTTCAACTGCTGGGTTACCCCACATTCGTGTACACAAACACCACACGATCGTACGTAGTGCTCCCCGTCGGCTCGAGCAAGACGGACGAAGTACGTGTTGTGGGTGAATGGGGCAAGAATGAAGGACGCTACATGTGTTCCACGATGACAAGGCCCCAGAGTACATGGTCAGGTAGTGAAGAGCACAGGCACGGGTGGCTCAGGAACGTCAGCTGATTGTACCACAGCGCCGTGCGGACGTGTGGGCTGATTGGAAGTGCAGCGTCAGGAAGCGTGTCAGTGAAAGAGCCGGTGCGGTGGTGGTGTGCTTGACGTACGACAATTGAGTACGTTGTTTCGAAGCCGTTGTGACCAGTGTATGTGTGTGTGCCACCTGTGCACTGCAGTACAGTATTCCATAATTGGCACTATCCTCACCGTACCATGGAACGCTACACATTTGTAGAACTGAGGGACATGCATTTTGTCTACGGCCTTGCAGATGGCAATGGCCGAGCAGCTGCACGCCTTTATCGCGGACGGTATCCGGAGAGGCGACAACCCGACAGCAGGTTGTTTTCGAACGTGCACCGTACCCTTGGTGAATCGGGTGTGTTACGTGCAGGCCATCATGTCGGTCACCCAAGACATGTGCGCACCGCGGCGGTCGAGGAGGACGTACTTGCTCGCGTGGACGACACACCGTCCACTAGCACCCGTAGCATTGCACGTGCAGTGGGAGTATCACAGTCGACAGTGTGGCGTGTCCTTCATGATGATCTGCTGTATCCCTATCATCCACAGCGAGTCCACGCGTTGCAGGCTGGGGATTACCCACGAGGTGTGGAATTCTGTCAACGACTGTTGCAGTTTTGTACCGACGATCCCCGTTTTTTGCGCCATGTGCTTTTCACGGACGAGGCAACATTCACCCGTGAGGGCATCTTCAATTGCCGAAACAGCCATGTGTGGGATTATGAAAATCCACATGCAGCAGTCGAGATGCACCATCAGACCCAGTTTGCAGTGAATATCTGGGCAGGTATCATCGATGAACAGATTATCGGTCCATACCTGCTGCCACCACGTTTAAATGGCCGCCTCTATCGCACCTTTCTTGCATCAGTCCTTCCAGAGCTGCTAGAAGATGTACCCCTCAACGTGCGACATCGTATGTGGTTTCAATTGGATGGAGCGCCTGCACATTTTGATGGCACAGTGCGAACCCTTTTGCACCGTACCTACCCACAGCGCTGGATCGGCAGAGAGGGCCCCGTCCCCTGGCCCGCCCGTTCGCCTGACCTCACACCAATGGATTTCTTCTTGTGGGGCCATGTGAAAACACTCGTCTACGAGACCCCGGTGCCTGACAAGGAAACATTGGTAGCGCGGATACTTGCAGCATCGGCCGAGGTGTGTACCATGCCAGGGATGTTTGATAGGGTTCGCCAGAATTTCCTGCGACGCTGCAATGCCTGCATTGAATGTGGTGGTCGTCAATTTGAGCAACTTTTGTAACAACGTCAGTCCGGGGTACGACTACGTACTACGTACTATTCCTATCTGTAAGTGCACCTTTGCGTGGCAATAAACCTCCTGTGCCCGTAGTTGCTGTGTTTGTCCTGCTGGCGCACGACCTCTGTGTGACATCCCCTCGGTGCTGCTACGGGGAATCCCTCGTCCCGCATTTGTTGTCTCCTTGACAGGTACACTTCGCAACTTCTTATTTGACCGCCCTGAAAAATTTCAAAGTCCGGAATTCGTAAATTTGGCAGCATAGCGCTTCAGAGCCAACTAAGAGTAGCCAACTTTGCAACATTTCTTCTTCCTGAATGAAAACGCTCGTGATTTTTTTTTTTTCATTCTTTCACATTCCATAAAGTAAAGATACCCTAAAGCACTAATAAAATACATGAGTAGACAAAAAAATGTTAAGTAGAAATACGAATGTTGAAAATATTTCAAGATTCCTCGCTCTGAATTTGAAAAGAGGTAAATTTATGTGCATTTTGAAACACTGAACAAGTTCTCATCCACTTGGAAAGAATTGCCGTCACATTTGAATGCAAGGAGGCAAATTCATGATGATTTTATACGAAATTTTTATGAAAGATACCTTGCACAACACCAAACGATTCTGGAAAGTGTGTCTTTTCCTTGGTTATTGGCGAAAAATGGTTCGAAACTCCGGCACAAGGTTTCTTCAACTGAGATCAACGTGCTTTACTGAGGTTTTCGTTAGAAATCTCCTGGAGTAGTTGGTTAGATGACAACACTTTTCATTTTTTACTGTTTTCGTCAAGATCGAAACATCGTAGGTTCAAATCCCACCCCTTCCTGATTATGTTTTCTTTTTTATTTACCGAATACGAAGTGTTGTAATAACGTAATATAAGATTATATGATATTACTGTAAATATTTATGCGATGCATACTCAGTGGCGGCGATTGAGTTCCAAAACTGATGGGGCAAGGTGTCAAAACTGGGGGTTTCCCTTGGGAGATAAGGTTTAGCATAGTGGGAGGGCAACTGTTCCTCTACCCCCCCCCCCCCCCGTCTAATCGTTGCCACTGTGCATGCCTCAAGTAATATTTCTACTAATGTTCTTAAACTTTCAGTGATTGGCAGGATGTAGGAAAAACGTATCCTTTCATTCAGCTGTCATAAGTTATGTTAACACATACGCGTATTTAAGAACTTATATGTCATTAATATCTGTTCTTAAACAGGATGTTGTAATCAAGGGGTCCCGGGCTCAACACCCGGTGGAGGCACGTTGCTTCGGATTCTAGTTTAAAATATAGATCCAGTACCGAATAGTCTGTCTGTGCAGCAAGTAGACTTAAAACAACAATAGAGAAACATATACAAATCAGCGGCGTATACTGTGGGTCATCTAGGTAATAGCAGATGACCCGGCTGTATTTCTTTTTTTTTAAAAAAAAAAATGTATATATATACACATTTCTTCCCAATTTTCTTCCAAACCAATTTCGATGCATACATTTCCTTGCTTCCAGCGCGCGAATACTTCCAATCGTTTGCCTCCGAATGTCCGGGAACCTTTCTCCAGCCGGTGGAATGTCTACAGGGAATCTCACCCTGACGTCATTCCTCCCGCTTCCCTTGCAACCCTTGGCGAGGAGGGAGGTGAAAGGAAAGAGGGGGAGGAAACATTGCTTTTCAGGCGCGGTGATTCCGTGCCCAGGGTAAGCTCCTTCTTGTGAGAGTCCACCGGTCGCACTCTCAACCTTCAGAGCCTCTCCATTCCCTCCGCTGAATAGGGAAAACATACCCGGTAGAGTGCGAAGAACAGGAAAACTGAATAACATGGGCAAACCAATTCTACGCTAATTTTCACTTTACATTTGCTTCTGTCTTGCTGATTTCTGTTACTTGAACATAAATTTATCAAAAGGGAAAAACTTAAATATTGAAGATGAAGCAAACTGAATTAAAATTCAAAGCTTAAGAAATTAAAGCACCTATTTGCTGACTCCCCCCAATCCTTGTATTTACAAAAATAGTGATTGTTTCTCCTCTCTAATCTTCAAAAGCAGCGAGAATACTTCTTTCACGGAACTGAATATTTTTTAAAGGGAAAGATATGAAAAATAAATTATATATATTAGTTAATTTAAGTTGCTATATTCCGCCTGTTTAGATTAATAGTGATGAAGATGAACGAATTAAACATAAACGAAAAAAACACATCAGGCACGTAACCAGGTGGAGGACTCGGGGGGGCTGAAACCCCCCCTCCCCGAAATCCTACAAATATCTAATTTAAAAATCCTCCTCCGTAGTCGAGCGGGTTAAGGCGTTCACTCGTCTTGAGATCGTTCGCTGCGGGACGGCGTAGGTTCGAATCCGGCTCTGGTCGGAATTTATTCAGCCTACGTATAGGGCCGGTGGCAACCCACCATCCTGAGGAAATTGGGAAGCTCCGAGTGAGTGAGCGTAACCTGGTCAAGAAGACCTACAACAACGGCTGGGGGTTCGTCGGGCTGATCACTCGTCACCCCAACACTGGTCTGAGACCTCCACGCTATAACAGGTGACGGCGGAACAGTGTGGGAGGGAGACCAGCAGTCGGTAGGTAAGCCAAGGCCCGCCAAGGTGCTGTCGAGCTGTAGGGTTATTATCTAATTTAAAAAGTGTATAGTGATAATTAATTTTACTTCATTAGCAGGATTAAACACTTTGCATAATACGTTGTAATAATCTGAGATTCATCTTCAGGACTTCTAACCCCACTGTTTCAACTTTATGTGGCGGCTGCTAATAAGGGATGATCCCCATCCCGAAATAAAATTCTGGCTCTGACCTGCAATGATTCGAACTTTTAAAAACCTGTCATTTCGAGCTCGGAAAGGGATTTTTTTTATCATTCATAGGGAATTTCTTTCTGAGCCAGGAAAACAACAACAGAAGTTTGGCGCGTGAAACTGAATGCATGTAGTCGTTGGCTTCGTGTTTATTATTTATTAAGGTGTTAGTGTTTGTCGTGATAGTGCTGTGTTAAAGGGTAATGGATGTGATACAAGATTTGCTGGTGAAACCTTTTGGAACAAGATCTTTTCAGGAGAAGTTGCAAATTGTTAATACAGGTAGGCCAGTGTCATCGCTTGAACTTATTTCTACACACAAAGACAAAAATCGGGAATATGTGAGGCATATTCGCAAGCAAATTATGACAAAACACCATGGTTGACAGGAAGTATAAGTGTTAATAAGCTTTGCATTTTTGTTGGCCGTGCTTACTTTTCGGGGCTGAAAAGAATGTATGGACGCGTGGCTGATACTGTAATCTTTGCAACACTTGTGTCAAACATGAAAAATCCAAAAGTCACATAACTTCCTTTGTTAAGCTGCAATCTTTCGCAAAGACACGTATTGACGTGAACTGGACAAACAGCGTGCTTTGGATGTGGTACGGCACAAGTGATCGGGTCCTGGAGTAAGTTGAATTTTGCACTTAAATTAATATTGCGGGTTTTTATTTCACTAGTGCACGTCTTTCATTTTATATTTCACAGGCTGTTTTTTATAGCTTTATAATACTGTCTTGTTTTATTATTTGAAATTCTACACGTATAGTAAACTGCAATAACGAGAATTAATTGATTGTGATCGTAGCAATAAGACAAATATTCCGACACAATATTCCTAAATCCAATATGGAGCTTGACATAAATTGCACGGAAACTTTTGGAGTTTGAGGATCAAAAGGTCGGAGATTACCCACTCGTTAGAACCAGCATACACCACTGATACAAATAGAATGTTCTTTGCTTGGAAGTTACGAGTGAGTAGCGTAACCCGGTCATAAAAATCTTCTATAACGGCTGAGGGCTCGACGTGCTGACCCCACGTCACCTCATACCAGTTGAAGAACTCACACCTCTAGGTAGAATTGTGGGAAGGAGACTGGCAGTCGGGAGATAGGCCAAGGCCCTATATGCTCGTCAATACTCGTCAGAAATTCAATCAAATTCATTCAGCTGTGCGTCATAAGTTGTGTTAACACACATTATGAGTCAATAATAATAAGTTAAGAAATTGATAAGACGTTTCTGTACTGAAGGTAACTAGAGGTTGTTTTCTTGTAACGTCGTTACTGTGTCCAGCTCGGCATTGTGATTAAAATTACTCTATCTGCATGTTCACTTTCCTCTTACATAAGTTTTCCTTTCGCGAAAACATCGTTCCATAGTTTCCAGTTTCTCAATATATTTTTCTATGAAGTGTTGAATATAATTCTAGCCTGCTTTCCACAAGCTACACAACTTCTTCCTCTCTCTCTCTCTCTCTCTCTCTCTCTCTCTCTCTCTCTCTCTCTCTCCCACTCAGAGGTGCAATGTAACATAATTTAAGAAGGCCATTGTTGCACAAACGATAAACGAACATGTGTTAAATTCGGTAAGATCAGCAGGTAAGGGAAGCTCGATTTTAGCTGCAAATCAGTGCCTTCGTTACAGGAAAATCCCCAACAAAGCAAGGAAATAACTAATGAATGGTTATGCTTTACGATCTTTAGGGTTAAAAATAGGTGATCTAAATCTTTAAAAGAAAACCGTTTTCCAGATAGAATAGGTGTATGCATGAATAGAAAACAAAAATTAAGATATTGTATTAGCTGTGGAGTTCATTCTGTTGTAGCTTTGTGGCACATCCGGTAAAGGCACCCATTTCCAGTTCCACTTGTGTCTTGATTAGGGTTCGAGCCTCACTTCATCTGGATATTTTTATTTATATTGAGGCCTGTAAGACAATAATATATGAAAGGTTCCAAATTATTTCTTACACGAGTGTATTTTTTTTTTAATTTGTTAGTCCTGAAAAGGACTGTTTGGGAAAATTGAACATTTATTTAATATCTTGTCCAGTAGCCACCTGCATCTATGACATGTCTCAGGCGTCGAGGAACGGATTGCACAAGATGTCGAATATACCTGTGCGAAGTGCACACTTCATTCCAGGCATTGTTGACGTGGTCAAATAGTTCATCACTTCTGCGAGGTGGTGGATCGGGCCAGCTTTCTTTCAAACATCGAACGACCTCGGCCCACATATTTTCAATTGGGTTGATGTCGCATCCCATGGGTGGCCAGTCAATTAGATGTATGTCGTTTCGTTCAGAAAACCAACGCTGAACGATGGCTGAATCATGGATGGAGGAGTGGTCTTGCTGGAAGTCAATATTTCCCTCGGGATACAAAGCTCGCACGCCAGGAACCATAACATGCTCCAAAATGTGCACATACTGTATCCCGTTGAGACGTCCTTCTATGCGGTGTAGGTCACCTCCGCCACCGAGAGATATCCAACCCCAGACAGGCACGCTCACGCGTCCACGCCGACGTGAGTTAGCAAAAAAATGGGGATCAAATCGTTGTCCTTGACGCCGGTAGACCAGAACCGGACCATCATTTGCAGTAGAAAATACTTTCTCGTCTGAGAAGATTACTCTATCCCAAATCCTATCAATATTTTCTTCAGCAAATGCTAGCCTATCAGTTCTGTGTGCATCCGTCAAGACCTCCTTCTTTGCTGCCCTTCGTGCCCGTAAACCAGAAGCAGCCAGCCTCCGCCGAACTGTCTGTGGGCAACCAGGAAAATCGGCCCTTGCCTTGAGTTGAGTGGCTGACTGGAATGGATTGGCTTCACACTCCGCTATCAGCCGATCGTCTTGCACTGGTGTCGAAACACGGCCCCAGCTCTCGCGTCTTTTCCGTGATGCCTCACCAGTTTCTTCGTATCGAGCCCACCACCTCCTTGCTGTCCGTGCTGGAACGCCATACTGCTCGCCAGCTAAACCAGGTGACAATCCAGCTCCCTCGATCAAACCGATCACTCTTTCTCTTGTGGATTTGTTGTAGTGCTCCATTCTTCGCGAGGTTGAAGAAAGAAATGTTGCATGCCTCTGTTTAGAGCGTAGTTCAAAGGAAATAAGGTCTTCTATTGGTATAGTTAATCACGTGATGCTGCAGTTGGTTCAAAGACGACTTCCAATTACATTCAGCCATGAAAAGTTTCGTACGAATTCATACCAGAAAAGGATGTCAAGAATAATAAAATAAATTTAACCATTATTTACAATTACATTACTTTCATTTAACAAATAAATAAAGAATAATTATGACAAATGTGCTACAACGAGTGCTCTTTACATCCATGTGCAAAAGTATTTGGTATTACTAAACACGCACACACGTTCGGAACATCTGTAGCGTAGTTGTAACGTTTCAGACAAGCATACATCTTCTTACGTTCATCTTTTCTCTTTGAGGTATTGGTTCAAACCCGGCTCAGCTTTCACGTTTTTTTTTATGTAATACTTAGTAAAGTTTTTGTCACAATTTTTTCGTCCACAAAAAAAACAATAAAAACAATAATTAAACGATCTTCTCCCCAAAACAATAATTGCAACATCATATTTATTCACATAATAAATCTATTCCACTCATAAAATTGATTCCTTCGGGTCTTAATGCAACATCACCGAAACATTCAAGTTTCAATGTTCATGTTGGAAATTGAACAATAAACAGTTTTGGGGACACATTGCTTTATATAAAACCTCATGTTATTATAGAAATATACACAAGACGTCGAATGAAAGTATGCGTAAGGAATACTCTTGAAACTCTAGAGTTGTAATCATGCGATTTGTTTTTCATAGAGTAATCTGTTATATTCAAGGTTAATTATTTCAAATTTTTTGTATTCAGTAAATATCGTACTTCTGTGTTCACTTCAACAGAAAAGAAATTGAGCGGCTAGGATTTGAACCTGTGATCTTTCATTTTATATAAAAAAAAATACACGTCTTACCAACTGTTCTACAAGGAAATAGACAAAAAGTTTCCTAACATGGTTGCGGCAACAACCACCTGCCAGTGTTCCAAACATTTCTTTGCCACAGATTGTGGATAAGTTCCTCTCTACACAAATGCCCGGTATTTTGCAGTGTATTTTAGCTCAAATTTTGCCTAAACTCATGCGAACTTTGATGAAGAGGATTTACCGGGATATCAACGAGGTTATTTCTGGATAGGCTTCCGAGGTTTCGAGAGCTCTTTTATCTTCAGGGATTGAAGGGATGACGGATAACGTGCTTGTTACTGGCAAGCGTGGTCGTAACTGCGATTCCTCATGCTGCCGAATTTTATTTTCGGAAGGAGTATGGCATCGGACGTAAAATATATATATACTGTTCTTGGATGATCTCTCTGTGTATATCGGGAGGTGGCAGTAATGATGAAGCGTTTAGAATTTTCGGAAACCATTTCAATTATATTACTGAATCACGTGCCACGTGGAATGGCAGAATCAAGTAACGTATAAGCAAGTCTGAGGGTGGCTGTTTTGAATATTGCGAATTTGGTGGAAAGTTCGTTAGATATACTTTCTGTTGAAATAACAGTATTATTTTGTTGAAATTAGACAAGTATTTTGGATATAAAGCAGTGCCGAATTAATGATCATTCTCAAGTTTTGCATTTATTAGATGTCACGTAATATATAAATAGTTATTAGTAGATTTTTATCGCATCGGCCTCGGTCGCAAAAGGTATTTACTTACGTTTATTGGGGATTTATTATTAGATTTAGATGCATTGGAAGATCGAAGTGAGGGGAACAAGAACAGTCATTACTAAATAAACGACATCACATAACCAATCTTAGCGAATTGAATACATTAAACTCTCCCGTTCGTTACAAAAATTCAATACATCAATGTAGTGGATTATTTCCTATTATAATTGTGTGTGTTTGTGTGTTAGTATTTTGAAATAATTAATATTTTAGTTGTGGAGTGAAGAGCGTACACAATACTTATCTTAAATTCCATTACTTGATTGATGATTTGGTTTAATTTACTTCGCCTTTGTGACGTTTTTGGTTCATCGCGAAGATGAGAATGGGTGATGGGATGATGAAATTGATGAAGGAACACTTACAAAGAACACCCATGCCTGACCAGGATTCGAACCCAGCATTAAATACCATTACCTACAGCATCCTGAATGTATATATATTATATGTAAATTAGTCATAATGTGTGTTAACTCAGCTTATGACGAATAGCTAAAATACAAAAAGTTTTAACCTTAAATCCTGGCAAGCAACTGAATAAGCATTAACCTTCTTAGGGAGAAAATGTGCAGAAGAGACATCCCTTGAAGTGTGCATCGGATATTTTACAGTGCTGAAATATCAATTGTCTCTGTTTAGCACACACACACACACACACACACACACACACACACACACACACACACACACACACACACACACACACACACACACACACACAAAAAAATAGAGGGTGGGATTTGAACCCGCGACCTTTCAAGTATGTTGAAAAATATGGATACCAGCGTCTAACCAACTGCTCTACGTTAACTTAATGACAACATTCCCTTACAAACACGTAGATGTTTATGATAAAATCGATCTTCCTGTGTTCCAGCATGTTTTCTCCACAAGTCGTGAAATAAATGATTTCTTTTAGATCTGTTCGATATTGTGCAGGGCATTGTAAATAAAATGTCGCATAAACTCCTCAGAAATTTGCCTCTTTCTACTCAAACTTGATGGCGATTTACTCCAGGTGGAGAAAACCCCTGTTCAGTGTTTCAAACCTATGTGATATCAAGTCGAGCACGCAGAATTGTTACAATTTCGCACGATTCTCATTCTTATTCTTATTTCAATTTACTATTTCAGTTTCAGTGTGTATTATATTAGCGATTGATAGTTTATAAGTTCATGGAATGTGCGAAATTGGAATCCTTTCACCGCAGCGTTTTTCGTCTAGTTGAATGACGAACTCAAAGTTGGCTACTCTCAGCTGGCGCTGAAGTGCAATGTTGCTAAGTTTACGATTTTCGGACTTAGAATTCTTTCGGGGCGATCAAATAAGAAGTTGAGAAGTGTACCATTCCCCGTCCGGTCCTCTTTCTCTTTTGTTGAACCGTGCTTTGTTCTTGCTGCGGTGTCTCCCCACTGTGTTTGGGGACTCCCCACGCGCTGCATGTGTTTGTTTCCCGCTGTGCAATTGTTACTTCATGCTTCATTGCTTCTTTTGTCCCTACCGTTGTCGATCGCTACCCTTTCCCTTCACTTGTCTTGCGGGACACTCCTATTTCCTTTGTGGAACCCCATGCGCATGCGTTGCGCAGCTGCCGCCTAGTGTTTTTCGGATGGGCGACTTTGGTGTTCCTTTTGACTTCGTTTGTTCCGCCTTTCTATCTTCACTGGTACTGGCTGTACAGAGGTGTGAAGTTCATTTTCACACGTTTTCGGCGTTGTCTAGCTCCTCACGGAGGCATCTCTCGGCAAAGTGGAAGGGGAACTTTCGTCTCTATTTCATGGGAGGTATCTGTGGTTTTCGTTTGTACTATACCTTTAGAATCACCCTGTATATATACTACACACATACCCCCCCCCCCACACACAGACACACGCAAGTTTCAATGGAATAAAAGTAAAAGACTGAGATAAAATGAGGACTTTCTTTCCCGACTGAACTTTCATCCAGGCTTTTGCCCCCCCCCCCAATCAGAGGGTCTGAACACGCCTATGGTTACGGGTAAAAATCCCAGCCTGGACATACGTGTTCTTTGTGAGTGTTCCCTTATTAATTTCATATCTTTATTCATCTTCATCGTCACGATCAGACAAACTTGGCAGAAAAACCATGCAAAATAACTAAATTCAATGAACCTCACAGCATTTGTAATCTTCTTTGTTCTACATGTTTATATATGCCCCCTCCCCCTTAAAAAATCATGGGCACGGGCCTTAGCAACATAAAATAAAGAAGAAAAAACAAATGCAAAATTATTAATAGAAAGCAATAATTAAGAATAAAATCTAACATGCCCGTAACCCCAGGCGTCGTAGAGCTCTGTTCTAACTACTTCACTAGGGTGGTCGGCGAAATGCTGTTGGAGTATCAAATGTGACCACCAATGCTATGGTAATATTACAGCTAGAACTAAACATACAATTGTATAGTTCCGACATTATGGTCCAAAGTAACGGGGAAAAAATCAACTCACCAATACACCTCCTCCCTAAATGACAGGGTCGATGAAAGACACGGTCCCAAAATGAAGGGGTCGAAAAGAGAAGCGGTTGATAAAGAACACAGGCGCAAAATGACAAGGTCCATAAATGACACGGTCTCAAAATAACAGGGTCGAAAAGATAAATTGTCGATTAAAGACACGGTAAAAAATGACAGGTTCCAGAAAAGAAACGGTCCAGAAAAGACATGGTCCCAAAATGACAGGGTCGATAAAAGACACGGTCACATAATGACAGGGTCGAAAAAATAAACGGTCCATAAAAGTCATGGTTGCAAAATGACAGGGTCGATAAAAGACACTGTCGCAAAATGAGGAGGTCGATTAAAGACACGGGCGCAAAAAGACAGGGTCGATAAAAGACATGGTCGCAAAATAACAGGATCGATAAAAGACACGGTCGCAAAATGAGAAGGTCGATAAAAGACAGGGTCGGAAAATGACAGGGTCGATAAAAGACACGGCAAAAATGACAGGGTCGAAAAAGTAACGGTCCATAAAAGACACGGTCGCAAAATGATACGGTCGGAAGAAGACAGGGTCGATAAAAAACACGTTCCCAAATGACAGGGTCCATAAAAGACACGTTCCCAAATGACAGGGTCGATAAAAGACACGGTAGAAAATGATAGGGTAGAAAAAAGAATCTGTCCATAAATGAAACGGTCGCAAAATGACACGGTCCATAAAAGACACGGTCGATAAAAGACACGGTCGCAAAATGACAGGGTCGAAAAGAGAAACGGTCGATAAAAGACACGGTCGCAAATTGACAGGGTCGAAAAAAGTAACTGTCCGTAACAGACATGGTTGCAAAATTAGAGGGCCCAAAAAAGACACGGTCGCAAAATGACACGGTCTGAAAATGACATTGTCGAAAATTGAAACCGTCCATAAAAGACAAGGTTGCAAAATGATACGGTCTGAAAAAGACACGGTCGCAAAATGACAAGGTCGATAACAGACACATTCCCAAATGACAGGGTCGATAAAAGACACGGAAAAAATGACAGGGTCGATAAAAGACACGGAAAAAATGACAGGGTCGAAAAAAGAAATTGTCCATAAAAGACACGGTTGCAAATGATACGATCGGAAAGAGACACGGTCGGAAAGAGAGACAGTCGGAAAATGACAGGGTCGATAAAAGACACGGGAAAAAGTGACAGGGTCGAAAAAAGTAACGGTCCATAAAATACATGGTCGCAAAATGACAGGGTCGAAAAAAGTAACGGTCCATAAAAGACACTGTCGCAAAATGAAAGGGTCGAAAAAAGAAACGGTCCTAAGAAGACACTGTCGCAAAATGATACGGTCGGAAAAAGACACAGTCGGAAAAAGAGACTGTCGATGAAGGACACTTTCCCAAATGACAGGGTCGATAAAAAACACGGTGGAAATGACAGGGTCGAAAAAAGAAACTCTCCATAAAAGACACGGTCACACAATGACAGGGTCGAAAAAGGAAACGGTCCATAAAAGACACTGTCGCAAAATTAAAGGGTCGAAAAAAGACACTGTCGCAAAATGAAAGGGTCGAAAAAAAGGAACTCTCCATAAAAGACGGTTGCAAAATAATACGGTCGGAAAAGTCATGTTCGGAAAAAGACAGGGTTGATAAAAACAAGTTCCCAAATGACAGGGTCGAAAAAAGAAACGGTCCATAAAATACACGGTCGGAAAAGGACACGTTCCCAAATGACAGGGTCGATAAAACACACGGTAAAAAATGACAGGGTTCTTAAAAGAAACGGTACCATTAAAGACATCGTCGCAAAATGACAGGGTCGAAAAGAGAAATTGTCGATTAAAGACACGGTAAAAAATGACAGGTTCCAGAAAAGAAACGGTCCATAAAAGACATGGTCCCAAAATGACAGGGTCGATAAAAGACACGGTCACATAATGACAGGGTCGAAAAAATAAACGGTCCATAAAAGTCATGGTTGCAAAATGACAGGGTCGATAAAAGACACTGTCGCAAAATGAGAAGGTCGATTAAAGACACGGGCGCAAAAAGACAGGGTCGATAAAAGACATGGTCGCAAGATAACATGATCGATAAAAGACACGGTCGCAAAATGAGAAGGTCGATAAAAGACAGGGTCGGAAAATGACAGGGTCGATAAAAGACACGGCAAAAATGACAGGGTCGAAAAAGTAACGGTCCATAAAAGACACGGTCGCAAAATGATACGGTCGGAAGAAGACAGGGTCGATAAAAAACACGTTCCCAAATGACAGGGCCCATAAAAGACACGTTCCCAAATGACAGGGTCGATAAAAGACACGGTAGAAAATGATAGGGTAGAAAAAAGAATCTGTCCATAAATGAAACGGTCGCAAAATGACACGGTCCATAAAAGACACGGTCGATAAAAGACACGGTCGCAAAATGACAGGGTCGAAAAGAGAAACGGTCGATAAAAGACACGGTCGCAAATTGACAGGGTCGAAAAAAGTAACTGTCCGTAACAGACATGGTTGCAAAATTAGAGGGCCCAAAAAAGACACGGTCGCAAAATGACACGGTCTGAAAATGACATTGTCGAAAATTGAAACCGTCCATAAAAGACAAGGTTGCAAAATGATACGGTCTGAAAAAGACACGGTCGCAAAATGACAAGGTCGATAACAGACACATTCCCAAATGACAGGGTCGATAAAAGACACGGAAAAAATGACAGGGTCGATAAAAGACACGGAAAAAATGACAGGGTCGAAAAAAGAAATTGTCCATAAAAGACACGGTTGCAAATGATACGATCGGAAAGAGACACGGTCGGAAAGAGAGACAGTCGGAAAATGACAGGGTCGATAAAAGACACGGGAAAAAGTGACAGGGTCGAAAAAAGTAACGGTCCATAAAATACATGGTCGCAAAATGACAGGGTCGAAAAAAGTAACGGTCCATAAAAGACACTGTCGCAAAATGAAAGGGTCGAAAAAAGAAACGGTCCTAAGAAGACACTGTCGCAAAATGATACGGTCGGAAAAAGACATAGTCGGAAAAAGAGACTGTCGATGAAGGACACTTTCCCAAATGACAGGGTCGATAAAAAACACGGTGGAAATGACAGGGTCGAAAAAAGAAACTCTCCATAAAAGACACGGTCACACAATGACAGGGTCGAAAAAGGAAACGGTCCATAAAAGACACTGTCGCAAAATTAAAGGGTCGAAAAAAGACACTGTCGCAAAATGAAAGGGTCGAAAAAAAGAAACTCTCCATAAAAGACGGTTGCAAAATAATACGGTCGGAAAAGTCATGTTCTGAAAAAGACAGGGTTGATAAAAACAAGTTCCCAAATGACAGGGTCGAAAAAAGAAACGGTCCATAAAATACACGGTCGGAAAAGGACACGTTCCCAAATGACAGGGTCGATAAAACACACGGTAAAAAATGACAGGGTTCTTAAAAGAAACGGTACCATTAAAGACATGGTCTCAAAATGACATGTTCACAAAATGACATGGTCGATAAAAGACACGGTGGCAATGTGAAGGGGTCGAAAAGAGGAGCGGTCGATAAAAAAAACGGTCACATAATGACAGGGTTGAAAAAATAAACGGTTTATAAAATTCATGGTTGCAAAATCATAGGGTCGATAAAAGACACGGTAAAAAATGACAGGGTCGAAAAAAGAAACTCTCCATAAAAGACACGGTTGCAAAATGATACGGTCCGAAAAGACACGGTCGGAGAAAGACAGGGTCCATAAAAGACATGTTCCCAAATGACAGGATCAATAAAAGACAAGTTCCCAAATGACATGGTCGATAAAAGACACAGCAAAAAATGACATGGTCGAAAAAAGTAACGGTCTATAAAAGACATGGTCGCAAAATTACAGGGTCGCAAATTGACAGGGTCGAAAAAAGAAACGGTCGCAAAATGACACGGTCGGAAAAACACAAGGTCGCAAAATGACATGGTCGATAAAAGACACGGTCGCAAAATGACATGGTCGATAAAAGACACGGTCGCAAAATGACATGGTCGATAAAAGACGGTCGCAAAATGACATGGTCGATAAAAGACACTGTCGCAAAGAGAGACGGTCGCAAAATGACACGGTCGATAGAAGACGCGGACAGAGAGTGACAGGGTCGAAAAAAGAAACGGTCCATACAAGAGATGGTCGCAAAATGATAAGGTCGGAAAAAGAGACGGTCGGAAAAAGAGACTGTCAAAGGACACGTTCCCAAATGACAGGGTCGATAAAAAACACTGTAGAAAATGACAGGGTCGAAAAAAGAAACTGTCCATAAAAGACGCGGTCGCATAATGACAGGGTCGCAAATTGACAGGGTCGAAAAAAGAAACGGTCGCAAAATGACACGGTCGGAAAAACACAAGGTCGCAAAATGACATGGTCGATAAAAGACACGGTCGCAAAATGACATGGTCGATAAAAGACACGGTCGCAAAATGACATGGTCGATAAAAGACGGTCGCAAAATGACATGGTCGATAAAAGACACTGTCGCAAAGAGAGACGGTCGCAAAATGACACGGTCGATAGAAGACGCGGACAGAGAGTGACAGGGTCGAAAAAAGAAACGGTCCATACAAGAGATGGTCGCAAAATGATAAGGTCGGAAAAAGAGATGGTCGGAAAAAGAGACTGTCAAAGGACACGTTCCCAAATGACAGGGTCGATAAAAAAACACTGTAGAAAATGACAGGGTCGAAAAAAGAAACTGTCCATAAAAGACGCGGTCGCATAATGACAGGGTCGCAAATTGACAGGGTCGAAAAAAGAAACGGTCGCAAAATGACACGGTCGGAAAAACACAAGGTCGCAAAATGACATGGTCGATAAAAGACACGGTCGCAAAATGACATGGTCGATAAAAGACACGGTCGCAAAATGACATGGTCGATAAAAGACGGTCGCAAAATGACATGGTCGATAAAAGACACTGTCGCAAAGAGAGACGGTCGCAAAATGACACGGTCGATAGAAGACGCGGACAGAGAGTGACAGGGTCGAAAAAAGAAACGGTCCATACAAGAGATGGTCGCAAAATGATAAGGTCGGAAAAAGAGACGGTCGGAAAAAGAGACTGTCAAAGGACACGTTCCCAATTGACAGGGTCGATAAAAAAACACTGTAGAAAATGACAGGGTCGAAAAAAGAAACTGTCCATAAAAGACGCGGTCGCATAATGACAGGGTCGCAAATTGACAGGGTCGAAAAAAGAAACGGTCGCAAAATGACACGGTCGGAAAAACACAAGGTCGCAAAATGACATGGTCGATAAAAGACACGGTCGCAAAATGACATGGTCGATAAAAGACACGGTCGCAAAATGACATGGTCGATAAAAGACGGTCGCAAAATGACATGGTCGATAAAAGACACTGTCGCAAAGAGAGACGGTCGCAAAATGAAACGGTCGATAGAAGACGCGGACAGAGAGTGACAGGGTCGAAAAAAGAAACGGTCCATACAAGAGATGGTCGCAAAATGATAAGGTCGGAAAAAGAGACGGTCGGAAAAAGAGACTGTCAAAGGACACGTTCCCAAATGACAGGGTCGATAAAAAAACACTGTAGAAAATGACAGGGTCGAAAAAAGAAACTGTCCATAAAAGACGCGGTCGCATAATGACAGGGTCGCAAATTGACAGGGTCGAAAAAAGAAACGGTCGCAAAATGACACGGTCGGAAAAACACAAGGTCGCAAAATGACATGGTCGATAAAAGACACGGTCGCAAAATGACATGGTCGATAAAAGACACGGTCGCAAAATGACATGGTCGATAAAAGACGGTCGCAAAATGACATGGTCGATAAAAGACACTGTCGCAAAGAGAGACGGTCGCAAAATGACACGGTCGATAGAAGACGCGGACAGAGAGTGACAGGGTCGAAAAAAGAAACGGTCCATACAAGAGATGGTCGCAAAATGATAAGGTCGGAAAAAGAGACGGTCGGAAAAAGAGACTGTCAAAGGACACGTTCCCAAATGACAGGGTCGATAAAAAAACACTGTAGAAAATGACAGGGTCGAAAAAAGAAACTGTCCATAAAAGACGCGGTCGCATAATGACAGGGTCGCAAATTGACAGGGTCGAAAAAAGAAACGGTCGCAAAATGACACGGTCGGAAAAACACAAGGTCGCAAAATGACATGGTCGATAAAAGACACGGTCGCAAAATGACATGGTCGATAAAAGACACGGTCGCAAAATGACATGGTCGATAAAAGACGGTCGCAAAATGACATGGTCGATAAAAGACACTGTCGCAAAGAGAGACGGTCGCAAAATGACACGGTCGATAGAAGACGCGGACAGAGAGTGACAGGGTCGAAAAAAGAAACGGTCCATACAAGAGATGGTCGCAAAATGATAAGGTCGGAAAAAGAGACGGTCGGAAAAAGAGACTGTCAAAGGACACGTTCCCAAATGACAGGGTCGATAAAAAAACACTGTAGAAAATGACAGGGTCGAAAAAAGAAACTGTCCATAAAAGACGCGGTCGCATAATGACAGGGTCGCAAATTGACAGGGTCGAAAAAAGAAACGGTCGCAAAATGACACGGTCGGAAAAACACAAGGTCCCAAAATGACATGGTCGATAAAAGACACGGTCGCAAAATGACATGGTCGATAAAAGACACGGTCGCAAAATGACATGGTCGATAAAAGACGGTCGCAAAATGACATGGTCGATAAAAGACACTGTCGCAAAGAGAGACGGTCGCAAAATGACACGGTCGATAGAAGACGCGGACAGAGAGTGACAGGGTCGAAAAAAGAAACGGTCCATACAAGAGATGGTCGCAAAATGATAAGGTCGGAAAAAGAGACGGTCGGAAAAAGAGACTGTCAAAGGACACGTTCCCAAATGACAGGGTCGATAAAAAAACACTGTAGAAAATGACAGGGTCGAAAAAAGAAACTGTCCATAAAAGACGCGGTCGCATAATGACAGGGTCGCAAATTGACAGGGTCGAAAAAAGAAACGGTCGCAAAATGACACGGTCGGAAAAACAAAAGGTCGCAAAATGACATGGTCGATAAAAGACACGGTCGCAAAATGACATGGTCGATAAAAGACACGGTCGCAAAATGACATGGTCGATAAAAGACGGTCGCAAAATGACATGGTCGATAAAAGACACTGTCGCAAAGAGAGACGGTCGCAAAATGACACGGTCGATAGAAGACGCGGACAGAGAGTGACAGGGTCGAAAAAAGAAACGGTCCATACAAGAGATGGTCGCAAAATGATAAGGTCGGAAAAAGAGACGGTCGGAAAAAGAGACTGTCAAAGGACACGTTCCCAAATGACAGGGTCGATAAAAAAACACTGTAGAAAATGACAGGGTCGAAAAAAGAAACTGTCCATAAAAGACGCGGTCGCATAATGACAGGGTCGCAAATTGACAGGGTCGAAAAAAGAAACGGTCGCAAAATGACATGGTCGGAAAAACACAAGGTCGCAAAATGACATGGTCGATAAAAGACACGGTCGCAAAATGACATGGTCGATAAAAGACACTGTCGCAAAGAGAGACGGTCGCAAAATGACACGGTCGATAGAAGACGCGGACAGAGAGTGACAGGGTCGAAAAAAGAAACGGTCCATACAAGAGATGGTCGCAAAATGATAAGGTCGGAAAAAGAGACGGTCGGAAAAAGAGACTGTCAAAGGACACGTTCCCAAATGACAGGGTCGATAAAAAAACACTGTAGAAAATGACAGGGTCGAAAAAAGAAACTGTCCATAAAAGACGCGGTCGCATAATGACAGGGTCGCAAATTGACAGGGTCGAAAAAAGAAACGGTCGCAAAATGACACGGTCGGAAAAACACAAGGTCGCAAAATGACATGGTCGATAAAAGACACGGTCGCAAAATGACATGGTCGATAAAAGACACGGTCGCAAAATGACATGGTCGATAAAAGACGGTCGCAAAATGACATGGTCGATAAAAGACACTGTCGCAAAGAGAGACGGTCGCAAAATGACACGGTCGATAGAAGACGCGGACAGAGAGTGACAGGGTCGAAAAAAGAAACGGTCCATACAAGAGATGGTCGCAAAATGATAAGGTCGGAAAAAGAGACGGTCGGAAAAAGAGACTGTCAAAGGACACGTTCCCAAATGACAGGGTCGATAAAAAAACACTGTAGAAAATGACAGGGTCGAAAAAAGAAACTGTCCATAAAAGACGCGGTCGCATAATGACAGGGTCGCAAATTGACAGGGTCGAAAAAAGAAACGGTCGCAAAATGACACGGTCGGAAGAACACAAGGTCGCAAAATGACATGGTCGATAAAAGACACGGTCGCAAAATGACATGGTCGATAAAAGACACGGTCGCAAAATGACATGGTCGATAAAAGACGGTCGCAAAATGACATGGTCGATAAAAGACACTGTCGCAAAGAGAGACGGTCGCAAAATGACACGGTCGATAGAAGACGCGGACAGAGAGTGACAGGGTCGAAAAAAGAAACGGTCCATACAAGAGATGGTCGCAAAATGATAAGGTCGGAAAAAGAGACGGTCGGAAAAAGAGACTGTCAAAGGACACGTTCCCAAATGACAGGGTCGATAAAAAAACACTGTAGAAAATGACAGGGTCGAAAAAAGAAACTGTCCATAAAAGACGCGGTCGCATAATGACAGGGTCGCAAATTGACAGGGTCGAAAAAAGAAACGGTCGCAAAATGACACGGTCGGAAAAACACAAGGTCGCAAAATGACATGGTCGATAAAAGACACGGTCGCAAAATGACATGGTCGATAAAAGACACGGTCGCAAAATGACATGGTCGATAAAAGACGGTCGCAAAATGACATGGTCGATAAAAGACACTGTCGCAAAGAGAGACGGTCGCAAAATGACAGGCTCAATAAATGACACGGTAGAAAATGACAGGGGCCGAAAAAAGAAAATGTCCATTAAAGACATGATCGCAAAATGACAGGTTCGATAAGACATGGTCGGAAAATGACAGGGTCGAAAAGAGAAACGGTCGATAAAAGACAGGGTCGCAAAATGAGAGGGTCGATGAAAGACACGGTCACAAATGGCAGGGTCGAAAGGAGAAACGGTCCATAAAGGACATGGTCGGAAAATGACAGGGTCCAAAAAAGACAGGGTCGATAAAAAACACGGTAAAGATATCAAGGTCGAAAAAAGAAACGGTCCATAAAAGACACGGTCGGTAAATAATTTTTTTATTTATTTATTTTACTTCGCGTTTTGTGCCTCTTGGCTAATTTGCGAAGATTGGGATGAGTGATGAAATGTTGATATTGGTGAATGGACATTCACAAACAACCAAGCCCGAGCGGGATTCGAACTCTGGACCCCTGGCGTCGCAGCGCGGTGTGGTCGCAAAATGACATGGCCGGAAAAGACGTTCGCAAAATGACAGGTTCAGAAGAAAACATTGCCGCAAAATGACAGGGTCAAAAAAATACATTGTAGCGAAGACACGGGGTCGAAGAAAGAAAGTGTCGTCAAAGGGGAGTCTACACCTTTTCTGATGTCTGTCTTTCAGTGCCCATGTATTTTCTCATGCCTGTCTAATAGTGCCCATGTTTTTTTTAAGAACCCTATCTCTCAGTGACCATGTTTCTTAAGTCATTTTCTTTTAGATTCCGTGCTAAAAACGGAATCACTTACATTGAAATATCTAAGTTCCTTGGTCTGCATTATAACAACGCTTTCGTCTATGTATCCGTGTGTGGAGTTGGGATTTACGCGATACTTTAAAGATTTACCCACAACCATTTGCTACCCCAAGTGCCGAGGTCATTGCATGAGGGAGAGCAGAATAAGTGGTCTCCAATATATGCGCTTCGTGAAAAAGTACAATAATACAAAGAACTGGGCATCAATCAAATTATACGTAGCTGTTTATGGAAAGAAGCAAGGCGAATCCAGTTTCTATTTAAATAGTGGACTCAAGTCTGAACTTGTAAACAACGCCAAAGATTTTCAATTCAATTTGAATTTCATGATTTGTAAAGTAATAATAAAATATAACAACAATAATGATAAAACAAATATATAAGTTTATGTAATGAAATATTACTCTGCCGCTCTGAGAAAAAATCCTGCGGGTGCCCTTGTGCGTTACATTTAATGTCTTTGATTCGTTTTGTTCAAATGCATTTCCAAGGATCTAACTGCGACAATTACAGATCAAATTTTCTGCAAGGCAACTGGCGTAACCAAAACATCTGCGACTTGCCCAATTTTTTGAGCATCTCGATGACGTAGTGGTAGGGTCGTCGCCTTGTAATCAAGGGGTCCAGGAGTAATACCCGTTTGAGATTATTCCACTTTAAACTGTAGGTCCAGTCCCGATTAGCCTTTCTGTGCATAAAGTGGACTTCCACAACAACAATTGCCACATATTTGGCCCCCGAACCATGAGGATGATGAAATTGATGAAATGACAGTCGCAAGGAACATCCATTCCCAGACAGGGATTCGAACTCTGACTCCTGGCATCATAGCACTCTTTGCTAACCACTCCACCACGGAAGACGGCCCATGTGCGTTCGAGATTATCCTTTCATCAATTTAATATTTTCACCAATCATTCTCTTTTCGCGATTAGCCAAAAGTGGCAGAAAAGCGAAGTAAAATAAAACAAACACATCAATCAATCAAGACAAAGTAATGCACTTACCTTGTAAGTATCGCTGATAGGCTGAAGCATTCCCGCATTTCTGAGATGAGGAATCAGAGTACACGAGAGTACACACTCGTAAAGATGAAACATGTCTATTCCAGAGTTATTAGCGTCGGGAGAGAGATAGTTTCCTGGCAAGTTTGAAGCAATTTACTGGAAATACTCAACGTTCCATTTGCACTGTGTTCGGTGGCTTGATTGAACGTTTTGGCATGCTTCTTTCACTGTAGAGACTCACCGTGCACACTTGAGCCGCAACGTAAGACTTTCCATATTAGGCCGAGAACGGGATTGGCACTTTTACATATCGTCGAAACGGCCCGACGGCGTCCGCACTGCTGGCAACAATACTAGTTGCACTTGACTCTCGCTGCTAAAGAGCAAAACGCTTTGCCAGCAAGAAAGACCCACACTGACTCGCACAAACCAGTCCACAGCACACGTTCCTCTATGCTCTCAACTTCTAGTTTGCTAACCGACAGCAACTACCAAAGATCAAGCACTGTCTGTGCAAGAAAACAGAGTTCCCGTGCTGTAGTTTTAAAACCAAGGAAGTTGCAACTGGGTCGAATACTTCTTTGTTATTTCTTTTAACGCGTGTCTCTACGGTAGACCGCTCCATGAAGCCTGCACAATGCACATGCCTATAACACCATTAAGCCTTGTTTCCATGATGTGAAAAACTAAATTTGCTGACCAAGGCAGTAATTTATTTTATTAAAAACATGAACTAAACGTAACGTATCAACCTTCTAGCAAGGTCTTCTTCAGACTCTGTATCAAAAGCGGGCATTAAAACTTACAGGAAGGGAGGGAGAAGAGTCTTAGGAATAGCGAAGAATGCAAACAAGAAAAATGAAAACAGAGAAGAGGAAGAGGAAGGGATTATCTACGAAGTGAAATGTAAAGAATGTCAGAGTGTGTACATAGGAGAAAAGAAAAAGAGGCTGAAAGACAAGTTGAAACAACATAGGGATTATGTACGACTTAAGAGAGAGAGAAATGCAATATTTAAACACACGAGAGAAACAGGACATGACATAGAGTGGGATGAGGCTAAGCAGATAGGAAGGGAGAAGAGAATGCTAGTGAGAAAATGGAAGGAGGCCAAGAAAATAGAGAAGAAAGGTGAAGACACAATGAACTGGAATGGGGACTGAAGTTAAACAAAGAATGGAAGAAGGTGTTAGAAAGAGTGGAAAGGACAAGAGAGAAAGAGGAGAGAAGAAGGAAGAAAAATGAAGAAAAAAGAGCGTGAGATAAAAAGTCCAACCACATTCTATATGGAAGTAAATATGTTTAGACTTTTAGGTGAAAGTACAGTTGACAGGGGAAAGCCACCTGCTAGAAAGTTCCAGAACAACTTTCTAATGGTCTGGAGGGAGTAATGTTTGTGTGTATATATAATGCCCTGTTTTTGTATCTTGTTACATTTGTACTTGATACAGAGTCTGAAGAAGACCTTGCTAGAAGGTTGAAACGTTACGTTTAGTTCATGTTTTTAATAAAATTAATTACTGCCTTGGTTAGCATATTTAGTTTTTACATGCTTATAGTTTCAGTTCTCATCGGAACGCCACTTTACTTCAAAGAAAGTTCCGAAAGATAAGTTTCCCCTCTGACAATCTGTGTCAACTCCACGTGGAGCCCCGTAAATCCTCCCCTCAAACCTTTCCCCACAATAACGTCCGTCCAAGAACTCACAGTAGAGTGCAACACACATACAGTGATGGACAAAAGTAATCATACAGTGGAACTGAAAGGAAGAAAGGATGAATTGCAGCAGCTAGGAATACAATAAGGAAGTCAAAACTGTTAATGCTTTACCATGTATGCACCAAACGATATATTGACAACAAAAATAAATAACAGATGCTGCTTGTAGAAAAAATAAAATACAAAACATTCTCAATACCCGCTTCTTTGGCTGGACAAAAGTATTCATACACCAACATAAAAGTTCACTTTGAAGAAAAGAAAGAAACAAATACCATGTCGTCAGAATTTAGTATGCATTCCTCTGTTATGGAGAATAGCTGTCAAGTCTCTTTTGCATAGAATGAACAAGAGGCGTGGTTATTTCAGATGTAATATTGTGCCACTCATGCAAAATGACCTCTTTCAGTCTATTCTTGCTTGTTATGTCATGTTTTCGGAGTCTGGTTTCCAAATGGCTCCAAAGATGTTCAATGGGGTTAAGGTTGGGGGACTGAGGTGGAGTTTTGAGTGTGTGGGGAGTATTATATAACAACCAAAGGCGGACAATCTCAGCTGTATGTTTAGGGTCGTTGTCCTACTTGAAGTAAAAATCATTCCCAAGACCCAAATGATCGATACTCTGCTGCAAATTGTTCTTCAGAATATCCAAATAGACAAATCTATCCATAGTTCCCTCAATAAAGACGAGTTCTCCAACACCTGAGGCTGACATACAGCCCCAGACTATAACGCCACCACCTCCATGTTTAACTGTGGCCAAGATATTTCGAGACTCAAGCTCAGTATTGGGCTTTCTCCACACCAAAATTCTACCATCACTATGGATAATATTAAATATACTCTCGTCCGTAAACAACACTTATCCCAGAAGTCCAAACTTTTACTCACATACTCCTTTGCAAATGTTAATCTGACCTTCTTGTTCTTCTTACTGATCTATGGCTTCCTTCTAGGTACCCTAGCTCTGTACCCTGCTCGGTTGAAAAGCCTTCTAATACTTCTTGAGGACACTTGTTTTCCCAAGTGTTCGTGAACATGTGCCGGCCGTGAACCGGAAGTTGTTGTGCTACAGTTCCACAATCGATTGTGCCGTTCGATATGTTTTTGTTTACTCGTGGATAGCCCCTATACTCCGTATACGGGCCGCAACCTGATGACGTCAAAAGATTAGTCGTGTGTTTTGGCGAAATACATGTATTTCAATGAGAGATTTGTACGATAAAGAGTTCCTGTAAATCTATTCATTTCAGAGTAAGAACAATAATTGTTATCGCAAACTAGACTTAGTTGTCTCCTGATCAGTTACAAGTAAATTTATGCGTTTGTATGTAGTACAACATTTAATTAGATGTTAGTTATAAAAAGTCTGTGTTCAATCAGTGCGATGTGTACGACATTTAGGAATTTGTGAACATAGCTGAATGGTAATATTAACTACATGAATGCCGGGTTTGTAACTATTATATTACTTTATTTATCACGAAAAAATGTTGATTGTTATTTATATGTCCGTTTTATTGCTCATACTTTGTCTGAAATTGTGCAGTTTAAAGTGCAAGAGTCACGTCTTTAACAATTTTATTTCCAGTCACAGTCAATGATATTCACTTACTTCTTCATGCTATGTTCCAGTTTACAAGAATTATGTGCTTGATATACATGACCTGACAGAAATACAATGTACATCAATAGAATTTTACGACCTTGTTCAATTTTATTAGCATATTTCACAAATACATTGTGGATAATTTTGTACCTTTGTACTCAGTAATGGATGTTATATTTTCGCTTTGTCGATTGTTTCTGTCAAAAAACAGGAAGATCTTTTGATTATTGAGATGTAGTTAACGAACTAATTACAGAGGCTGATTCATTTATATTGAGCCGAATTCAATGTGCCACTGTACCATGCATGCGCAATGCATCGCCGTGAGATTGCCCCGAGGCAAGCAAAAGTATCTCGTTAGTCACGCAGTAGAGCAGTGTGGTCAAGCGTAGTCTGATGCCGCCGAAACTGAACAGATTCTGGGAGGGGTACATTGTTGCCCTTTCCGACGGTAAGTTCACGGCGTCGCGCATCGTAGAAATGTGTAAAGTGTGTAATTTTCGTGTAGGTCGTGCCACTGTGGTTCGTATTATATGGAAATATGCGGTAGAGAGTCCTGGACCCACCACACCTACGCGAGCAACTAGAAACCGGCCTCCCGTGAAGAGGACCCTGCCGCTATTGCATGTTGTTCGGCGTATGGCGACCTCCAAAAATTCCCCCACACAGCGTGCAATGGCCAGCAAATGCCGCACATCGCAGGCGACAATCAACTACGCCATTCTACAGGGTGTCCCACGAACGGCGCAACTGGGAATTAAGAGTGGCATTACTTTGTAACCAGGGGCGCCGACTTGTCAAAATTATTGGGGGGGGGCTCTGATCACTGAAATAAATGAATGAATGACTCAGTCCCTCTCTTTTTAAAAAAATAAAAATTACGTCTTCTTATAGCAGTTCTTAAGCAGCTATTATATTCCTCATGCAAATGAAATGTAACATGAAAAACGTGTGTCTGTAACACGTGTGTAGACAACAATTAACATTTTTATTTAAAAGTAGGCTATGTATTTACATTAAGAGGCCAACATAACAGTTTCATGCCGGCCTCGGTAGCCGAGCGTGTTGGATGGTCGGTTCAACTCGCTTTGATCCGGAGATCTCGGGTTAGAGTCCCGGCGAGGGCATGGGTGTGTTTTAATGTCCGCAACAGACTTGTAAAGAAGGTTACATAATTTAGAACTACATAATTTGTATACATGCCCAGATACTATTAGAATAATTAAATCGAGAAGACTTAGGTGGGCAGGCCATGTGGCACGAATGGGAGAGGAAAGAAGAGTTCACAGGATTCTTGTTGGGAAACCTGATGGTAAGAGACCTGTAGGAAGGCCAAGACGAAGATGGAGGGACAACGTTGAGATAGTATGACGAACTGTCATAAGGTATTCAAGAAACTTGAGTTTCGTGTGTGTTTGCTGGGGTAAAGTAGCCCAACATATGTCCTAAGACGATGAACTCGTCTAGTGCAGAGAATTCACGATAGGTGGAATGCCTATGCAATATAAAAACTTTGTTGCTTTAGTACTTACGCGAAGAATCGCTAGATGGCTCTGACCGTTGTGCGCGTTTAAATTGTAAATTCCTTTGTTTGATATCCGATTTTCTCGCGGTTTCCTTATGCACAAGGACATTTTGATGTGTCGGTCATTGCACGCGTGGACAATTCGCGGTATTGGCGCAAAATAATAACATTTACAGCGTTTTGGTCTAGATGCCATTGGTTAATTAACAGCAAAAAGTTTATCTTAATAAGCATTATAATAGGTTCTTTAACATATACACATATTTGTTAACGTGTGAGTTCTAAATCATGTAAATTGTTGCTTGGTAAAGACAATTGTGCTCTGCGAAAAAGAATGGTAGTTATCGATAGGGGTGTGTGGTGATCGAAAGAGGACTTCCGGTACAGAAAAATGGAGTGAAGAAAGTTATGTCACGACGATTGAGGAAATTGTAATTGTTTTCAGTGGTTTCTGGACGAATATGACATCGGCTGTTAGGATATAACGGCGGATAAAAGCATGGAGTAAAAGTACAACGCAGATAAAACGTTGGAAGTGAGTTGAACTCTCGGTTCCCAGGGAGGTAAGGAGTGAACTCGTGCATGCTGGATTCTTCGTTCCGGAGACACAAGGTAAGGGAACTAAATTTCCTTAAGTGACTTTGAGAAGAAGAAAATTCTCGCAAATCGTGGAATCTACAGATACGCAAAGTTCGTTTAAGAGATAGCTATCTCGCGTGTGTTGGAACTTATTTGACACGGTACTAGTACTCGTTACAAACCATGCGTTAATTACAAAATGGCCATCGACGCCATGTCTGAATAAGGTTGTGTGCACACACAAAACGAACTATTCTCGTTCGAGAAACGTACAAAACATGCTAAAATAAATGAGTAGTATGTTCCCAGATTGGTTTTACGTCAATTTGAGGAAATAATATGGACTTTTGTAACCCATTTTATATAACATAAAAATGTGTATGCCCAATGACCATAAATGGTAATTTTTTCAGTCACGTATAGACAGTTGTTTCACGTCTCATAGTACAATAAGGACTGATTCATAATGCTCTCATAAACAAGAAACATTTGTTATTTTCAACTCAATAAATAAGTTCATTGTTTCTTATGTTTCTATTTGCGTTCTTCAACATTTCTTTCATTCGTATTTCGTTGATGTGTAAATGTGTAAATGATTAATTCTTCTTCTTCAGAAGGGGGGAATTTCGCATGTGTAAATTGGGTTAGTGTTGTTACCATGGAAAGTGGTTATTGTTAGTTGTAAATCAATTATTTTGAAATCCAAAGGTATAAAAATTTCTTTCGCAGTGCGCTGCGCGCGTCACCGGCGTTACCAGGCAAATTTTCGCAAAACAAATAATTTGAACGAATGTCATGTAGCTCGTCGCAAGATTGATGTGATTCAATTATTGAGTCGTTGCTGCTGGGTTCAAACTATTAAATTTAATCTAATCTTATTTAGTCCGTCGCAATAGACCTAAGGGAAATTGGTAGGGATGGAAAAGAGTATATAGATCTTGCTCAAGATAGGGACAAATGGAAGGCCTGTGTTGCTGCAGCCATGAACCTTCGAGTTTAAGAAGGCTAGAGAGTTAGTTAGTTAGTTAACAGACTTGTAAAGAAAGGACATGTGACGGGTGCAAAGAACCTTAGTGTTGACGTACCCCTAAAAATAGCGAATATTTACAATATTTAACAGTTTTATTAAATTATTTACATAAATGCTAACACAAATCGCAGGCAAATAGTTTTACTTTTTTGTTCTTGCTACAATATTTTACTTTTTAAATTTATCATGTTGGAAGCAACTTTATGCAAGGTTGATTGGTTTATATTGTTAATGGCTGTGCAAATGTTTATTTTTAGATCATCAAGTGTTCTTGGGTTATTAATGTAAACTGTTTGTTTCAAATAACCCCACAGAAAAAATCTGGAGACGTCAGATCCAGGGAGCGACTGGGCCATAAGTTTTTGCTTATAATGTGATCGCCAAAAAACTCTGCCAACATGTCTAAAGTCTCATTAGACGTGTGACATGTTGCGGAGTCTTGTTGAAACCAACAATCACGTTCATCACGTTCCAACAGAGAAATAAACTGTGTGATAAGGTCACGATAAACTATTCCGTCAACTGTTGTGTTGAAAAAGAATGGACCGATTATTTTTCTCCGCGAAATCGCGCACCACACACCGATCTTTTGTGGATGAAGTGATTGTTCATGTAACAAATGGGGATTGTTACCTGAAACAGTGTCGAGAATTTTGACTGTTGACATATCCATTTAAGTGGAACCATGCTTCATCCGTGAAAAAAACCTTATCCAAAATATTCACACCATTGTCTCTAATAAAATTTCTAAACCACTTGCAGTATCTTACACGTGCACCTTTGTCTGCTTCCTTCAGTTCTTGCACAGCCTGTACCTTATATGCACGTAGGTGCAATTGTTTTAACGCTCGGTGAGTTGTTGTTTTTGATACTCCTGACTGTGCAGCAAGTTTACGAACAGATTTCCTGGGAGATTGTGATATTCTCTGCTCCACATCCTGCAGCACACCTTGTGTCAAAACTGGTGGTTGTCTGTGGTAGGGTTTGTCATTAACTGATCCTGTTTCACGAAATCTGGAAACAAGTCGATATATCGTCGAATTTTCTGGAACACTGTTATTCGGATATTTCTCGCGAAACACAGTTTTTACACTAGCGTACGATTTTGAACAAATATAATGTTCCACAATGAACACCCTCTCTTCCAAAAAGTACTTCATTTCACAGAACAATTCTAATCTTAGTTATTAGTTATTGAAAACCAAAAAGGTTGTTAGGTCCAACTAATGAAAAATCAAGTCCCCGATTATTATTTTTGAGTTTTTTTGTTGAGTTTTTGTTTTAAGTACACTTTATGCACAGTAAGGCCAATCAGGATTGGACCTACAGTTTAAAGTGTGAAGGCTGTGTCGATCAAAGGATCGGTTCTGAAAAATTGCAAGTGCATCTACACAAGAAGGCAAGAGTAGATGCACATGCAAAAGATTTAACAAATGGAAAAATTACACGGCCATGGCATGATGTATGTAGTGATGAAGTTGCACATACATTATCATTCAACATCACTGAATTAAAACACATGGGCGAGTTGGAAGATGGTATCCTTTGTTGGAAATATTTTTCTGTTTCTGCACGCGCTGTCAAGTTGGTAGTTTTGTAATTTTGCAGCAAGCTAAACACATTTATAAAAAATATCATGGCTAAAAGTACAGAAGAAAGGAATCAATATTGACTCCATTCTCTTGATCAGTTCCGTAACAACAATTGATCATGAAATTATGTACAGTGTCTCTCAAAAGTTTTAGGACAACGACATTTTAAACTAGGCAACCCAAATTACGTAAAGCGCTGGTAGGTTGCGTGTAGAGTTAGACTCAATTTCAGGGTTGCCATATGCACAATATATATTTATGAAATACGCGAAAGGAATAAAACCAAGTATTATTGTATAAAACGCTAAAAAAAAATATCAGTATTACATTTGTCGCAAATAAGAAATACTTTCTGAAAGACAGAAAATCGATTTTCTAGTATTTCATCTCTGATGAGTCTACATTAAGGAAAAAATGAGAGAGGAAACGAAAAGCGACAACAAATGAGAGGAGAAAAGACAGAGCGAAAGGGGAAGAGGAAAAGTAAAGGAGGGAAGAAAAAATAGGACAGATAGGAGAAAGGGAAAAGATGCGAGGAGAGATGAGGAAAATGGAGCAAAGAGGAGAAGAGAGGAGGGAAAGAGATAAGAGGAGAGGAGAAGACGTGGTTTGAGATGAGAGGAGAAGAGGTGAGTTGAGAGTAGAGTAAAAGAGAGAACGTGAGAAGAACGAAAAGGAGAGGAGAAGAGTGTAGTGGAGTCGGAAATCTAAGACAGGAGAGGAGATAAGAGAAGTGGAGAAGAATCGGATGGAGACAAGAGGCGAGAACAGAAGGGAAGGCGATATGACATAGGAGAAGAAGGGAAGAGAAGAAGGAGAGAAGAGAAAGAGAAAGGAGGCGAGAGGGGAGATGAGGTATTAGTAGAAAATATCGTCTCATCGTCAAGAATTGATGCATTGTTCAAAATATAGACATGAAACATTTAATAATATTTTAAAATGAATTGGAGAATGTATTAGATTGGTGCAAAATGCCTTTTGACTGAGTTCAGAGCTAGATAAAATCTGCCACGTAAGATCTTTGATTCTACCTGCGATTATACCACTAAAAATATGAATGTAATTTTCATATTTATAAGAATTATCCAATTCTTCTCCACTTCTCAGTTAGTTGAAATTGAGGTTTTTGTTATTTAACATTTCTCCTCCCCCCATCGTTAATTCCAAACAGAATCATTCCGTTTCACACTGCGTGGACAATGAACACAATGGGATATGTCTAAAACTTACGAAAATTTTCTGCCAATTTTTATGATTCCGCAAATGTAACCGCAATTTAACAAAGTAGTCTTGGGTGCTATTTTTATGGGGTAGACACCCTTTTGATTTTGCCTCCCTCCCTGCTCCCGTGGTTACACCCAAGTTCGATTCAGATCCCCAAAAGTTAGGTCTCAGACTAGATTTCTGGCGGAGGATGTAAAAATCTCATTTTCAAAACTGTAGGTCCAGTGTCGATTAGCTGTTCTGATCGTAAAGTGGATTTGGTCTTTTCATTTTGTCAAGATACAAATTTAAATCGTCAATTTTTCAGCAATTATTAAAAATATGTTTTGTTCAAAGTTTTTTTTAAAAGTTGAGTGACGTAAGTTGAAGTGTGGAGAGACCCCATTTACTATTTAATTGTCGAGATACTCCCCCGCAACACCTCCCCTCTAGTGGCCACAAAGGTACATACACACACGTGTGTGTGTATATATATAAAGCATTATCTCATACTGTCTCTAAATAGTCAGTGGAATTTCCCCCCTCTGGAAATTTCATAAATACCACACTCGGTTTTAATGACAAAAAATGATAGCCTCATTTTTAAAAATACTTAAATATTACTATTATAGAATACGTTTATTGTAGGGCTTACTTAATACCTACATAATGACATCAAAGTAGTAGTAATAACTTGGCTTAAATTGCTACATAATATTGGAATATATTTATTATGGTATACGCAGTAACTTCAATTAATTCTTGTCTACACAAATCCAACTCATTTTAAAAACAAAAAGTCACGCTTATATAATCAGAAATAAGGTTTTGGCGCTACTCAAGGGGGACGCTCGCCCTTAACCCGCCCCTACCCGGGACCCCTTGATTACAAGGCAGCGACTTATCGTTACGCCACTGGAGAGGTTCCCATTATTTTTATGCATATTGTTATTAGTAGTGATACGCATGATTTTTCGCAGGCACTGTCAATCCAAAGCTGTATAATCACAGTCTAATACCTTTACGTACAGTTCTGGGTTGTAACGATTCCATTGACATCCAATGAGAGCGTTAGAAACCAGAAGTGTCCGTGACTGTACCTACGTTCTGCGGAAGAAAATCAACTTCATGTTATACATCATTAAAAATGCGTTTTGTTATTTAATTTCGGTTGGGGGCCGGACCTCCCTGGACCCCTCTCTAAATGCGACCTTGTGTGCAGGAGTGAGCAATGCCATGCGCTGAGCTTGAGTATAGGATTTTTTGTAGGGAGCAAAATTAATTGAATTTTTATTGTATAATTAATAAAAATATATATATAAAGTTTATCTACCACCAGGAGCGTAGCCAGAAATTTATTTCTGGTGAGGCACAAGTTTCGATGAAAATAGGTACGTATGTTCGAAAAGTGTGAGAGGAATACAATACTCAAATAACAACTTGGTATCGCAATTTGTGACTATGCATTTATAAAGTATTACATTTGTCAAAATGTTAACGAACACATTAAACTCACATAGCAGGAGATTTATAACTATTGCAGATTTTTTTAACAGAATATGTACAAAATGTGGTGGAATTTGTGATGGACCTATTTGGATTATTTTATTCGCTTTTTGGCCACTTTTTGCCCAATCGCGAAGATGAAGACTCCTGCAGCTTATCACATCACCTTCACTATAGGGACGAGATCGAGAATGTGTAGGGCCTACTTCATACCTCCTTACGTTCCTTCATAGCGCGCTGCAATCAACAAATTAGAAATATAATAACCTTTACCACCACATATACGTCACCTTGTAATCAAGGTGTCCCGGTAGAAGCATATAATATTTCGGATCCCATCTTAAACTGATCCAGTCCTGATTAGCCTATATGTGTATAAAGTGGACTTAAACAAGAACCAAACAAAAAAACAAACAAACTCTGAGACTCAAACTCACATCGCAGATCAATAGCAGTGTTGGCACACAAGTTGTTCAGATCACGGACCTTGGTTCAGATATCATATGAAATTTTCACGGTTTCCTACCCAGGTGCTAGGAGCGGATCCATGGGGGGGGGGGGGCGATAGACAGATAGATATATAGATAGGGGCGATAGTCCCTCAAAACCGCCAAGTTTCTGGCATGCGTAATATTTCTGAAGACTCAAATGTCCTGTCTTTTATCACCAAGATTAACAGGCTAGAGAACATTTTTTAAATTTTGGTTTAAGCCCATTCTATGCTCATGATATGGTGATCCGAATTGGACCTACAGTTTAAATTTGGATCCGAACCACTATGCACCAATATTTATTTATATTTATTTATTTACCAGACAATTCCAAATACAGCTTTGGCCATTTTACATTGGAATGTAATAACAATGGAAATAACAAAAAAATAATAACAACGGAAGTAACAATAAAGAATAATAACATAAACTAAAATACATATATGAGATAAAGTGAATTACACGTTGTTACACAGTAGCCTTTTAAAACTTGCCTGGTTTTCAAAAATGTCAACTCGGTTTGGTACGTACAAGTGTTGTATTGGTCGGGTAGTCTGTGGAAGAGAGAACGCTGTATTAGACTTAATCTTGGTTTCTGGTATGTGACAAGCTGAGTGCTCCTTGTGGTGCGGGGCGGTACTCGAAAGTGAATTTCTTGAAGAAGGTGATGACTTCTTATGTTCCCGTTGGTTATCTTATGGAGGAAACATGGGTTCGAACCAGAGACTGCTTGAGAGATCAGGTTTTAGTTCTCCTTGTTTATTTTTACTCCTCATATGTGATGGTTCAGTTGGCAATGGGAGGAATTATGATAACGATATTCAACCATGTATTTTTGCCAGCTTGGTTCGTGTTTGCAGTACTACTTATTGTTTACATAAAATAGTGCAAGTGTAAGTTAGAATTGATCCCTCCCAACTGTAACTTCTGGATCCGCCACTAGCAGGTGCTCATAACTGAAGTTTGTCTCATACACACGTTCAGGTATAGCGTAAGTTTTTATTGGTTGGAACGCCAGTTCGGGATCTTTGACACAACCCGAGGAAGCCGACCGAACACGTATCTGGTTTCGAGCCAGCACCTGTGTTTCTGAAAAGAGCTGTTGTCACTTTTACCTGTAGTGTTTAGACATCCATTCATTCACTGCGACGATATACTCCCAAGGTCTTCATATTGTATAAAATAATAGCACAACTAGCAAAGATAACGCAACCGTAACCTCAGAAATCTCGAAAGAAACTGAATTGCCAACATCTCATTTACTCCAGTGGAACTTGACAGGTAAAGCCCAACACATATATTTATTTCTGCCGTGCGAATGCGCGACACAACTCAAGAAGCAGTGTTGCTAATGGAGCAGATAGAAAAATCGCTGCAGTGCGCTGATGCATAGCTGTTACGTACAACAAGAAAAAATAGAGAATTCAGGTCTACCTAACGTTGAGTTTTAAACGTCATGCATTATACCAGGACTAGGATTAATATGTACTAACAAGTGGCTTTGTATGTAGGTACATACATATGGACTAACACATACGTAAAATTACCAAAAATGCTGCAAAGAAGAATTCTTCATAGCGATTTCTTATTTGAGTGATTTCAAACAAAATAAACACTTTATCATTTTCCATTGCATTAATGCACTGGTGGCGTTCTAACTGTTCACTCCCAAAACCCGGCTACACTGGTACGGAACTGCAACGACAGATAATACACTACCGACACTATCACTGCTTTGAGAACAAATAACATGCGAACGTGTTAAACCGCGACAATTGGACCACGACACTCCTCCTCAAGCAGTATTATTGCCTCTCTGTGATCGGCGACAGTCGGTTGCCTTTGTTGTACATGTTGTACTTGTGGCCTTTCTTCTCGTTTTGCGGATGAAATGGATCCTATAAAAGCACTTGACGACGAGGAGAAGAAGAGATTCCAGGGCAAAGTAGAGATCTTTGCATATCAATTGGATGAGCAAATAGGAAGTAATACGGCATTATTCCAGGATGAGATCCATTTGCTGATCGTCGTTGCTTTGGCGATATTTGTACCCTACATATTTAATAGAAAGTAATTTTTCCTACAGAGCAAGAGCGCTTAAAGCATGTAAATCTTTGGATGCATACATTTATGTTTTAAGCAGGGACGGCGACAGGGGTGGGTGGGCACGGGTGGGCAAGAGCCCACCCAAAAATTCCTGTGCCCACCCGATTGCCCACCCAATCAAATTCAATAAGTACATATACTCGGGGATATATGAATGATTAAATATTTAAGTGTAACCTGGTGTTCATAACATGTATATTTTACTTGCGAATATTTTCTATGCTGGAAATGTTCACATATTATCAACCCATAAATAGCCACTTTTGTCATTGTTGAAACAAAAACTGTGATCAAAGTAATACTTCCATGTTTAAAAGCAGCTAGTAGGCTTAGGAGGCTCAAAATTATTCAGGGTATGGTCATGATTAAATCAGAATTGAGGGTGAACTTGAGGGCTGCAGCTCCGGGCCTCCACTACGTATATATATTCTGGCTATGGTTAAAATAATCTCCAAATAAACAAATAAAAACATCATCTTAGAGTTACTTCCACCAGCAACACAATAAATGATTTCGACTTTTTAATTAATATTAGAATAATTTAATCAAGAAGACTTAGTTAGATGGGCAGGCCATGTGACACGAATGGCAGAGGAAAGAATAGTTTACAGGATTCTTGTTGGGAAACCTGATGGTAAGGGACCAGTAGGAAGGCTGAGACGAGGATGGAGGGATAACGTTGAGATGGACCTAAAATAAATCGGTAAGGATGGGAAAGATTGGATTGATCTTGCCCAGGATAGGGACAGATGGAAGGCTTGTGTTGCTGCAGCCATAAACCTTCGGGTTCAAGTATGCTATAGAGCAGGCATGTCCAACGCGTCGATCGCGGGGCGTTTGTTGGTCGATCACAGTTATCTATTGTAATTATACGAATATACGTTATTTGAATTCAACTTCTATAATGTATAATGGCTGAGTAGGTACAAATTTTTGCAAACATTAACGATTAATAGTAGCTTACTGCCTGTTGTGACAATAAAAAGTGTATCACTGCTTGATTGAAGTTGGACATGCCTGCTATAGAGTATAATATAATTTTAATTAGCTCAGCATTGAAATTACAGAAGTGCCCCTTTTTTTCATTACAATTTTTATATACCTGTCATCTACAAATATCAATATGGTATACGAAATATCAACTTTATATTCGTTCTACTAATAAGAAGGAATCACAACAATCACTACAATACCGAAGTGAATAAATTTTAATAAATCAGTTATATATGGAAAAAGCTACAGAATTATTCAATTGCTAATGAGTGGCTTATCCTATTTAGAAATCCTCATTCCAGACATAAATTTTGTCACATAAATCAGCCGAAAATGTCAACAGAATCTGTAGATGCAGCTGAAGTAAAGAAAAAAAGTTATGTCACGAAGTATATAGAAGACGATTTTGTTAGTTTGTTTCTAAACCCACTTTTATGCTCAGATATGCTAATCGGGACTAAACCTACAGTTTAACGTGTAGTCCGAACCCGTGTGCATTGTGCTTCCATCAGAGGAGGGGGGAGTCGAACACAGGACCTCTTCATTATAATGCGACAGCGTTATGCCATTGGTGGAAAATATACAGAAAGAACTCGTACCAGACGTGGCATTTTATCACCACAGAAGATGCGTCTATTTTAAGAGGGTGATTGCCTGAGACAAATATTTGAGACTTTCGGAAAACAACGTCATTGTTCACGGAATTAGCTGCCTTGATCCACTAATGAAACGCTGTGCGATTGAAATTACCACCTCAACTTTCTAAGAGGTATAAACTAATGAAACTCCATTTTTGGAAGAGTAAGTTCTGGTTGATTTGTTTTATTTAAAGTCATTTTTCTGCTAATTTTAATAATGACGACGTTATAAGGTTTAATGGTGATTAGATGAAAGTAACACACGCTGACACTCAAAATACAAACCCTCATAAATTATTACTTTGACAGTGGTTCCAGGCGCCAGGGACTCGTTGCCCTGAAAGAATAAAGTATCCAGGGTATGCTGCACAGGATAGAGGTTGACATTCTAGTGTGTTCGATATGGTCACGCCATACAACCCAATGAAAAATAGATGAAGTATTACTGGTACCAGGCACGTATCCAAGGGGGGTGGGGCTTAGGGGGCTCGAGTCCCCACCGAAAGTTTTCAGTTTACACTAGATAAAATGAGGTTTTTGGTTCCTTGTGGTGTGAAATAAAATAAAATGAGGATAATTTAAGGAGAGAAATAATTATCGAGGAAAGACAGAGAATGTTCTGTAACCCTATTATTGATAATAGCAGGTATCCAAGTTTGGAATCAGGGGGATCGAGTCCCCTCCCCCAGGAAATTTTTCAGTTTACACTAGATAGAATTAGGCTATTGGCTTCTTGAATAATGTGACGATAATTTAAGGAGAAAAATAATTATCGAGGCAAGACGGGGAATGTTCTATAAACTTGTTATTGTTAATAGCACTCGAGCCCCCTTCAGGAAATTTTTCAGATTACGTTAGATAAAATTAGGTCATTGGTACTTGAATAATTTGAGAGTAATAATTATAGAGGCAAGACGGAGAATGTTCTATAACCTTATTATTGTTAATAGCATGTATCCAAGGTGGGGATCAGAGGGCTCGAACCGTCCCTTCAGGAAATTTTTCAGTTTACACTGCATAAAATTATGTGACGATAATTTAAGGAGATTTTTAACTTCTATGTTCTATATAACCCTGTTGTTGATAATATTGCACGTAAACGTTTCTTGCGCTTTCGGTGTTGTCGCAGCGAACTGTTTGGAAGCTGCACAACAAAGGTAGCGCCACAAGTAGGACGATTCGTTGTAATTTTTAATCTCTGGAAAGCGAGATGAAAACGTTCTTGAATAAGAGAAGGAGTCGAACTATTGGCAATATTAACGAATCGTTTTATCTGCGGAACGTTCTAGAATATAATGAGGATATAAATATGCGGATTCAATTTACCTGTTGATCTGTACAACAGAATCGGTTAATGAGACTTCAGAATTTTCAGAGTATGGCAATTCATACAGTCGATTAGTGATCTGTGAGTGTCCATTGCAGGGGCGGCCGCTCATAAGGACGATACGGACGCCGCACTGCCGTGTGTAAGCACAAGTGAACAAACATTACATTAACATTTATATATTAGCTTTTACATTGTCTGAATTGAAAATATTCCATTGCTTATAGATCGTTGGTTAGTTCTGTATTCATTCTTCCGCGACAATTGCGAAGTTTGCGCGCCACCGTGCGGGGGAATATGCAACTTGGAGAGAAATGTGGCAGGGCGCCGTCCTCCCACTTTACGAGACGTAGAGCCTGCGTAGAGCATTCTCAGGCGCGGTCGCGAGGGGTAAGAGGCGAGGGAACTGGGAGAATAACACGCGCGGGATCTGTGGTTTGGAGGACGGAGGGTTTGTCGTCCGAAACCCACCCCCTAGGCGAAACTGGCCCTCTCTCCAGAGAACGGTAAACAATGAAGAGTTGCCAGAAGCAATGAAGTTAACATAAGATACAAAATTACCAACCGTTGAAAAAAAATAATTCTGTATTCCATAATCTTATTCACTTATGACATAAGAGTAGAGCAATAAATAATGCAATTTCCAATGAGGAAAGAAAATATCGGTAACTGAAATATTACGGACTCTTGCTTCATTTTTGTTATTTACCGTCGCTTTCTGCTACTTTTCGGTAATCGCGACAATGAGAATGAGTGATGATATAATGAAATTGATGGAGGGGTACTCACAAATAACACACATACCCATGCCGGGATTCGAACCCAGGAGCCGTGGCTTTGTAATGCGGTATGCTAGCCACGGAAGTTGGCTATAGATTCTTGTTACTCGAAAATTATCGCATATGTGCATTGTATTTTTTCTGAGTTTAGTGGAAAGTACATTTGGATTACAATAATGTGGAGTACATCATGTAGATTTAATTACATGTTTTGATCAGCACGTTTGAAAAAAAATCCTGATAATGTGACAAAGTTGTCCAATTTCTTTTCAAGCCGGCTGTTAAATAAATTAGAAACTCGTCATCTAAATTCACCAAGAGCCGCTACAGGAACCTGTGAACTACAAATTTCTTAAAATTTGGCAAAATTGTCTGGCAACCCCGAAGCAATAAAACGACTGAATGGGAAGACGATTGACACTTGTTGTTTCTTCGTTTTCCATGGAAAAGTGAAGCTATTTCGGTAGTTGTGTGCTGTAGTTGCACATTTGTCGCGATGAACAGAAATTGTTGGTGCGAAGTTTTTTCTGCCAGATGTCTGGATGAAAAAATAAACATAAAATGCCTAGGCCGAATTTGAATCTAGAACAGGTGTCCAAGAAGGGAGGTCGTGAGTTCACTCGCAAATTTCACGTTGAAGGACAGAAGGATGAATTTCAGTTACAAGCATGCCTGAAGAAGATTTTTGGTAAGTTTGAAGTTTTTACTGTAGAGTTTCTGGTAACGCATATATCACCTTTCCAGTGAGATATTTATTTTTATGCCCTATTTCACATATCAATTAGTCATGTTGGACAGGAGACTTTTTTCTGTGTGACTTCTTTTTACTAGAAATGTTCACGATCAATGCACGTAAATATTCGTCATTGTGCTTATCAAGTTGTGTAAAAATTAATTATCCCTTCTTCTGAATTTTCCCCTCTGTTAATTTGTCTGACAAATTTACAATTCATGATGAGTTAAAACAAGGAGATGCATTATCTCCATTGCTCTTTCATTTTGCCTTAGAATATGCTGTTAGGAAGGTAAAAGAAACTAAAGAAGGACTAAAATTAAATGGTGTGACTCAGTTGTTAGCATATGCAGATGATGTAGACTTACTGGGGGATGATGTGAATACAATTAAGAATAATGCTAAAATATTTTTCAAAACTGCTAAAGAGATAGGTTTGGAAGTTAACAAAGAGAAAACTAAATATATGCTTACAGGCCGAAACCAAGTGTTAGGTAATAATCAAAATCTAATTATTGATAACAACTCGTTTGAACCAGTTTCCAAATTCAAATACTTAGGAGTAATATTAACAAATGAAAATTATATTAAAGAGGAAATAAAAAGTAGGCTTAATTCAGGAAATGCATGTTACTTCTCTCTTCATAAACTCTTGTCTTCTCGTTTAATATCTAAGAAACTAAAAGTTAAAATACACAAAACAGTAATTTTGCCTGTAGTATTATATGGATGTGAAACTTGGTCCCTTACATTGAAAGAGGAACATAAATTGAGAGTATTTGAAAATAAGATCCTTAGGAAAATCTTTGGACCTAAAAGGGATGAGGAGACAGGTGAGTGGAGAAGGTTACATAATTTAGAACTACATGATTTGTATTCATGTCCAGATATTATTAGAATAATTAAATCAAGAAGACTTAGGTGGGCAGGCCATGTGGCACGAATGGGAGAGGAAAGAGGAGTTTACAGGATTCTTGTTGGGAAACCTGATGGTAAGAGACCTGTAGGAAGGCCAAGACGAAGATGGAGGGACAATGTTGAGATGGACCTAAGGGAAATCGGTAGGGATGGAAAATAGTATATAGATCTTGCTCAAGATAGGGAAAGATGGAAGGCCTGTGTTGCTGCAGCCATGAACCTTCGGGTTTAAGAAGGCTAGAGAGTTAGTTAGTTAGTTAATTAAAAAAATTCTACGACTAAATCTATTAGAATTCTATTTCTTCTTCCATCTTCTTCGCATTACTGTTAAATAATTATTAATTTATTATAATTTATGTGCAAACGTGCATGATATTCGGTAAACACAAACATTTTAATTTCTTATCACGTTGGCTGTTCATCATTTAAACTCACATTACTTACTAGTAGAGCAAATTTGTGAGCTATCGCCCCTCCATTTTGATTCACCACGAGCCGCCACTGGTCCATTGTTTGCTTTTTAAGATCTAATGATTTGAAAATTAAAAGGACTGAATATCGTATAGTAACGAAGTCTATTAGTTCGGGTCCAAAGCTGAAGACATTGACGACAGCGGAACTTCCGGAGCCTCGGTGTAGTGCAGCTAGTTCAGGTCGAGGGCTGAAGAGATCGAAGGTCTCTCTCCATAAAGTGAATATTTCAGCGATTTATTAAAACAGAAATAAGCTTCACAGATCAACTGAAAATCAAAGTTTTCAGTGATGATTTAGTTGTGCCCGAACAAAATTTCATGTATGCAGTCCGAGAATTTCATGGCATAAAATAAATAATTTTGTTTAAGCCTACTAGGTTCGCACACACACAAATACTTAACTACCATGAAGAGACAGCCGAAAATTTTATGAATGTCGAAAAGAGAAAACAAGATGTTGCATTGTGGCTTTGGTGCTCCGACATTTTGTGTGAATTTATCTAGTTTGAAGTGAGTGATGGCAACAAAAGTAAGACACGGAGAACAGTAAGTATTACTAATGACAACTGAATATAAATTATTCATTATAATGATGAGTTAAGCCAGCAATTCAGTTAATATTTGCCTTGCGGTAAGATACGCAGAATGTAAACAAACAGTATTGCCAGTCACAAAAAAAAAGATTTGTGTGGAGCGAAGTCACTAGTCGTTCGAGATATAAATATATATATATATATATATAAGTATCGACATGAGTATGAGTGTGTGCGTGGAATGTTCTAAAGCCGTACCAAGACAAGACATTACATCAAAAATACAGTGTTGTGACTGTTACAATTGGTTTCACATAAAATGTGTTGGTCTAAAGGAAACTGACGTAGAATATATGAAGTCCGTAAATCAAACATGGCGGTGCAAAAAATGCTCAAATACGAGGAGGAGTAGCTTGCAAGATAATAACATGCCACTACCTTCGCATTCATCAACTCTATCAATATCAGATGTTTACAACATGTTACGGGATTTAAAGACAGAAATAGAGAATTTGAGGAAGGGTAATGAGGAGACTGAGCGTGAGCTGGGAAAATCCCTAAACCTGGCACATGAGAAACTGGACGAGAATGCGAACTTTATGAAGAAACAATCTGAGAGTATCAGTGCTTGTCTAGCACAAATTCAGGAACTGAAGGAGGAGAATCTTCTCTTGAAAAAACAACTGAAGGAAACTCAGCAACAACTCGATGATCTCGATCAATATGGAAGAAGAAACACGCTTGAAATCTATGGTATTCCGGAGAAGAAAAATGAAGACTCGTATGAAATTGTAAAATGTGTGGGAAGGGCATTGGATATCGAGATGACAAATGATATGATAGATGTGTGTCATAGGTTAAGAAAACTACCGAATCAAAAAGCAGGAGGTATAATTGTTAAATTTGTAAGGCGTGCAGACAGGGATAGGTTTCTGGAAAGGCGAAAGGTGAAGAGAAATTTAAATTGTATTCATTTAGGTTATGAAAGCAATGAGATGGTATATGTTAATCAGAATCTTACCCCATATAGAAGGAATATTTATAGTGAAGCTAGGAAACTTAAACGCGAAAGAAATTACGCCTACCTATGGGTGGATAATTCAGGCACTATTAAACTGCGAAAGAATGAGGGAGAGAGAAATGTATATATATTGAGAACACTTGAAGATGTATCTAACTTAAATTGATGTCATTACCACTAATTACTTCTAGATGACGACTATTGATAACATAACAGTTTATTATCAAAATGTAAGGGGGCTTAATACAAAGACTCAAGAATTCTATGTAAACAATATTGAAAATGGCTATGACATAGTTATCATTACAGAAACCTGGTTACATGAAGGTGTCTTTAGTAGTGAGTTGTTTAGTGATAATTATAAAATATATCGTCACGATAAGAAAAACCGAAATAGAGGAGGTGGAGTAATAATAGCAGTGAGGCAAAACATAACATCTAGGAATGTTATTTTAGATGATAATTTCGATGTCTTATGTGTGAGAATGAATTTAAGAAATAAGGTATACTACATAGTAGCTGTGTATTTTACTCCTTCCTCAACGATTGATAATTATATGCATTTTTATAATTTGTTTGAGAATTATAATGAATTTCATAATGCCAACATTATTATTGTTGGTGATTTTAATCTGCCAAAAATCTCTGATACGAGTTACAATCTGCAACTAGGTGGACCGTGTTACAGAGCCCTAGATAACTTTTTGAGTCTATATGGCTTACGCTCATTAAACAACATACAAAATCATAATGATAGGACACTGGATTTAATCTTAGCTAACGTGTATGATGATGTTACTATTAACAGAGAAGAACTCCCTCTTGTTAAGGAAGATGCACACCACCCAGCATTAGTAATAATTCTACATTTCGCAAAATCAACAAATATTATAGAAAATAACCCAGTCAGATTGTTGAATTTTAGAAAGGCAAACTTTCTTGGAATTTACGAAATGTTAAGTGATGTAAACTGGGCACCTATTAGTAGCATGGATAATGTAGATGATGCGGTAAAGTTCTTTAATGACAATATTAACTCAATATTTAATCTTAAAGTACCAACAAAGAAAATCTATGCAAATAATAAATATCCTTGTTGGTTTACGCGAGAGATCATTGAAACACTTAAACTTAAAGAACGACATAGAAGGTGCATGAAATACGATAGCGACAGTAGAATTAAGTATAAGGATACTCGTAAAAAAGTAAAAACACTCATAGATAAGGCATATAATATGTACCTAAGAGAAACAGAAGAAAGTATTGAGAATAATAGTAAATTATTCTGGAGTTACGTAAAAACCAGAAAAGGTAGAAATACTTATTCAAAGCAAAGTATGACATATATGGATAATGTAATAGAAACAAATCAAGGTATAGTCGATAACTTTGCTTGTTACTTTAAATCTGTCTATTCTGAGTTTCCAAGCACGTATGATGTAACGGAGCAAACGGAATTATGCGTATCTAATTCACTCTCAAGCAACAAAATTACTGAACCGGAATACTGGGAGGCAATAAAAAAATTAAAACCCAAAAAATCTAGTGGGCCTGATGGAATCCCTCCATATTTACTTAAAGGGTGCGCTGAAGTGCTTAAAACGCCTCTATGCTTAATATTTAATCTAATTATGAGGACGCAAACTTTTCCTACAATCTGGAAGTTAACAAGAATATGTCCTATCTTTAAATCAGGTGAAAATGCAAAAATTGAAAACTACAGACCGATTGCCATTCTGTGTGCTCCAGCAAAAGTGTGGGAACAAATTTTGTATTCAAGAATTTTTAAACATGTTAGAAGCTATATAAGTAGCAATCAACATGGCTTTTATCCATGCCGATCCACTACAACTAACCTAGTAAATTTTGTCCAAGATGTCCACAATGCCTTTTATAATAGATCAAGTGTGCATTCAATTTATATTGATTTTGCTAAAGCATTTGATAGAATTAAACATAATCTTCTTTTACGTAAGTTATCAACTTTTGGGTTCACAATCAATTTAATAAACTTATTCAAATCATATCTTCAGGGAAGAAAGCAATATGTAACATATAAACAATCAATATCTCGTGAGTATTATGTAAACTCTGCTGTGCCCCAAGGATCAAATCTCGGGCCTCTATTATTTATGTTGTTTATAAATGATTTGCCAACTTATGTTAAGTATTCAAAATGCCTTATTTACGCTGATGATGTAAAATTATATAAAGAGATTACTAGTGTAGAAGATACATTAAAACTTCAAGAAGATCTAAATGCATTATATGAGTGGAGTTGTATAAATGATCTTAGTTTTAACATAAAGAAGTGTTGCTTTATGCAGTTAACAAATAAGAGAAATACTGTTCATTATACATACTCTGTAAATAGTCAATTGCTTCCTCAGGTGTTCGTAGTAAAAGACCTTGGTGTTCTTATTGATTCTTCCTTGACGTTCAAACAGCATATCTCACATGCTGTTAATAACGCATACAAAATACTAGGCTTTGTTATTAGAAATACTAAGAATTTCAGAAATATAAACTGTATAACAACCATATACAACAGTATTGTAAGAAGTAGACTGGAATATGCTTCTATTATCTGGTCACCAATCTACAAATCACATGAAAATACCGTGGAGAGAACACAGAAGAAATTTTTGAGGTATTTATATTATATAAAATATAAAAAGCCAGTACAATATAATGTGCCATATCAAAATTTGCTGCATGAATTTAATTTTAAAAGCCTTTGTAATAGGCGGAATAATCTGTATCACTTATACTTACATAAAACTGTAAACGGTATGTTAGACAATAGTTATTTCCTCAGTCAACTACAATTCAATACCAGAAAAAATAATTTACGTGGGCGAAACTTACTGATTCCGAAAATTCCCAAAACTGAGAAATATAAAAGCAGCCCATTAAGTAGAATGTGTGATTTGTATAATACGCTTTCAATGAATAACCAGGCCTTAGATTTATCATTGCCATTCACACTATATAAAAAAATGATTGAAACAGAATTATGACAAAATACACTGTAATCATTCCGGTATCACTATTCTCCCATTATTTCCTATTGTATTCTACAATTATATCTATAGGTATTTTATGTATGTAATTATTGAACAAGTCTTTGTTCTTGTATGGTGAAAGACAAGAGAAAGCGTCAGATTGTTTAATTTAATTATTGATTATGTTATTGATTATTTGTATTATCGGTGGATGTATGTTTATATATTTGCTAATTGTATTGTTTTCTTTGTATTTTTTTTTCTTGCCGTCTGTAATTGGAGGTTTACCTCTGTTGAGGGCAGTAAATAAATAAATAAAATAAAAAAAAATATGTAGTTATTCTAACGTAAATTGCAGGCTCTACTAGGACCCGAATCAGGGCTCTGGCATACCATGCCATTGCTTTACCAACTGAGCCACCGAGCCACCCTTGACTTCGACTGAGTTTGCGCTAAACTGTATAGGCTACATTGTACATGTTCTGTGTATGTCAAATTGTAAGATGTTACCAGTTTTATTAACAAGCACAGAAAATAAAGGAGAAAGAAGAAATCTAAGGGGCATTCCCACCTGTTGAGGAGACATTTTTCTTCGGTGGTCAATACGAGCTACCGCTTCGAGGTGACGATGACAGTGGCCTACTAAGGGAGATTTCACACTGTGTTACCTGAGGATTTCACAAGTCGAACGTTGGTTTGTGAGGCCTTTTGTGTCGCTACGATGTGAAACGTTTTTGTTGATTTGCTCATTCCATACGTCATGTATCGCGTATCCCTTCGGTCTGAAATCTACTTAAGTCTTGAAGATCCAAGTCACAAGGATGGAAAATTAGGGCTTTGTTAAGGTTAAGTGCGAAGGCAGGCAAAAACACCCTATAATATAATATCCAAACCTGCAGGAAGAACGCAGTCTTACCTAAGTCTCGAATACGAAATGATAAAAACTTCTGGTGAGTTGATTTTAAAAAAAATGTGTCCGAGATAAAGAATGACGTGCCCAGGATTATCGGTAGGGAGACGGGTTACGAATACTATTTTTGGTAGTCAGTCCTCATTTTGCCATCTTTTCCTGTCTTTCACGTTCCTTTTTTAAGGAATTCTGGATCAAATGGGGTTATGACACCCCCAATACTCCCTTGGGCACGTCACTAGAAATAAATAAGTAAGCATTTGATCATATTGGGAGACGAAACATTAGATGTGTTGGGAACGGAAGGATTTTCAGAGGCCTGAATGTGAACAATATTCGGCTTTTATAATAGCTGCAAACATGGGAGGACAAGCACAGTAGTGGTGTTCAGGCTCGAATCAGATAAATATTCGAGAACTGTCTGCGTCCACCTTTCAGCCCACAGTTTGAATCTCGCATTGTCGAGTGGATTGTCCATCCCGTGCATGTGTAACAGCTTCGTAAAAACACTCAGACACCATAGATGTGTTGATGCCTGATGAGAAGAAATGGACAAACACATACTGAGATGGTTCTGGCACATAATGTTAATGCATGGAAACAGGGGAGTCGAATGGTAAAAAACGTTCCGATTTCACGTTCTGATTAAAATGGCAGCCTTAAATAGTAGTAGATAGTTGCTCCCCATTTTTTGCCTCTTAATCCTAGGCCTTGTCTACCAAGATAAAGTGAACTTTCCTTGCACCCCCCCCCCTCCCTGCCGTTTTGGAACCCTCGCCACCACAGGCCTTAAACATACAATTGTGAGGTTCTACGTATGTAGAAAAAATATGATGTTCAGCCCCCCCGAAAGGAATTCCTGGATACGTGCCTGACTGGTACGATGATCAACTTCGATGAATTCCTTGTGTCCTAAATCATTTTGTTACCTCAAAATATGTTCATGTAACCATACGTGTATTGCTTCTCCCGCATTAGTAATATGACAGTTCTTCAGAAAACGAAGAGCAATTTAGCTAATAATCTGTTAAATTCTGAACAGATTTCTCAATCTTACTTGTTTATTACTTATGACGAGTGATATTTTGTCAAAATAGCCTTTCATTAGCCTAGGGATACTTAATGGACAGTGAACAAATAATTTGTTTTCCGTGTGTGTTTTAAATCATTCCTAATAAGACGTTCATTTTCATCCGAACATTCAGTGGCGGCGATTAGGAGGAGCGGGAAATGGGGGATGCAGTTCCCCAGCCACATTTTGCCACTTTTTGCTCCCGCACTATGGCCTCTTTATGCTATACCTTTTCTACCAAGAAAACGTATATTCAGGGGTGCCCACGGGGGGGATTATGGCGCAGGCTGCGCCATCGAGATTCTTTGGGGGATTTTTTCCCTTCAAATAATGTAAAATTGAACATTTATATATTTTCCCAAAATACACCATATTTAATCCATTAGATGAAGAAAAGAAAGCGTTTATGGTCATTATTGAAGGTGCGAAGCGGGGGGGGGGGGGAGGGGATAAATATCCAACTCTTATATATTAGGCCTTAATTGACACGTGGGTTCTTGGGGGAATTCTGAATTAAACGTTGGCGGGGACAGTATTCAACTCTAAGTCTTAGATTATTTATTTATTTATTTATTTATTTATTAAACACTACAGGCAAATGCCCAGTTACAGTGCTTTGAGGTTAACTGAGTTCAGTTTACATACATATTGACAAAACAAGTAATTAAAAATTGGTAAGAGAAAACAACAAAGACAAGTAGAAAATAACTACGTATAAGACGGAACAGAATAATCATTACATAACAACAATATATAATACAAGGGTGGTATGTCATAAAGTATACAACATATTTGGTTACAATGCCATTATATACAGGGTTCACATAATAAGTTTGCTTTTAGGTCTAAATAGATCAATGTCAGGGGTATTATTGGAGACTATATTGTACAACGCGCACATCCTCCTCATGGGATCCATTTCAGCCATCCTGGTTCTACCGCGTGAAATTTTAAAGAGGTCATTTCTGGGTCTTAATTTTGAGCATGGAACGTAAAAGTTTATTTTTGCGAGAAGTGCGGAGGAGTCTGTTTTTCCATTGACAAGTTTCGAAAGGAATGTTAACTGGTGCATCTGTCTTCTTTTTTCAAGGGACGGGACACTCAGCATGTTGCGTAAGATGTCACCCGAAGTGAATTTTGGATAAATGCCATCTAATTTATATACTAAATACCTTAAGAATTTATTTTGGAGTTTCTCTATTTTTTCGATTTCCTTTATAAATAACGGGTCCCAAACGACTGAGGCATATTCAAGTTTTGATCTGACAAACGTATAGTAAAGTAGCAAAAAGGTTTCTTTTTTCTTAAACTGGCTACACATTCTCATCACAAATCCTAGGTTCCTGTGCGCTTCACTGAGGATGCGCGCAGTGTGTGTCTGGAAATTTAAAACTTTGTCAAATGTGACTCCAAGATCAGTTACAGTATTCTCTCTTAGGATTTCTACGTCGGAAATGTTATATGAATATTGCATGGGATGTTTGTTACGTGTGAATGACACTACTTTGCATTTCTTGAGATTGAGATTAACCTTGTTGTTCTTGCACCAATCAAGTACTTCGTTAAGTTCGTCTTGTAATTTCGTACAGTCGTGATCACTTTTAATTTGTTTGAAAATTTTGACATCGTCAGCAAAGATTAATTTTTCGGAGTTTTTTAGTGCATCTGGTAAATCGTTAATGAAAATCAAGTACAGCAGGGGGCCTAGGTTCGAACCTTGGGCTACACCGGAGCTGGCTACGTAATAGGAGGACCTTAGTCCTTGGTGCATGACATATTGTCGTCTATTCTGTAAATATGAAGCAAGTAGTTTTATAAGTTGCGGGGAGAGGCAGATGTAAGCTAGTTTCTGAATTAAAGTATCGTGGTGTACAGTGTCGAAGGCCTTTGAAAAGTCCGTGTATATTACATCGACCTGTCCTTTATCGTCAATAGTTGACGCAACGTAATTTGTTAATTCGACGAGATTAGTCACAGTTGAACGGTTTTGTACAAATCCATGCTGGTGTGGAGAAAGGATAGGTTTGACATGAGAGTAAATATGATTATAAATTATTTGCTCAAAGAGTTTAGCTGGAGCTGACAGTTTCGCGATTGGTCTGTAGTTACTTATGTCTGTCTTATCTGCTGCTTTGGGGATTGGACAAATCTCCGTCGTTTTCCAACTTGCGGGGAATTTTTCTGTTTTCAAGATTAAATTAAAGAGGGTGTGGAGAGGGAACTTGAGCGCCTCTGAGCAACCTTTAATAACGTAGGGGGGGGGGATTAGGTCCGGTCCAGCTGCTCTTTTTGGTTTCAGTTTCTTGATGGCTTTTTCGATTTCTTTTAGGGAGATTTCTGTAATGCTTAAGAGACTAAGTTGGGATTTCGGGAGCGCGTTCGTACGTGTGGTTTCGTAAGAGGACGGTTCCGCGGAAAAGACAGATTCGAAATATGTAGCATAAACATTCTGGATGTTATTGTTATCGATAGGTTCACCATTGAGTTTGGTTGGTGGGGCTGGTGGATTCTTCCTTTGATTCTTAACTAAAGACCAAAATAGATTTGGGTCGCGAGTCAGATTAGCTTCGCAGCTGTTAAGGTAGTTTTGGTAAGTTTTGTTTATTTCCGCTTTTAATTTCGTTCTTAGGGCTTTAAAGTTAGCTTCATGATAGCCTACATTCCCTTGTTTTTGTTTCCATTTTTTATGATGGTGCGACTTGATCTTTATACCTTTTATAATATCTAGCGTGAACCAACATGGGTACTGATTAGAATAAGTAGAATATGGCGGGTATTTTAGTTAGAGGGGCATTGAGCATTAAGGTATCCAATTCTTGTGTATTACTATTGTCTTAGAATGTTACAGAAATTCTGGTGTGGAGACTAAAAATTAATTTTTTGGAGGAGGCATTATCCAGTCTTCAATATCAACAGTAAGTCTAAAATTGGCATGGACATTTTGTGGTAGGATTGAGTATGAAAATTAAAGGGGAAAATAGGAAGCTCTTGATAAAATGTTAAATCTTAGATTGTTAAGGGATTTCTGTAGTGAAGAGAGAGTTTGAACATTAAATTTTAGAGACTGTATTTAGCGATATGATATCCACACGTTTTCGACCCCGAACGTGCCAAAACAGAAGTTGGAAAAGACTAAATATCCCGGGATCCTAAGAAAGTATTGACAGCCCCTTAAATTAATAGTCTTGAAAGCCTGCAAAGAAATGGATGTAAAAATGTTCTTGCTTGCTTCGCTCGCAATAATGTGTTTGTTACAACAATGCGTGTTTGGCGCTTTACTGAGGTGGATGTGAATTTTTATGCTATAGCTGCATTACAAGACATGAGCGATATTCTCCATATTCATGAGTAACATCACTTCTTAAAATATAGTGCTTAGTGTTGGTATACTGCTTGTTTTAAAGCAGGTGCATCATTTGTAAAAAGCTAAGAAAAAAGTTACGATATAGTTTCAGGGCGCAAATGATATTATTTCGGGGGGGATGACATGGACATGATTTTTGTGGGGATGCGCCATTGGCCTTGGGAAGGGATGGGCACCCCTGCGTATATTGTCCTTGCCCTTCAAATGTTGGCACCCAATCGCTGCTACTACAAACATTCAGATAGATTTGTCAGTTGTACAAACCTTGTAAGCTAAGAAAAGTAACCCCCAAGGAGTAAGAAAACTCTTTCAGTCAAAAACCTATACGATGAAAATACTATGCTCAGGAACATGCATTTAAATTACGAGAAACTTCACGATTGTCTACCATCGCACTTTCTATCATTGTCGCCGAATACATAAAATCAAGTATGTGCCTTGTATTTGCAACACAAGCTTAAACCTAATTCACATTTATTTCACTGTATTAACATGCATGAAAGAATGTGATTAGAATGTATGGCTGGTGTATGGCTGCGCATGCGTAAACCCTTCCTTGAAATAATTGTGTCCATCAGAGACAAAACGAAAGGAAATGGAACAAGATGCGAGAATAATTAGAAAAGAATAAAGAGGAAAACAAGGAAAGGGAAAAGAAGTAAGAGGAAAATCGGGAGTGTAAGAGAGAGGGGGATACATACGTCTTACGTACACATACATGGTCTTACATTTATACTGCCCGCCCTAATCTATCATTATGGAGCTTCTGCCCACCCGGTCGAAAATTTCTGGCGCCGCCCCTGGTTTTAAGTGAAAAACTGCGAGATGTACGGACATATAAAAAACGGGAAAAGGAGCTTCTTTTCTTCTTTCTTCAGTCAGAGCGAGTCCGAGGGATACGGTAATGCACACTTGCTGGTTTCGTTCCCGTTTGAACGCAGAAATACAAAACGCTCAATGTTATTTTAAGTCAATTTTCTGCTATTTGTGTTGAACATGACGATGAAGATAAATAATAAACTGGAAAAATTAATGATGGGACAAACACAATGCCTGACCATGGTGTTCAAACCTAGGACCTCTTCTCTATCAATGTTGAACAGATTTCCATTGCAAAAGACGAAAATTAATAATAGTACCCGCACTGAATTTTCTGGTTACACAAAAAAATATTTCCTCTGGTTGCACACACATAAAAAAAATCTGTTTACACAAACATTTAATAGAGTTCGTGTTTACTTCAAGAACGTAACGTGTAACCTATCTGACTATGACCGAGCATATTTTGAAAGGAAAAGTAATATTTTTGCTCATATCACTAAAATAGAGAGAAAATCGAAATTTGAATGGTTTCTCTTCTACATTTAATGAAGTGCAAGGGGGAATTTTTGGTTGGGAAGGAAACAGGACGGGGTATTTTTAAAGTCCTGACGTTCAAAACGGGAAAAATAATGTTATTTCCCGACTAAATTGGGAGATTATAGGAGCGGAAAATATTAAACATTACCCGATACTAAAAAAATTCAATTATACACACAATTTCACCCTCGGGTGATGATTTATTTTGCATTTCTGGAATAAAAACTGCTAATTTCAATAAATTTCGGACATTTAGTACAAAAAATATGTAGGGAATAAACTACTTTTAAACTCTTTTCCGAAGTCTGGATCGGAACGGGATTTTTTTTTTCAGGTCCCTACTTTTTGGGTTCCTGCACATCCGTTGTCATTACTGCGGAGTCTACTCCTGCTAATGGGCTTCCAATTTTTACGCCTGACAGCTTAAATGCAATAATTTTGGCGCCTACATCTCGAGGAAATGGAGGCCTCCCCGATGGCGCAGTGGTAGCGTCGTCGCCTTGTAATCAAGGGGTCCCGGGTTCGATACCCGGTGGAGGCACAAGTGGTTCGGATCCCACTTTAAACTGTAGGTCCAGTCCCGATTAGCCTTACTGTGCATAAAGTGGACTTAAAAACACCAAATCAATCCAATCCAAATCGAGGAAATGGATGAAGAGAGATGCGTGAAAGAATATTTAACCCTGATCGTAGTTTACATCCTCCTTGTACACACCCATTCGTTCCTTTCATACATGACACAATCTCAGCTCCCTTTAGCGGCATGTTGTGAGCCTACGAACCGGAAGTTGTTGTGCTACAAGTATGCCGTCCACGCGAAGGCACTTCCTTCCGGTGGATAGCCGAGGCCCCGGTTGAGTCGAGTAGACAGGCCAGTAACTCGTCCCAGTCAGCGGCGGTTCAAGGGGGAGAGCCGCCGTGCCATGGCACTACCCTCAGAAGAAATGCATACCGCATTGATAAGGTGCATTGCAAAATGATAAGAACGAATCAAAAAGTAAGTGTGACACGTTTACTGATACAGGTACAGGCACACAACACATTACAATGCTCACCTAATGTACAGAAAGAGAAAACGTGTTGACCAGAAGTCATATGCAGGCAAGGAGAAGGTACAAAGCAACGATCCTTAAAAGTGACCATGTTTACTGTTGCAAAATGATAAGAACTGCATCCCAGACCTGCTTTAAAGCCAATACACGAACCATGGCAGTACACCATTTTGAAGACCCGATCACACATGCTGTCCACCAGCGTTTTCAATAGATTAGCATCAAGAGCATCCTATGCAGCAACGATAGCATTCCTCAGGTCATGAACGTTGTTGTACTGGGTTCCATTGGCGTATACTGAACGGCTCAGAAGACCCCATAGGTTTTCCATGGGGTTAATGTCAGGGGATATCGCAGGCCAATCAATAACGTGCACATTCCTGTCAAGAAACCAGAAGATAGTCTTGCTGAAAACGCCACTGGTTGGTTGTTGTTGTTTTAAGTCCACTTATGCACAGTAAGGCTAATCGGGACTGGACCTACAGTGTAAAGTGGGATCCGAACCACTTGTGCCTCCACCGGGTATCGAACCCGGGACCCCTTTATTACAAGGCGGCGACGCTACCACTGCGCCATCGGAGAGGCCCTGAAAACGCCACTGATCGCCACCAATGTCATTGGCAAATGGCAATAGATTGTCCGTTAGGACGTTTTGGTATCCGATCGTATTCATACGGCCTGTGGGAAAGGCGAGATTTGTTTTCCCATGATAACCTAACCAACCCCACACCATTACAGACTGTCCTCCTCATGTGCACGCAACGCTCCTTGTGTCGTGCTGTGAGTCGTGGCTGTCGTTTGGCCTTGCGATATCGGAGATGTTTGCTGCGTTTCACAGCCCGTGATGGCGTTGATTGATGCACATGAATATGAGGATCACGAGCCAACTGTCTGAGGGATGTTTCACCAGCAGCCAGCTTCCTCAGGACGTCACGTTCCTGTCGGGGCGTCAATTTCCGCGGCCTTCTCGGTGCATTCTTCATTCTATACCTGTCTCCAAGTTTTAGGAAATTCTTTACTACACAGGCGCTGCGACGAATTCGGCGTGCAATCTCATTCGAAGAGACTCCCTCTTCCTTATATGCCAATATCTGTCCCTTTTCACGTTCCGACAATCCTGCTCGACGACCCATTCTGCCCCTTCATCAATGCTGTCGTACTCCTCAACAGGGCATGAATACCTCGCGATCTGCACGTTAGCTGCAATAGCGCCCTCTGTAGCCACTGGCAACGACATCTACTGAGGTAATCGCACTCCGTTCTTATCATTTTGCAACGCTCTTTTGACTTCGACCTTGCCTGCTGTTACACATACACGTCTCCCTGAACAGTACCACGTTTCTCATAACATGCTTTCCTCTCTCTGTCAATTCGCATCACTTTCGTTTCCTGTTTCCTTTTCGTTCCTACGATATGTTCAAATTCCATACCGTTCTTATCATTTTGCAACGCACTTTAGTTTACAGACAAGGAGATTCGAATCTTGCAATCGGTCAAGCTGACGTGACGACCGCCCCAACCATAGACTAGATATGAACCGTCCCAACCTCCTCACTGCGTGCATCGCCAGCTGTTTCGTACCCTCGGCGAGGCAGCGTCCGCGCCACCCAAGAGCTGGCCTAACCAAGTTGAAACACTTGCAGAGGGTTGGAGAAGTCTCAGCGAGTAACATTTCCACCATGAGCCGGGAAGAAGGTGGCAGGGAGTGGTGTTAGCCAATGCGGTTAGCCCATAAGACACCAGCTGTGCCCGCTGTCGCCTGGCACAGCGAGGGAACTTTCGCAGTGTTGAGACAGTTGCCATCTTCAGAGATAAGTCGCTAAATACGACGGATTTGTAAGACCCGTTGGGAAAGTAATTCGTTGTTGTTGTTGTTGAGTTGGGGTTTTAAGTCCACCTTATGCACAGTAAGGCTAATCGGGACTGGACCTACAGTTCAAAGTGGGATCCCAACCACCTGTGCCTCCACCGGGTATCGAACCCGGGACCCAGATTACAAGGCGGCGACGCTACCACTGCGCCATCGGGTAGGCCCTGGGAAGTAATTCGTGAAAAAGGTACTATCTACTTTGCCAACTTTTGGAGAAACGAACCTAGTATTTTTCCAAACTTAAATGAACATTTTGATAATAGATAGATGCGCCTAGAGGGTCATCTAGACTTTTTAAAAATATAAAAGTAAAAAAATCCTATCGTGTTTCGAGTTTCCTTTGGCATCTCGACAATTTCTTTTTACAACAAATGTCTAGGATATTTTCGACATCCAGTTGGAATATGTGTGCATGGGGGAGGAGAAGCTGAGAGGATTTGTTTTCCCTTCCTCTTGTAATTGTGTTTTTAGTGAAGTGTCCTGTAGTGTATAAAGATAGGTTAGTGAGTGAAGATGAATCGTATTAGTGTGTTATTACTTAAACCCACACTGTTTTCCACGTTACCAAACGAGGATAAACATCTTGGCCAGTGGGGCAACTTCAAGGAGGGGGCGGGGGAATTGCAGAGTATTTTTTTTTACGATTTCTTGATCACGTTGCCACTACCCATTATACTTGCCACCGGCCGCCACTGGTCCCAGTAACTTTCCCGTTCACTCAACCCATGTAAACCAGCCTTTAAGTTCGGACCCAGATACAAGTTTGCCTGCTCGCTCACTCCTCGGGTAGTAGCCTAAACGAAATACGTTCTATCGAAAGAAATGTTCTTGGCTCGCCGTTAGCATGCATGAACTAACTCTTGTCAACAAATCCACATAACAATTAGTTTAGAATATTATTTCTGGAGCCATCTAGATTTGTACTTGCTCGCTTTATCTTGGCTCACACACGGCCTAAGATTTGTACACTGACCTCAACAAGTACTCCGGCAGTTTGTTTCTTTATACAATATATTTGCAGAAGATCTACAGGTGTATCAATATACGCTGTATAAAACACAACTTATTACTAACTTCGTTGACCCTGTACTTTCCTTCTTCATTTCGAACTTCAATGCGCGGTGCCGAATTCAACTGTTATCGCAGCGGTGAAACGCGATTGGCGGACAGGTTGCTATGACAACGAGCTGTTATTTTTCGAGTCTGCTACCTCGTTGTTCCAGAAGCAACGTGTTGCATGTTTACGTAGAAAGTGCGTGATACACAATCTTTGTTGTGGGCGTGTAGAGTTATCTAGCAACGAAGATGATTATAATATTGCCCGGTGATATATTCGGTATCTTAAAGGTTGGTAAATATGTCGCCCTCGTTCGTGAATTTTCCCCAAAGTTCCCAGAACCACCCTGGACAGTTTTACCCCCTCGTAGGTATGGCTGGGTGCTTGCCACCGCTGTTGGCATAACATTGAAGTATGCACATGACAGGATGGTTATAAGAGTTCGGCGTCGAATCTTCAGTTATGATGAAATGTTCTACACATACCATAACCGAATTCACTTCTACACATACCCTAACCGACTTCTGATGTTGGAGAGTTACCATATGAGAGCCACTGAAGCCTACCCACAGATGTTGCTGCTGTTGCTTATTGGAGGTTTAGAATGGCCAAGACTGTGTTCATTGGCTGGGATCACCTTTTGCTTGACGAGGCTCATCGACACATCATTTGGGGCACCAAACATAAGAGGAAGAAAAGAAATTAAAGTAATGCTGAACTTTTTGTCCAGCTATGTTATGCTTCTGGCTACAGTGAGATATGCATTCAAATTAATTGGGCCGATCAATTTAACACCACTGATCATAGTATACAGATGTATCAAGTGGATAATATGGCACACATTCGTAGGATTGCGCAAAGTAATTGGATGGCGCAAATACATAGAATGGCGCTTCTTTAAAGAATGGTGCGAAAAAGCCCACAAGATGTGGAATGTGTATGTAGTTGTAGTAGAGGGAGGAATACGCAGTATTACACATGTTATTATTTGACTAGCCCCTGCAAGGCATCATGCGATAAATATTATTTAAGAAGAAACATGTTTGGAAGAATGTGAAAAAGTTAAGATGTGTACAACAAATTCTGAAGCAGCTTTTACATGCACAGTTTATTCTTATGTTCTACTCACTCGTTATTTCACTTTGAACTTATTGAATTTGAAGTTTCCACTTGAGTCAATACATGACCATTGTATTCATAGCATTCAGAATTGTTGAACAAGCTGACGGTAATACAAACTAATTGTATTCATATGGAACCATATGCTATGATAGATTATAAAAGAAGAATATCCTATTACTGCTAGAACCAATGTGGTGGAAACTTCATACATGAAGTGAAATTAAAATTTTAATATATTATCAGTTGGTGCTTATTGTTTGATAAGTATTTGAATTTGAGACTTGCATTCTGAATTTGTTCAAAATGTTGTTTTCATTCATTTTTTTAGTGGCTGTTATGGGCCCTATGGGTTTAAATTTCTGCTGATCATAGACAATAGAGCAGATAGCAAAGAAAGGGCATTCTTGAAAGTAAATTTCCTGCATGTTATAAAAGACGTTTTTGAGTATACAAGTACCGACAAGTAGTCACATATGTTAATACTTTCAACAGACTTTTTGATAAAGTTAGATTTCAAAAACTATTGATATATATCAAGAAAAATTAAAGGTATTATATAATAGACATAATATTACAAGACAAATATTTTTAAATGTGCCTTTGAATTAAATTCGAACGTGTTCTAAATGTAAGCCTATTTTTTCAAATAAATTTGTTCATTCCAAAAAAGAATCTTATGTGAAATACTATTATTAAATAATTTCTACTAGATGATGTTTCCCTCAAAATTGAGTATGATCCACATTTTGAATGGCATGCAGTTTTGTGCCCAAAGTTCCGATTGCAGAATTCCAATATCATTATGATATGTACATGTTTTCTATATGAATCAAATGCTATACATGGTTATACATATTGAATAGGTTTTATAATTTCTTACTGCGTTTTTGTGCAGATGGATTTTCATCTGTTCCAATCCAGTAGTTACAGATAAGGGTTCCAATTGTTTTATGATTTTTTTTTCAAATTCTCCTAGCAGAAAGACTAATTATCCCAGAATTTTGGCAATCATTGTCACACGAAATTTGAAACTTCATTAAGTAATGAGCACCGTTTGGATTTCGAAAAAAAAATATTTGTTTAAAAAAACTTGAAAATTACCTTATGCAAGCATGAGCGCTCACCATGGACAAGGCATTCTCCATTGATAGAAGCAACAGTAAGTATCGTATAGACTAGTGGGAATGATTGTATAAGTAATTTAAAACCATCCTGAAACTAATCAGCAGTTTTCATTTTGAAAAAGTCAAATTTATTCGTAAAATAATATGTTAGAGGTACTTTGCAGGCCGCGATCCATAGTGGAAAGCATTTAGGGATCTTATTTGAAAGCTAAGAGAACTAAACCTGACTTGCCTAACCTAACCACAAAAGCATTTATGGTTATTATTAAAATGCTAAGGGAACTAAAACTAGCCTGCCTAACCTAACTACAAAAGCATGTATTGAACAAAATATTCAAACATTTTGAGAGTAAACTAATAGCTGTTGGGAAGTACAGAATTATGTGGAAGTGAAAAACCAGTGTCAAGGAAACATGCAGTAAGTAATAGCTAAAACAGTGTGTTAAGACATAAATCGAAATCGAACCATGTAAAAATTGCATAAGTAGCATGATGAAATTGCAATAAAACAAAAGGAACTTGGGCACAGTTACATATGTAGGTTAGGCAGGTCAATTTTTAAGCTCTTTGCATTATAATTACTCACCATCAATAAAAATGGGACACCTAGAAAACGAAATACATCACTGCAATATGTTACATGTGTTGCCTTCACATATTCTGTCATCACACACACACACACACACACACACAGACAGTGTATTGCAGTAGAGTGTGTGTTTCAGGATCTTTTTTTGATGGTGAATGTTTTGTACTGTGTTGTCATTGTGCCATGCTCGCGGAAGGTTGGTCTGTCTCCCAGAAACCACATGGTGTTGTCACTGTCAAGCCCCTTCCATTGGGAGAAGCCAGTAAGCTACATGGGAATGTACAAATTTTCGTACAGCACACTTGACCATTGCCATACTAATTGGGCACAATTGATTTCTTGAATGGCATAAAAAAAAAAGTGAGGAATAAACTAGGAAGTGGCAGCACCACGTGCGTAAGCGATTCTTCAGTGCTTTCCATTTCCTCCCTGCCTTCTAGCTGATGACGTTTTCCTCATTTATGATTTGCACAGAAATTGTTGAGCAATCGCTAGCATGGAAAAGGTGACAAGTTGGAACAAATGCAGTTTAGCATGTCCATACTATCCTTCTCAAGTTTTCCATTCGAAAAGAATGCTTCAGACAGCAGCAACCTATGAGCATGATCACTTGCACAACCTACTTTTAACAACATACTTGCTTCCATATTAATACTTTTTGCACCTTTAAAATGCAGAAATTAGTTTCTTCGAACTTGGAGCTTACATTCACATTAATTTCTAGTATTCTAAATTCTATCCTTGTCCTTTTCTACACCTTGCAAAATCATTAAGCAATCAGAACTATGGCCAATTTTACTGCTATACATAAGTATTGGAATAACTGTCAACTGGAACAGAGCTATTCCAACTTGTCATAATGTTGTATTTTTGCAATTCTTATTAGAATAACTTTCAAATGGCACATATTTGTCTTGCACCAGTTACTGAAATTAAAGCCTTTACACATTATCCTCCAATAGTCATGAATTTTTACTTGATAATGATATTAATGTGTGTGCACAATGATCAAACATGTGTTCCAAATGTTACAATATAACGCATAACAACCATGACATAATGGAAGAAAGCATGTTATGGCTTTAATTTCGGAATTGGTTTAAGCGAAATATGCGACACTTTTAAGTTATTTTACTAAACAAGAGCAAAATGTAATATCCATGACAATCCAGAGTGGCTCAACAATCACAGGCAGCTTTTGCCTAACCTAAGCATGATACAGCATAATGTCAAGTTCGTTTCACAGTGTGTTCACCCCATGGTTCTTGCCAGAATTTCATGTTTTGCCCCATGACACATGGTGCTTTTGCACACCATTACACAGTCGCACGTGTCAGACTACATTGGACACCTTCTGACTTCTGAGCAACACCTGACGAAAACGTGTGCAGCTAGCTGCATGTGCTCTCTATTGATTGGGTAATCTTAAATTTTTGTTCTAGAAATTGTGGAATATTTCACATTTTATCATTGACTTCACACACAATCATATGAGGAAGGTACTTGTAACCATTTAGCAAGGACACTGAACCCAGCTGCACCGCTGTGGTCCAAGAAACACCAATTTTTGTATGCCTAACCTACCATGCATTCAAAGGAACAAAATATGTTGTTTTTTTTTATTTGTTATTTAGTGTCACTTTTCTGCCACTTCCGGCTAATCATGACAATGAGGATGAGCGATGATTGGATGACATTGCTGAAAAGACACTCTCACAGAATACCTATGCCAAATTCAGGGCTTGAACCTGGGAACTTCAGAGCGAATATTGAAAGCCAACCACTTAATGTGCTCGGGCACAGAGCAAGCTGAACAAAACAACGTAATTGACAAATAGCAGTCACAGGTAACATAAGTAACCATAAACAGTTATTGGGAAGGAAGGTAGTTTCAGCACCCTGCCAAGAATATGAAGAAAGCAAATTTGTAAGCACAGTAATATGAACAAATGCGACTTCCATCTCTTTCTCATACATGATGATACCATATATATACAGTACTCAACTATACTTTGGGGTTGCAGGTTGTCATGAAAGCAATAGTTCTATTTTCTTTCTTTCTTTGTACATAAAGAAGTAATTAAGGTACAGTATACCAGCCTGCCCAATGTAGTTTCATGTGTGTGTGCAGCTGGCCATAAGAGCCTGTGGAAATGATGAGTTATGTGAGATCCAATATGTGGTTGGTCTCACCCCTGCACTTCACTCTCTGAAAAGCTCGGTAGTCCTTTCCAGATCTCACTTGAGTGATATCCTGAGAAAATATCTTCATTTATTACTAGGAAAGCTTCAATATATATTTAACAAAATAACAGTTATTATGAAACTCACAATGCCAGTTCATTTTGGTAGATTAATAAATTTCTCTTAATAGTTTTTGTAGTACCTAAAACTCATCATAATGAAATACTTACATAGGATATCTCATTTGCTATTTGTAATGGTATCCTTGAGTTATTCAAACTCAAATATCACAATTCAAATGAAACAACCAAAATGTAAAATATGCTTGTAGGTGTTCTATAAAGGTGACCAAGAAATTTCTGTCAATTTCTGATGACAAGTTCCAAGGTTAGACAGTTAAGACGATAGTCAGTTGATGGTACGCATTAACATGTTAAACCAGCAGGTTATGATCGGTGCAGTTTAACATGCCAGTGAGGAAGCATGGGTACTCCAAACAGCATAAGGATCTGTATGCTACATTATTTTAAACTTTGAGAATACATGGAGCAGCGGGAAAGAAAATATACCAGGCTTTCGGTAATGATGTGAATGAGCAGGCAGTGCAATGGTGGTTTAAAAGATTCAAGAATGGAGTCAGTAGTATGGACCATTAACAGCAGATAAAACCAATAAATTGGTGCCATCTGTGGACAAAGGATCCATAAATCAAAAGTTACCCAGTAGTTATTTTAATGTTAATGTATTGATACAATACAGATACACAAGTGATGATTTACAATTCACACAATGATTTCCAGTATAATGAACATAATCAACAAGTATTTGTATCAAAATCCCATTTTAATAGATGTGGCTTCATTAGTGATATGTATTGCATAGGCCTACATTAGGTATTGAGCTTTATTACCAGCATGTTGCAGTTAACAACTGAATATTTACCACATATTTTTTTATATATTTAAAATTAATAATACCCATTTACCCATTTCCAGGGATGGTTGACCAACCAGTTCAATCCTTTCTCCCCCTTCCTGATGCCCATGGACTAGCCCAGTAGCTCAATACTAGGGACTGGCACAGAATTCCTGGGTTTGAATCTTGGTGGAGCCACATTTTTCATTTACTTTCAATGACTGATCATCTGTGTGCATTAATCTTGAATATAACACGTGGATCTGCATCGGGAACCCTAATCCCAAAGCAACAGTGAATTGCGGTATCATGGGCAGAGGGCACTAGACACAGAAATAGGAGCAGTGAAAACAGTAGTATGGCACTGGTACAGAATGCCACAGCCCCAAGTTTGTGTCCTGATCCCACAACAGACTCAAGGAAAATCAAATGAAAACCTACATATTTCTGTTTAAGATCTTCAAGTTCGTATTGAGCAAAATACAGTGAACAAATTTGGTGATTTGAAAAAGTGACTCCGGAAAAATGAATCATGAAATTACCTCTAAAATTTGTGACCCCAGAAAAATAAGGTCTGAAAAAAAGCAACTTCAGTTCAACAAAACTTGTAGAAAAGGCTATGCTGCAGAAATGCATATGCGTTAACAGTAATCATTTACAAATTATCCTGCAGGTGACAGCAATGATTATTACATGAGCTGAATTACATCATTGCATTGCTTTAAAGATGACAGCTTCATTACAAATTTGCACAAAAGAAAATAAATCATATATGTTATTCATTTCCTGTGCACCCCAGGTTCAAAGTCAATATGAATTCAAATTTTCATCAATATAAAAATTCAAAATGATGATGCACACACATTACACACAAACAATGGGAAGGAAACAGAAAACATACACCAGGAAAAAATGTTGAATATTTTTCCAGATTAGTCAAATTATCAGTAAAGAGGCTTGGTACCTAGTCTTTCTTCTGTAGCTTTTTGTAACACTTCCAGCTCTGTAATTTCAATTTTGTCACAGAATTAAAGTTTCAATATTTCTTTTACACTTCACAGTCCAACAATATTCCCAAGCAGTTTGTGATTATATTAAACCAGCGCTCCTTGATACCGATATAATTTATATTGGTCAATATCAATACCACCATAGTTTTAGAATATTTCCTTATTTTATACATATACATTTGAGAATATTAATTAGCATGTTAATGAATAGAAGAGGAAAAAGCATAACAAATATGATTTTTGGCATGGTTGGTGAAGAGTAAGAACTTAAAATGTGCTGATGGGTATCACACTAAATGAACGGCCATGAAATTAGGCAGGTGACAGAAGTTTTCACTGCTATCATGTCGGAGCCCAACCATATGTGTTTGGAGGTTTAAGAGAATGGAAAATCTCGTTGTAGAGTTGGTCTTTGTAATCCATGTGATACAAACTGACAGTATTTGCTCGAAACGACAGGGATGACACACAAGTGTCCCGGAGAGAGATCAGTGTGATGCTTGAACTAGGCAATGCAGCTCATTTGACATTGCCACCGTGCATGGGAACCAGCAAATTTTGCCCCGCTTTTGCTTTGCTTTGCCATGTGGGGCACCAGCGCAATTCTACCCAGCTGCCTATATTCATGGCCATGGCACTAGACTTAGAACGATTCAATATTTTTTTCAATACAACTGGATACCAAAAATTCTTGATAAGTTGCTTACAATTCTTAATGCTCCTATTATTTTGTATACTTTATATCTCAATTATTACTAAAAGCAAGAGGAAATATGTCTGAAAAGACAGATATTGATTAGAACAAATGGTGCAAAACCACAATTTCTTGTAAGAGTAAAAATTATCTCTTTAGTACAAATCACAGTTATTGAAACTACTTCACTTTTAGTGAACAACCTTATGCTGTTGAACTAAGAACTGTCATTCTAATTTTTAATTGATTTAAATTCTTCCACTTGTAAATGAAATCAAGGTAGTCAAGTAACAGAGGCAGTGGCATATGTTGAGCTAACCACATTCCACCCAATAAAAAACTGCCTGGCAGGATTTGGCCCGCAAAGGCTGTGGCATGACTGAGTATAATTTAGGTTCTTCTGCAGGAGGGCCAGAAACAGAGGTTGTTAATCAATGACGATGTTACAATAAGGTACGTCGTTTCTTTGTCAAATAATTTTGTTAATATATTGCCAAAACAAAGCATGAAATACATGCAAGTTTACAATTTTGTATGATTTATATAAAAGTTCTTATACATACTTACTGCTATTTGATGTTGATTTTCAGAAGGCAAAGTACATTTTACAACAAACAGTGCAATTGAAACTGACAAAGAGCAAGTGGGAAATTATGGCTGCTCCCAAGTTAGAACCTGGAGCTGTGGCATGAAACAAATACAGAGCAACTACAGCACTAATGCACAAACTCTGGTTTCATCTCTTGGCATACTAAAATCCAGCTCGAGTCATGTCTCCAATTGCTTTCCAATCAATTTTTAAAAAATCATAACTTAATATCAATAATGATATCATGATAAACAAATACATTTACACCTGATTTACAATATCAAGTGAAAGGAAAGAAATGTCAGACATAAAAGTAGAGTTTTAACTTGCATCTCATCACAAAGCAACAATAAATTATGTACACCTTATGTTGATTATCAATAGTGATGTGATGAAGTAGAAAGTTTATCGATACTGATGTCTTCACTGCTAATTTTGAACAGATTTCAATGGAAATGTTTAACCGATTTTAATAACCAGAATTATTTAACACAAAACAATGTCATTTTCAGCATGGTAAAAGTAACAGTGCCAAAAATTATTTTACTTTTCGGTTTCTTTTGGCTAATTGCAATGATCAAGATGAATGACAATTAAGTGAAATTGATGGAAAAAAACACATACAAATATCCATGCCATTCCAGGGTTCTACACCAGAACCTTCAGCAGAGAGATTGAGAGTTGGTCAATCAATGAGCTTGGTCAATGAGGTGGCTATTATAAACATCTTAGATGCATTACAGTGGTACAGAAACATTTGTCATATATTGACAAAAAGAGATAAAGTTGTAAAATTCAAAATCATTACATGAAAACAGAGTTTCAAAATTACATTTGTTTCATTTTTACCTTACATGAGAACAGCACAAGAATTCACTACATAAATATCGTTAAAAAAAATCATATATTCTTTGTAATTAACATTTCAGAAGAAAGAAATTAAATATTGGAATCAGTTTAATACCAGTTTTTTACATATTGCAATACTGGTTTCAATATGGCATTTTTGCTTCATCACATCCCTAATTACAAGTCATAATGACTTCTACATTTATACTTTTTTTGTATATTTATACATTTATACAAACCAATCTCAATGAACTGGAATGCAGAAGCTCCATGCAAAATTTGTCAGTGTATCAAACTCCATTCATTTACCTTCACATAACTTGTCAACTGCCACATGCTGAAAATTTCATAATCTTACCTTGTAAAACTTATTTCTTTTGAAAAGGGTACACATCAGTTTGTTTGCATCTTATAAATGTTGAAAAGGAGATGGACAAACCGAAAGAATAACATTCTCCCACAGACACTTAAATGGCATTTTTCATTGCTTCCTCTGTTTTGTCTTGAGTACTTATTAGATGCAAACAAAACAATGGATGATATTCATTTTGATGTCAGGGGTGCAGGGCATGATGGGAAATATTGCCGAAAGAACACATGTTCTGGCAAGGTTTCCCAATAGGGGTGATATATAAATCGTATTTGAAGGGCAAGTACTGTGTGTATATCTAGTGTTAGATGAATTTTATCCTACTTTTTATATCGTGAGACTGTAACGCGTGTGGTTGTTATACGATCTGAAATAATATTCATAAAAAATGTGGCTTATTTATCAATCAGTGGATGCACTCACACTATGCGTATATTTGAATACAGTTTTCAGTAAATCTTCTATGCCTATCTCAATACACATGCAAAAAGCGACAATTATATATTATTGCATTAAATAAAGAACAAAATTTTGCAGTTGGGAACATCTCTTGAGTGATTGTTTTTGCAAGTCGAGGTTTGTTTGTAACTCACTTTATGCTCAGATACACTAATTGGTACTAAACCTACAGTTTAAAATGTGCCTCCATCTGGAATCAAACTATGGACTCCCTGATTACAAGGGGACAGCACTAGCCCCTATGCTATCAGAGAGGCCCTATTTCCAGCAGAAACAAGGCTTCCTAGTCCTATATTTCTTTTGGATGTTACCTGCCTTTATAGATTGTTGTTTTTGGCAAATAACACCTTTTTAGACACACTGGTAAGGACTAGATTTAGAATATAATCATTATATTTGTACCTTGAACCACTGTCACAAACACTGTAAGCCCAATGCTCATCAATTGTGTTTACAACATGCTCTGCAATGCTTGCCAGAAGAATGGCAGCAGGCATGATTTCGTGCAATGAACTGTGGGAAAAGTTGTTCGCTGAATATCATCCATTACCCCAATTGTGCTGTTTCAAAATGTAAGACTATTACATTTTATTTTAGCAGTGTAAGATGCTTATAATCCTTGAAATGTGTGATCAATAAAAAATCACACAGGTTGGCTATAATTTTTATAAATTGCCTGTAGAGTGCTATTCTTCACATGGCCAATAAACTGATCTAATTCGGATTCTGCTTTTCAGTTACGTAAACTATAATTAGACTATATAAAGTGCCAAAGCCAGAAGATCTTTTGAACTGCAATAGCATTACAATAGTTTCTGGTCTGTAACAGTACACCTTGAAGGCAAACATAAAATTCAAGAGCAATTTTCCTTTGCGACATGAAAAAATAGAACAGGAATAATCTACATATTACAAAAAGATAAATACATGACATTGAAATAACGGCACTCACAAAATATATATCTGATGGAAATCATGACACAGTGGTCATTACACAAGCTAGTACATGTACAATATGACTCTATGCACTTTGTAATGGTTCTGGTGCGCCTAAGGCATTTTGAGATAATCTATTACACCAGAAAAGCTACATGAAGTCTGGCTTCTCTAATGCTAGATAACAATCTCAGCTTTGATGTTTTTTTCTAGCAATAGCATACCATACAGTGAAATGACAAAATATATATTTATGCTATTACAAGTAGTCAGAGTTTACATACATTGGTGAAAATTGACAAGTATACCTTTTAGAATATACATAGTACACGTTAGTTCTGCCCATCACATAGCACTGCTATCTAGCACATGCATAGTTACTGACATCAAGACTTCTTCAAATATAACTTTCATGTTTTTTTTTTACATAACCTATGTAAATAAGAGTGAATGGATCAAGCAAAAATAAAATAACACTTATAAAACTAACATTAACCTAATATACTTTTATTCTATTAAAAACTTAAGAGCAATTAAAATTTACGAGGAAAAACACACACTTTGCACAGTGATAGTCCAAGTTACTATTTTTATCCTGGGCACAGTAAAATTCAATAAATACATTCAGTGTCAACTATAACAACCACAAGTCTATTTCATAGTGATCTGACTAACAATCATTATTTTCTTATAATTTTAAAATAGTATACTTTAGTTCTTGCTATTTCCAAACTACAAACATGATACCTGACAAAACTATCTGCTATGATACATTCAAACTAACTTGTATTTGCATAACATTTAACTTACAACAAAAGTTTTCATGCAGGACACAATGTTCATCAACAAAATGTTATCTTTTTAACTCTTTTGGATTAACGGCTGAAAATATACCTCAAATCTTGCATATTCAATATATATAATTGAATTAATGTAGATAATTTACAACTGTGCTCTACGTAGTGAAATGTTACAGAAATTTACTAATTGGGTCCAAAATTAATAAAGTGTACATCTTTATTAAAAAAAAATAACCATTTATGAAAGAAGGAAAACAAGTTTCTATTTCCTCTATTATATTTCATTTTCTTACATTTTGTGCAAAGTGGATTTTATCTTTCTCTTTTGTTCATTGAAATTATGAAATGGCTATCATGTAGTACAAGTAATTTTCTCAGTCCACCCAAAATCCTTTTATAAATCAAATATGGTAAAAAAAAAGGTAAAGTGCTCCCCTGTGCTTAGCACCATGCCATGAAGGCGTATAGGGGGTGTGGTACTGTGAAATATTTGCTTTAAATTGCAGCATTTCTCTATTAACATCCTCAATGTTTTAGTTTTTCTTATTTTACATTATGTTTTTGCCCCATTAGGCTAATCACAACAATGAGGATGAATGCAGATTAAATGAAATCAAAGAAACATCCCAGTCTAGGATAGGACTTGAACCTAGAACTATCAGCGGAGATATCATGAGTCAACCATTAAATAAGCTTGGCCACTTAGACAACATATAGCTTCAGATAGGCAAAGATTTATTAATATTATTAGCTTCAGAAATGGTGTTTATTTACTTTTGAAAACATACAAGAATATGGCTCTTGAAAACAAATATACTATTTGTGTGCTAAAAGTATAAATGTACAAGATACTTTAGTAATGTTCATTACAAAGAGAAGGTAGTAAGTAATAAATTAAAAGTTAATTACATTTCCGCAGTGAAAGAACCAGGTGGCTACTTTAGGACCATGATAAAATTGAAGTATAATTCCCAGTTTTCAAGGTGAACTTTCCAAAAATTCAAGGGTACAAAGGATGTTTTCCTTAGTTCAACCTTATGTATTACTGTCTCTCACCACCCACACAAATTCACACATATATATATTAACAATATAAAGGGTCTGTGTGATTCCAATGTGTCTAAAAATTCTAATTCAATTCAATTAAACGGTATATACGTTTAAAACATTTCATTGAAGGTGTCATTTCACAAACTCAGCCTCGAAATAAATACACAAAAACAAGTCTCAAATGCTGCAGGATATACAAAAAATTTGAAAAGTTGTTAATTCACCTAATCAATTTCAAAGTATCTTATTTTGCAATAATCTTCCATCTGCCAGATATATTGTTCTGCAATGGACACTAACAAAGTAAAAAGGATTGAGAGAATTCTGTTATTTTCATGCAGCCTTATTTTTCCTTTCTCGATAAAACTAAAAATTAAACTGTGAAAATATTTATAAAAATTTATAAATATGTATAACTTCAATGGGATTTATATAAAAGTTGCAATTTTTCACGTATACGGAGAAAAATTCACGCAGAATTCCCGGAGCAAATAATTCACGCTAATTTCTGGAATTCTAGGAATTCCCAGCGAGTAGCCACCCTGAAGTAGTTTGTACAAAATATGTTAAGTCGGTATGATGCATGTTTTGCATCTATTTTTCCCTAAATTGTGAACCGATTCTAAAATTTTAACCAGCTTTTCTCACTTCAAATTTAAGTACTCAGTCAGTCACCACACCTTAACCATTCTAAATAGTTTAGTAGGATGAGTTATTTTCTTTGTGTGTGTGTATAACAGCTTTATGCACTCTCAACGTACTAGTGAAGATGAACAAAATATATCTGTGGTTATAATTTTCTCGTTCAAAATTAACTCCTGCACAAAGAGGAGGAAAAATCTACAGAACGGCAGTTAATCGAGGGTGATCAAGCCTTCACTCCACATTGAAGCTCGAAATTAAGTTTGGACATTCTCTTTGTGCTTTTCATATTTTATTTACCCTATGTTCATTTTCTAAGTTCTGTAATATATAGCATTATAGTGTACGCATTAGTTACTCTAATGAAAAGCCAAAACTGAAAGTATAATTCCAGGTTCTCCAGGATAAATTTCTCAAATTTTTAAAAATGTAAAGAATTTTTCCCAGTTATTTTGAAAAGCATATGTTTTTTAAACAATACTTGATTTTTGTCAGATCCTAACTGTTGAAACTCAATCTTCAGGGTTCAGGATAATTAAAGCTAATTTGAGAATTAAACATTGTGTAGTGGCACAATGATGACAATGGCCATTTTCCAGTTTCATACATTTGAAATGAATCACCAAATCTTGTTTTATGTAATGTCACTAGTTGTTTTTTTGCAACTCTGACAGCCCTGACAATAGGAGTAATACAATCTAAAAATAAGAGTGGGAGAAATGACTTTCAATTGCTACATGGAAGAAACGTGTCTCAAGGATCTCTCTTTTTCTGTGAGTACAATGTTTTTCTTTGATTCTGTTGACAAACTTGAAACAATTAGTGAGATTACACTACTAAAAGAGCTTACTTTATCAAGCACATACAAAAAAAAAAAAAAAAAAAAAAGAATCATCTAATTCCTACACAATTTCGAGAAAGCAAGCAATTCACTTTCCATAGGCTCCATCAATAATGGAGGGATGATGACGGAGAGATTTCTCATGAATCTGGAATGACATGGACATCTCTTGCTGTCATGCTGATCTCTTTCTCAACCATAAGATGACAGCTTAAGTTTGCTTGATACCAAGTCTCCACTAACAATAACTTCAATATTTTGCTTGGATCCAATTAAGATCTAACAAAAAACCTCCTGATGCAACACACTCCCCTATCGCACAAAAGGGATTGCCTTATTTAAGCACCTAATTTTCTACACCTCGGGCATCAAAACCATAAAAGCTCTTCCGTGGGTTTCTTCCTCTTCAACTTGTTGTCTGCAATTAGAATATAGATGGGCAGGAGTTATCCAGCTTGATAGATTTTATCTCCAGAATGCCATTTTCTTTTTAGTGTCAGCACTGACTCTGTAGGTTTTATCAACTGAGCAAAGTATGTGCTCATACCATGATTCATTGTCCCACAGAAAATTCAGAATATTCTTTCATTCATGGGGGACATTTTAATGAGCAATGGGAGAATTCAGTATTAGTTTTCTCTGTTCAGAGCCATTAACATTCCACAGTAAACACAAAAACATTCTGAATGTTTGCAAGTATTGTTCCCATTACCATGTATAAGTAATACTCTCAGTTTATATCTCCAAGAAAATTTTGAACATGGTCCTTTCTGTCTCACCTTTATATAGGCACCTATAACTGTCAACTATTCTTAACTTTCTTTTTATTTACTGTTGTTACAATGCTGAAATTTCAAAAAACAGTTCAATACTTACATTATTTCATATGGCATTGATTGAATATACAGCATCACTACTATATATTTCACCAAGTGCACACGTTCAGCAATTTGAGATACTTACGGCAGTTCTTTCCTGGCCCTTTTTGTCCGTCCTCCTTTGATTCCATGAATGGTTGCTTCCTTTATGATTATTTCTATCATTAATTTATATCACCTCCATGTGTCACGTGATGTAATTATTTTGAAATCTTCAACAAAATCACTTCAAATTTTTAAAAATTTCCTCTGCAGTGTATCCTGTTGTATTTGGCTTCATCACCGTTTCTTCCATTTCCTTATTTTTACTTGAACATCAAACATGGTTTTCCTCATCACTGCTATTTCGACCATTAGAATGTGATAATATTTAACATTCAATTCTGCCTTCTTCCATTCAAACTAGCAGCATCATGCATCAGCCGTCTTAACCTCCCCCTCAACCTGGCACTCTTTGATTAGTGGTTGGGTAAAGACACTGGCACAAAAATTTCCACCTGAAATCATGCACACCAAGAAATGAACCAAGGTCTCCCATGTGAGAGAGAGAGAGCTCCTACAAAGTGGATGACTGTGGCTCTTTTCAATAGGGATGGGACAAATTAAATGGCACCAAATGACCATTTAACTGTATGTAACCATGTTATTCAGGTAGCAGATATAAACTTCCCAATAAATAACCTGAAGAAATATTTATAAATAAAATGTGTTAATAATTATGAATAGTTAAATGGACAGTTTCTGGTCAATTCTCCAATATCATATCAAGAAGAACAGTGGAACCCTTAGACTATACACTCTTCAGGGGATTGTCTCTAATGAACTTAAATGCAGGAAAAATAAAATACGGAAAGAATTCTAATATTTTGATGTATTAGGATCAAGAAAGTTAAATGGATAATGCAGGAAATGTAAAATTCAGGAACATAAAATTGGTTCATACTATGGGAATGAGAGACACGGTAATAGATAATTAAGGAACTCATGTTTTCCGCGAAGCTGTTTTACATTATTTTCTATTAATTTCAGTAGCCACTGCCACCATCCTCCTTGGAATTCGTTGTGTTGTTGCTTGGCACGCTTGTTGTTTTTTCCTAAATCGCCACTAGGTGTGCTGCTGTCGCACCACAGTTTTCAGAAAACCAGATGCAGGCAACCAATATATCCATGCACTATCCAACCATCCACCCAAGCAAAAGGCCAACGTATGGCTAAACTTCTTCCGAAGAGCCTTCTCCTACTGTTCCAGAGAAGACGACCTGAGGGACGAGATAGCAACAATCACGGAAGTGGCACTAAAACATGGATATACTGAATGTCAACTCTCCACATGGTGCAGCAAAGCTGAAATCCAAGTCAACACAACCCGCTCCACCATCACAACGAGATCCCAGTAGCAAAACCAAGTGGTTTGCCTTTCACTACCATCCTACCACATCCAACCGCCTTACCAAAGCCCTCCTCCCCTACAACATTCAAATAGCACACAAACCAACCACCAAAATAGCTGACCAACTAAACAAATCTAAATGGTACTTCCTCTCCCCCCTCAACAATCCAGGCGTCTATGATGCTGAATGCGAGTGCAAGGCTCATTACATCGGCAGATCCATCAGGCCCATCAGTGAGAGAATTCAGCAGCACATATCAAATGCAAAAACTGCCCAACCCACCAACGGACTTGCCAAGCATATCAAATTCCACAACCATAAAATTGAGAAAGTACATGTCAAATACAAAGCACACTCTCTCATAGACACAAAAATCAAAGGAACACACGCCATCATGCACTACAACCATGAACTGAACATAAGATAGTGGTCAGGCACACCACGTCTGGCTTTCGTTATTGCAGCAATTAACACCGGTGAACAGCAGACGACATATAAGCAGACATACAGGCGACAGCAACACACCTAGCGGCGATTTAGGAAAAAACAACAGAAACGTGCCAAGCAACAACACAACGAATTCCAACAAGGATGGTGGCAGTGGCTACCAAAATTAATAGAAAGTAATGTAAAAGAGCTTCGAGGAAAACGTGAGTACCTTAATTATAAAATTGGTGTTTCACTCTACCTGATTTTCCAACACTGAAGTAACTTAATAGAACGCGAAGTATTCAACTGAGTCATTTGTTTTTTGTGTGCATGAGCTTACCTAAATTGTGAGGTTAAATCACCATGCACACACCTAAACACAACACAGAAATAAAAATTTATAATTTTGGCCCAAAATTACTAAGCTTAAAATATAAGACAATAAATACAGACTACATTAGTGCATATAGTGAGCCTCTTTGCAGATAGTGCCTATGCTTAGTGTTTGTAATTTATTGTGCACTATTGATTGCACTGCAAATGTTAATGAAATCTCATCATTTTATGAACTACACATATGCACATGAAAACAATTTACACACTTCTTTACATAATTTGCATATTTAAAATAATGACATAACATACATGACTAGCTAAGATTCATCATGGAATAAAAGGAAATAATTTTCACGTGGCATAATAGTGTTGCTTTTAAAAAATCATTTTGGTGAAAAAGAAATACTTAATAAGCATTTTATTTCCAACACAGGGAAAAGTCAATTATTTTAAAGTCGTACTGAATATATCCACCTAAGATTCCTAGAGCAGAAATTTTTGGTATTATGGTTAAATACTGGCAACTGTCGGTTGCTAATATAACAATATTTGAAAGAATCAGTTTGAATTTCATCAATTAATATAATTCTGAAATATATGCAAAATTTCAAAAATCTATCAACATAATTTTGTGTTTCTTTAAATAACCGATTGATTAATATTGATTACTCTGTAATGGACACAAATATTTTGTGGAAAACCGATAAAACTGACTGATAAATTCTTTGTTTTCTAACTTGTAACTCTGCATAATCTATAATCTTTTGAATTGCACAATATTGGCATCAACAAGAAGAGAGTGGACAACAGAAAACTTAGCGCTGGCCTAGATCAAGTACCATCTGCTTACATTGAAGTGATGCGAGGATGAATAAACTATCATATTATAATCCTATTCTGAAGGTCTATACACTACAAATTAGTGGAGATCTTGCTTAAGATTTCACACTTCAAAACTTCCAAGCCAAGACATCATTTATTATTCCTCCAATCTGCACAGTAAAATTATGGTAATGTTCACTGAAATACATCAATGTTTAGCATCGATTTGACATTTTTCTACTGAAACTGCAAGTTTCTACTGACCTTTAGACAATCCAAGATAGTTGAAACATTATCAAATGTAAAGGACCCTGTGCAAGAGTTATTTTAATTTTTTGTGCAAATACTGCACAATGGAGATCAAATTTTTACTGTTGACCAAACATTGTGAGGAGAGTTGATGGTGCTACTTGAATATGAATAAAGTAGATGCAAGAAATAGCAATGAGAATTAATGATTTTTATTTCTTTTCTTTCTTTTACTAGTAAAGACCATGTTCTTTTGTTACATGGGCTCTCATGCAACAATGTTTCTTTAATTTAGCCATAAATTATACATGATGTTATTCACTGTCTTTCTCCTATGCATTATCCTCCCCACCTTCCCTCAAAATCACCTTTTCTGTAGCCTTGGAAACAATTATATGGAATGACGACTACATTTACTTTTACCCTTGAACTTTCTCTATATGATTTCAGTGAACACTAACATGAAAGTAATGCTTACTCCCTTAATCATATCCATTGTTGATCATGAAACTTTCACATGGAGAACCGTTTCTGTTGCTCATTCTACTAATATGAAGGTTATATACTATGTTTTGCATTGTTCCATTAAAATTTCTCTAAATGTGAAGTTTAAAATGCCACTATGAACAATTATTCATAAAAGATGAAACCTACTTGTGACCCTTAAACTAAATATTTGTTTAAATGAAATACATTTATTGTCCCCATTTTCTTCTACATAATTTACATTTTTGATATGGGACAGTGGATCTTACAACAGAAAAATCTATGTTCATAAATAGGGCAAGTAGTAATTACAATACCATTGTACTAATAGTAAATCTCCATGAAAGAAACAGAACACCAATCTACAATGGGAATACAGTAGAACCTCGATTTTACGTTCCCAGATTTAACACTTTCTCAGACTATACATTCAATCTTGATGGTCCCAACATAACTAAATGTTATAAAATTTTCCCCGCATCAGCTTGGTCCACTGAGAAACAAAAAATCGAAGTTCCTCTGTAGTGTTGCATATCAATAGACCAAGTATCATTTGATGAAAAGTGATTAATGCATAAGAAAAACAAGCAGTATTTTTTGTTACATGTTGTCTCAAATCTAATAAGTATCTCTTTTCCAAAATTGCGTAATACTTTTCAACGAATGGTTCATCAGCCAAGATGTAGGTGATATGTATGGCAGGAAAATTAAAAATTAGTACTGGCAGCTCTCACATTTAAGGTTTCTCAAACTTACAGACACCAAAATAAAACATGTAATACTATTTGCAGGTACACATTTATTTGTGCTTGCATGGGGAAAAATTGAATATATAGTATGCCAACTGGGACAAAAGGAACCACAATATTCTGATGGACAAAATGTCAACTGCCATAACATATGGAACTATTTTTTCTGCAGAATATTCAAGATGATGTACATTTCATCATGTGTGGACAATATTCATGTTCAGAAAAAGTCTTAACTGTCCCAGTTTGATGATGAGGAGAAACATGTTGAATATATACAAAATATTTACAAATCTACAAATTCATTTTTTCTTCTGTCCAAGACCGGAAGACTATCTCAAGAGCAAAACAAAACAGGCACTTGATGGAACATGTTCCAGATTTTCCCCCAATTTCCCACAAAACTCTTTTCCTGCACAAAATACAGATCATGCATTACATACATAAAAGAAATATAATAAAAATAATAATAATAATAATCTGACACATCAAAAGTATAAATATCAATACATTTTAGAGGAAGAGAGAGGGAATGAATAAATAGGATTGTTTAACATTCACACTCGTTCTACATGCATGCCTAAGTGCCTTGTATCTTCTCTTGTGAAAAAAAATTCACAAAATGTAAGAGAAAAAGAAATCACGATTACATTGCTCTTTACAGATTTATCTTTGCTGTTTATAATATAAATAGTGTTGTCAAAAAATATTCAGTCTTTAAAAATTTTCATTCTTTTCAAGATGTTCACTGAAAATATACATTAATTCTTCAATTTAAAGTATGTATATGTATGAATTTGCTGAGTACAATTAACACCAGAACGTTTGCAGTTCTTGTTCCAGTATGTAAATTTGCATAGCATGCTGAGTAGTACACTGTGTGGAAGAAAGCTTGTATGAACACACTTGTCACTGAGAAAGTCTTACGAAACATATAAACATGTATGCAAGAGAATGCATTTGTCTTTTGTGTTATACGAACAGCTGCAGACAACTTTCTGTTTTTACATTTATCTCACAGGTTAAGGTATAATTTGATTCAACATAATAGCCCCAGCTGGTATATTTGGTGATGTTCAAGAAATACACCAGCGAAGAAGAGAGAGTTTACAAGTACTCAATATAGAGCCTCACTTATACTTGTTCAATCATTCACGGATACAACTTGCACGCTGCAACAAGATAATGGAATGCTCAGTTTCTAACCCTTTCCAAAACACTAATACACAGTACACCAGCAAAAAGTTGTTTAACTCGATCATCTACCATACCAACTTATTTCTGAACATCTAATATCTCTCTTACATCCATGATTAGAAATATATCCTTACTTTTCATCATGGAAACAGTAGTTGACCTACATAAATATTATCTATGGAGACTATACTATCACATACAAATCCTAATTGACCATTAAGTAAAATTCACACTTTGTAGTAATGGCTGGTTGGATCCATTAAAAAAATACCAGCATGGATATCTTTTGAGAGTTGATTAAAAAATGAACATACAGGCATAAAAGAGAATTAACGAATTAGCACTAATATGCATATATATGTGCATACATGTTTGATTGTGCGCGTGTTTGTGTGCAAATTGGAACAGGCAAAAAAAGGAAGAAAAATACCAACACTCAAAATTGAATACAATGCCCGAAAATATTTTCTGATTCAAGAAAAGTAGTCAGCAAGATAGTGAATGCACGGCAACTGTAAGCATGCATGAAGCATCTACCAACAGAGAGCTTAAAGTGTAAATAATAACACCATGTCAAATTTCTCAAGCAATCCAGTTGTACAGTCATAGATACTTCTGGGTTGTAGCAATCACCATTGAAAGTATACAGGGATATTAAAACCCAGAAGCATCCGTGACTATACAAGGGTGCATATCAACAGCTAGCATGAAGAAACATTCGATACCCAGTGGAGGCACAAGTGGTTCAGATCCCATTTTAAACCGTACGTCCAGTTCCGATTAGCCTTACTGTGCATAAAGTGGACTTAAAACAGCAACTCAAAGCATGAAGAAACAGCATTCCAACTCACCCCACCACCATGTTTCATGTTACTTGAGCAAAAAATAGAATTGCACAAAGATACAATATACGTGAGCATATGCCTCTTATAGCATACAAGCTAGATCAAACTGAAGCACCAACATACAACTTTAAGAGCTATACTGTGCACAACAGGCAAAAGAAAATGTGCTTCATTCCAACACCAATATAAAGACAGAAAAAATGCTGTTGCAAAAGAAGAAGCAAGTGATCCATTTCTTTGCTGCCAAGTTTCATTTTATTAGGAAAATAACATGTTTGTGGATTGTAAATGTAAACACACACAACGGTGATGTTTCCTGAATAACACTACTACTCTAGTCTGGGAAATCCTTGTTCTGAAAATAAATGTTGAAACTTGGGCATTTGATAAGGGTAAGTGTTTGTGATCAATTTCAAGATAGAAAAAATGAAGAAAAGGGAGGGAACAATGAATGCAACAATATGGTATTGCAGATGCCAAGCACATTCACTCAATCATTCATATCCGCTCATTCTCTAATAGAGCATGCACCGACTAGTGATTTATCACAAACACTCCCACAAACTAATGTGCACACAAAGAACACGTTTTGAAGAGAGTTATTATTGTAACATATTTAAAGAAATCCAATTACCAATTTATATCTTGAACCGTGATTAAAAAAAGGTAGTCTGCCAACAAAAACAGATAATTTAAATGTAATAATCTCTCTTACTGCCACTACATGATCAACTAGTTCACATATATAGATTTCACTACATAATAAAGAAAGATATAAATATATAAAAACTGAAGATACTGGTTTAAAATTAAAGCAAAAAACAAATAATTATCTTCTGAAAATTATTACCTGCCATAAAAAATCAAAATAAGCTGATTATATGTTTCATAGACATATAACTAACAATAATTACACCAAAAAATTACTGGTAATGTTGTTATCAAATAGTTGAGTACATTCATTAGCAAGATAAATCAGATGGAGTACAGCAATCCTGTAGAAGATGGGCACTGACTAGAATTGTTTGCCCGCATATGCATGTGTGTCTTGCTCAGAAACATTTTACATTAGAACAAGTGAAGCAAACTACAAGGAAAAAAGACTACTGAGAGAGTGATATATGATTAATCACTTCTAAATAGTATCGCGCAAATAAAATAAAAAGAAAACATGCATGAACACAATGACAGGTACAGCATTTTGAAGACAGTGCATTAGAATTATATTGCTGTTTGCTGTTACAGGTGTTGCAATATAGTTTTTTTAGCCTTTTTTAATGTTTTTAGATTGGCCTGTGACAATGTTGAGTAATATCACAAAAACAGGAATGTGCAAGCAGCATGTAAAACCCAACCATAATTTTGATAAGACTTTAGACTACATTGCCTAATGAAAAACTTACATCAAGAACAAAGTTGGGGCTGACATGCATAAACTTACGAAGTGACACATTAAATTTACAGTACAGTATACTCTATTTTGTATATATACTATTTACATAATCAATGTTCTGTTAAACAGCCTGAACACCTAGTTATCACAGGACTAGAACCAGACCAAGCTACATAATATTCAGTAACAAGTGCTTAATTTGTACACAAAGTTTATGTTAACAAAGAACAATTTGTCACATCACATTTCAGCAATTACTATATCTACCTCTCAGCAAAAAACATTTAACATGTGCAGAGAGACAGAAAAATAATTAACAGTAACTGACATATTGCAAATGAACTCTCTCAAATGCAGCTGATTTTTTTAATAATACTCTAATCAAGTACAGTGTTACTTTCCCTCACACTATCATACTGACATATCATTAGCAACATAAAGCAATGATAATTGGCAATTCGTTTCACAATTAAGGAACTTTCTTTAAAACCGCTATCATACATAAATATGTGAGAATGGGAAGGGGTAGTTCCAAGTTCTACAGTCAACAAGTATTGCATCATGCACTATACTTGCTTGATATTTTCTTTGTAAAGGACTATTTACACAATGGCAATTGTTGAACAGATTCATTATAACAATGAATGACTGTAATGATTATTGCTGGTCATACAACGTCAGTGCTCTCTGCAGCTTTTCCACAATCTGAAAACATAAAAAACATAAATAATCACAATAAAAGATATTTCTACTAGGTGCTCAATCAATCCAGAATAGTAAAAAGGAGTGTTAATATTTTAACTAGGGGTTTATAAAACAATGGATTTTCAGTCAAAATTAGCTTTGTATTTTTTTTCAAAATATTGAAATGAACTTCCAATAACCTGGATAGAATATTACAATGATGAATCAACCTAAAAATAAGAGGATCCACATCTCTTACAGGGACATATCCAGCCATTTTCTCCATGTGTACGCAACTGTAAAGTTCATTCAACATCTCTATCAAGCACATGAGGCCCTGGTGCTGACTGCAGCAAGCATGTGCTTCTCAAGCTTTCTGCTAATAATTACAACTAGGTAAGGTTGAAGTCTAGTGAAGAAGAATGTACCGTATACATTGGGACAAGCCAATATGCGAGTTTTCTCAATGCTGATAAGAGTGCCAATATATGATGTCAAACTTTTCATGAAGAATCTGAACTACTGAATATACTTATTTATAAATACGGAGAAACTAGTACTCACTTTATCTACGAAACTGATTTTTTCTTCTTCGTTCTATTAATTTCAGTGGTCACTGCCACCATCTTTGTTGGAACTTGTCCAACTTGTTCGAACGAGGATGGTGGCAGTCGCCACTGGCATTAATAGAACGAAGAAGAAAAATCAGTTTCGCGGATAAAGTGAGTACTAGTTTCTCCGTATTTATATACTACCATGTCTCTCTTTTCCCAATTATGAGTACTTATTTATATTCTCTTATTTTATGTGACTTTTCTGCTTCTTTAGGCTTATCACAACAATGAAGCTGAAAGTGATGAAGAAGGGTCATTCACAAAGGAACACCCATTCTCAGGTTGGGACTTGAAACCAAAATCATTGGTAACAAGATTGATGTTACTGTTCCTTCACCGAAATTTTACTCAATGAAATGTTTTAATGCATATGATAAAGATAAAAATAGCTGTTTCAATATTAAGAGGAACAGTTAAAATGTATATTGATATAAAATGATCATAAGTTGAAAGGATATAAAATAACAATGAAATTTCATCTGTAGCAGCAATGTAGAGAATATAAACTAGGGATGGCACAGATTAATCGTTACTCTATCAGTATTGGCTGATATAGGCATATTGGTGTATTGGTGAAATTACTGATTATTTTACCAATATGATATATCTATAAATATCTTATAATTTATTCTAGTTTTTTGGACTTTTAACCACTGTTATTTAAAACTCAAAAAAAATAGAATGAATAAATCACTACTGATTAGCTACAAAAAAGGATCTTATAATTTAGTGCAAAATTCTGCCATTTTGTTATAATTCTTTTGGATAATTTCTAATGTCACCTATTTTTGGTAAATAAAAAAGCAATATTTCGGTACAAAAAAAAGAGTCAATTTCAGGTTCAAAAGCAGTAAATAAAATGAAATTTCGCTGTTATAGCGGTGGAAAAGCAGTATATAAAATGACATTTTGGTTTTAAAAATGTGAATATAATCCCAAATTTGATTTAAAAACTGCACTATTACACAAAATAAACATATCCCTTCTAATAGCACATTAAATCATTACCAGAATATTAAGTTTATCCTGTATAAAGGGGTCCATTTTTGCTTCTCAAATGTTTGCAGCAAAATTAATCAATTTTCCATGAATTGCATAACTCTCAGGATAATTCTGACTTCAGAAAGTGTCGCGTCTGTATATAAACGGTAAATTTCATGTTTAAGAGTCAATTTCGCATTTTGCAGTTCATTTCGCATCATTTCGTGAAAAAACAGGGTACGAAAATGCACCTCACACCTTTCAGAAACATGAAAAATTAGCATTACAATGTGTTATTACACATTTCGTGTTTTCGTCAAAAACAAAATATGCATGCCTCTAATAATCTCCATGCCCTACTTTTTAAAAAAGTAAATGTCTAAATATGCAACTTCTTTTGCACTGCAGTCACCTGGAAACAAATATTTATTAACAAGGTCAATGAACTACTCAGGTTCTTCAAGGACCATTTGGAATTTTATACCGGATTGGTAGAATATTGGTTATCAGTACTGGTAAATTTTATATCTGTACTTTATCAGTATTGGCCAATATTTCATATCGGCCCATCCTTAAATATAAACTAAATTCAGAATATGACTTAAAACATATTACATACTGAATGACAAATAGATGATAAACAAACACAACCAAACATTAATACAATGCGTTTGTAGTACAATGGATTAAGTTTACCAATATTTATGAAGAGATTTTCATGGGATATTGTAAGAAAGGTTTTGTAGATTTGGAGACCTAATGTAACATTAGTCCTGGAGAGCTCAAACTTTTTCAGAACTAATCTGGTTGGTATTCCAAGTTCTTCATCATTTGGAGTATTTCACATACATAGTTCCTGTTCAAATATATATTCCATTTCAATAATACACTGCTACACATAAACACATACATAAATACTGGGAATTGTACAATAAAGCTCAAAATATTGGTATAATTATCAGTTTTTTTCTACTTTTTTGTCGCCTTCAAAATAGGCCCCATTTGATGCAATACACTTATGCGAATGAATAATCCAGTTGTTGAAACACTTCTTATAGGCACATTCTGGTATGGCCTTCAGCTCCTTCTGCGAATTTTGTTTCATGGCTTCAATGAACTCAGAAAGTCTTCCATGAAGTGGTAATTTAAGTTTTGGGAACAAAAAAGTCACAAAGGGCCATATCTGGCAAATACAGTGCCTGATCGATGACATTCGTTGAGTTTTTGGCTCGTTCAAGAATGTTTTCAGCAACCTGTTTGCAGTGCTTTTTTTGAAGAAAATTGAGCTCCTTTGGAACAAGCCATGCTGCAATGTGTCTCATGTCCAAAACATCAACTAAAATGGTGGGAATGGATTCATGAGACACTTCAGATCCTGAGCCATCTCCCTTAACATTTAAACCGCCGTTGTCACATATATGTGTCACACAAAGTAAGGTTCTTGTCGCCGTTGTCACATACATGTGACAAGACGAATTAGGTAATATTTCCACGCTTTCATCAAGGTTGGAGCACTCCCCCCTCCCTTTCAACATGCCCAGGTCATGTGTTAGAGTCCCTGTTAACCTTGTTTTTCGAGCTGTGCATGCAGACTTCAGCATATTGACTCATATTACATTTTGTGTGCGACCTAGGAACATGAAACAACTTTCATTTCATTATGAAAGGTCCATACTATGAAAAGAAAACTAAATTTTGCATTCTTTTCCCATAGGAGTGGGGAAAGATGGGGCGAAGTCCAGATTTTTATTATTTTTTCATGGAAATTTGGGGGCACGGCTCACCCCAGCCAGTCTTTTACATTTTGGTGTTCTGAATTATACACAGTTGCATGCCCTGGTGTCTTAGCTTGAAAACAAAACTTAACCAAAGCAGATTGGTCCAATAGTCCACGAGTTATAACGTTTTTCCGAAATAAAATTTAAATATCGCGCGGAAAAGCCTCTGCGAATCAGGGGTTACATTTGGCAAACCTGCCCAGCGGTGTAAATGTGTGCCAGCTAAGAACATGAAACAACTTTCATTTCATTATGAAAGGTCCATACTATGAAAAGAAAGCTAAAGTTTGCATCCTTTCCCATAGGAGTGGGGAAAGATGAGGCGAAGTCCTGATTTTTATTATTTTTTCATGGAAATTTGGAGACACGGCCCACCTTACCCAATCTTTTCATTGTAGGCATTCTGAATTGTACACAGTTGCATGCCCTGGTGTCTTAGCTTGAAAACAAAACTTACCCGAAGCAGATTGGTCCAATAGTCTACCAGTTATAATGTTTTTCCGAAATAAGTGTACAAATTTAAAATTCGCGTGGAAAAACCTCGGCGAAACAGTGGTTACTTCAGTAAACCCGGCGGCGGTTTAAAGGTTAAGCTTGAATGACAATTTTCCTTCACCATTTCCTACAATTTGCCAATGTTTTTGTCAGTCAATGACACTGAAGGTTGACCGGAATGAGGCAAATCTTCAACCACTTCTTGTCCTCCTTTAAATACTTTGTACCACTCATTTGCTCGTGTTTTTGATAAAGTAGACTGACCGTAGGCCTTCTCCAACATTTTCAATGATTCAGCACAAGAAATTTCGCTAGCAACACAAAATCTGAGGCAAACACTATGTTCAATATTTTTATCCATTACAAAATAGCAGGGCACACTTGAGGTCGACTAACTTAACCAACAGCTGTAAACAAACTGGTCAACAGATCGCACCAAAACTCTACATGACAATTAGGTACATTGGTACAAACTTACAGCCAAAAAATGTTTTTCATACCTTTTACATGGGTTGTTTACATGAACAATTCCCGGTATTTATTTGACAGAATGTATATTAACTCATAATAATATTAATCAAGTTGTAAAGGAAATTATCTGACAATAAGATTGAATACCATTAGTAACTTTAGAATATACTTGCCTGTTCATAAAAGTTTATCTGCTCTTTGAGGTAGTTTTGCATTGCCAGCCTGAAATCCACAGTGCGCTCACTATGAAAGTGGTTCATTTCAGCTAGTAGGGCAAATGAAATGACATCTGTTCTTCGATACACTTCTTGTAATTGACCTGCATCCATCTTGGGGTCATGCCCATGTGCATGTTTTTCACATTCTTTTCTCTTTTGTATGGCATCCTGAAACAAGAATATTGAACATTCTTGACAATAATACTTATTATACACAGCTTTTATACTAAATAACAAAAATGTTCCAAAAACTTATCATTTAAATGGAGAAGACTAAAATAACATGTTTCTAGAATAGTTGGAGAAAAGATGAAGGAAGAACTAAAGACTGTGTACAATAACGGAGACACATATGAGTGGTTAGAAGCATTTTGTGCAACTCTGGCAAATGATGATCTCTTATTTCTTAATTTATGTTGCTTTTTGCCACTTTTGGCTAATTGCAGCAATGAAGATGAATGATGATTAGATTAAATTTATGAAAGCACACTCTCAAAGAACATCCATACCCAGGCCAGAACTTGAACCTGGAACCAAAATACACATACTAACCTTATTTGTACTAATTTGTCCTCTCTAACTTTAAGACTATATAACTAGTAAATAATTATAGACCTAATACTTCCAAGCATTAGCTTCAGTTACTCTGTAACCAAGACCAAATGCAATCTTAACCCTCACCACCACTATTCCATGTAAACCAATGAGGCAATGACTATTCTGGACAATAAATACTCATGATCCTCGTTTTGGTATGTAGTAAAATTGAAATCATAATTGTATCTAAAGATATCTGTTTGGTGGTTATGCATAGAGAGGTAATTCACTCAAGTAAGTTCATGTTTCATTCCTTCGAACAGTTTTTGTTCATCATCAATCTTGCTACCTGTCTTTGGCTTCATCTAGCATGTACTCTCTTGCTACGGATAGTGTGGTTCCTTTTTCTCTCACTCGCATTCATGGTGGTGCTAGTTGATGCAGGCATTTTACTTTCTGCTCCTCCGGCATGGGCTTGGTACTTCTTTCTTTTACCATGCATCGGGATTTTGGCACTTTCGGTTCCCAGTCTCATAGTCTGCCGATGTGGGAAGGTGTTAATTTTCACTAGCGTGCGCAGGCAGGCTATTTCACAGGCGCTTATTGTCTATGCTTGAAAGTGCCTGTGAGAAAGCACCTGAATTCAACTGCATCATCTCCCTAGGCATCAACAATAGGTACAAGCAACAAGAACTCTTCTGCCTCCTGGATGCAACCAAAACTAGCCATGCAACCAGAATGAAAAAGATACAAGAAAAATGGATTAGCCTACCCTGCCCTAACAAATATATATATATGTACAAAACGTACTGACTAGGCACTGTTTCGAGATAGCAGTAGTAAGTAACATGCCACCTTCCCCCCTTTCCATAGGCTCCCACCTAACCCATTTCAAGCGATACTACACCAACCCCAATGCAAGAAGTGAATCCTCTACATAATCACCTGCACTTGCAGAGGCAAATATATAGGTATGACGAAATGCCGATTGGAAAACAGGCTCAAGGAACACGAAGATCACCAGTTCGGGAGAAGAGGAATGGGCCTTTCCTGCCACCTCATTGACGAAAACCATAGCACAAACTGTGCGAAAGTAATTATACAAGCAAGATACATGTTAGAAAGACTCTCAAAAGAAACATATGCAATAGTGACCATTCCCGCTGACCTCAACACCAACCCTGGATCCTCAATAAAAACTGGCTTTCTGTCATCAAAAATAGGCATGCTCATCCTACCCATTCTCCCCACATGCCCACACACAAAAAAAAATAAGTATGGACCATAAGCACCTGTGAAAAAGCCTGCCTGCATATGAGAGTGAAAACGAATGCCTTCCCATGGATGCAGACGAGACCAGGAACTGAAAGCACCAAAATCCCGATGCGTGGCAAAAGAAGAAAATACTATGTCCATGCCGGAGGAGTAGAAAGTAAAAGGCCCATGTCAACTAGCACCTACATGAATGCAAGCAGGAGAAAAAGGAACCACACAACACATGGCAAGACAGTACATGCGTAACCAAGCTACTAGACAGGTGGCGAAATCAATCACGAACAAAAACTGTGTTGAAAAATGAAACTTGAACTTATTAGAGTGAATTGAAATCGTAAATAAAGGGAAAACAACAAAGAAAAGCAGGGAAATCCAGTACACACTCTGTAACTAACAACCTTGTATTTTAACGTAGTGTGACTAAAGTATGCAGGTGGAGGAGACAAGAGCATCTTCAGGAAGCCCCTTTCCCCTACCTTTTTTTTTTTAACATGGAACCATCAGTGGTAAAATGATACTCAACCCACTTGGCCACCAAGGTTGCAAATAACAGTGACAGAAGATATTACTTTTGCTTACAGGGGGTGTGTGTAATATCATCTACTAATTTGTGTACAAACCTGAAACAATTATGATGAACATGCATTTTAGTATTGAATATGTAAAGTTTAGAGTTTCCGTGTTGTGAATTTGGATGTTTTTTGGATGCATTGTGTTACTTGGTGTGACATTGCAGGAGACAACCCAACCTGCCAGTCACCACCCTGCAACACTGCCAGATTATGGAAACCAAAACAGCTGCCAGAGGAAAGCACAGCACACAGTGCAAACCAAGAAACATGCACCACACCACCATATGGGAGAAAATGGAACTATCGCAGCCCGGGAACAAACAAAGCAGTGACACACTACAATCTCCATCACAGACGCCGCATTCTCAGTTAATGAAGGCAGTGGACTTTCAAAATTAATCACTAAAACCGTGTTCACCGCATCCATCATGAATGCATTTTAATGTTTATGAATGTTCTGTTCCAGTTGTTTAGAATGAATAAGCTATGTCGATTCCACATTTAAATCCTCATGCTCATTATTCCCAGCATTAAAAAAATTTTCAGTCAGTAGATAACCTGAAACAGATATAAAATATATGCCACTGAAATTGACACTTACCCTATGAACAGCAAGTATGTCAGGAAATGATGACAATATTCCTTTGTATATGTGAAGCATATCTCCTAATGGTTCCCAGTCAGCTTTAGGCTGTTCTTCAAATAATCTTCCTATATCATTGTATGTTTCTCCCGTGACTTTGATAGCATGAGTCAAGTTATCAACTGGGCTCCCTGGAAAAGAAAATACATATAGGTCTACCTATATAATCTAAACACAATAGCGGTTACAGGTTGTTTATTGGATTTCAATTTCATAAGTACAACTAAATCATCACAAAACAAATGATCTAAAAAAAAGAATCTGTCATTTATTCTTACAAAATCTTAACTTAGCAAATCTATTAATTTTGAAACTAATATTAATATATTTATTAGAGATGTACTGATATGAAATTTGTATCAACACTACAGGTAACAATTCAATACAATAATAACTAGGACATCAGTATTGGTTGACATATCTCAAGAGTCCAGGTATCTTGCAAGGCATAACAAAATAGTGAAATAAAATAAAATCAGATACAATTACTATGTCATCATAATTCTGAAAAATTCAGAACTTTCATTAATTCTACTCTAAAATTGTGGTAGAAGTAAAGAGAGAAGTGGGAGAGGGAAGGAGGGAGATATTTTACAATCTAATATTTATACAGGAAAACCTCGTTAATACGATATTGGTTAATACGAAGTACCCTTTAATCCGAAGTTCTTCCTATTCCCCAGCTGATAAGATAGGATTTATAATGTATTTCAGTACAGATAAATCGAAATACGGATAATTTTTAATACGAAGTTGTTTACAAGACCCTTCCGCAAAACTGGTTTCGCTTAATTCGAAGTAGACACCTGCGTAAGTCAACAAGAGAAGATCGAATGTGGAGAGAGCTTGGACTTTATTTTAACTTGACCTTGACTTGTTTCCTTGTCCTAAGAGCTGCTGACAACTCGAGGGAAGCAGCCCGAAATGCCCGCTGGACACTGACATTCTTTGTCAATGTGCATGGGAGGTCAAGCTCTTTCCCCGCTGAATGCGCCACCTTGGAAATATTCACCAGTGTTAGATGAGAAATGTGAGATAAGATCACACGAATGTTCCAAAATACAAGACGCGTGGCGCCTTGAAGTGTCACCCATCTGTCTAGCTCTGAGCTCGAGATACAGCATTTTCCCGTGAGCGAGCAACATTTGGCCTGGTAGCCAACAACTTCCCGTAACCACTTTCATTAAAAGCGTGTTCTTTGTGCCCTGTAGAACTTCATAAAAAAAAGGGAAACTGTTACAGATAATCAAAGCCGCATAGGCCAACTAAAGGATTGTCAACCCGCTTAATGCGTTGTCATCTAGGTTTCCCGCAAAAGTTGACATCGATCTTACATATATTGCAACTCCAGTTTCCCGCTTCATACGTTTCCCAACTGTGCCGGTCATAAAATTTGCCAAAACAGTGTTTAGTTGTCTGAGTGACTTCTCCCCTTTATCTATCAGCAAACGGGGGATTTTCTTGCTCGTGTGCGCACACGGGCTCCTTTCCTTTGGCATCTAAAGAAAAAGCAAGCAGTTCTGAATACCTTCTTTAAGACGAACAAAAACTGCATGATAAGTAAAAGAAACGTGACCCCCTTTCTTCTCCTACAACAGCTCATTATCTGCCACTGGTGTGAATGGTTTCGGTCTTCGATAACTGGGTTATCTTTAAAATGCCGATAATTTCCCTTCTGCCACCTGCTGCTCTAACTTCCAGCCGGTCTCATTGTGTTTACCCTGCAGCTGGCACCAATGTTTAGTCTAGCGTCTGGAAACCTCTCGCTTGCCGATAACTGCAATGACTCATCCAGTGCAAAGGAATAAGCTTCATTGTTTTGAATCTCAAAAAGCCATATAATCCCCACTTTTCTTCAGAATTAGCATGCTGCTGTTAAAAAAAAAAACAAAAAAAAAACGCAATGCTCAATGTAGGAATACGAGAGGAAAAGTTTTGGCAGAGCGAGTGTTTGACCTCCAAAATACTCCTGAAACATACAATAAATTGTTGATTAATCTGAAAATACGCAAGTTTCGTAAAGCTTGTTTTTAGTTCATTTTATGCTGATGAGCTAAGCGGGACTAAATATACAGTTTAAAGTGGGATCCAAACCGCAAACAGATCACAAGTTGTGTGTTTACTTTTTCAGAGTGGATTACAATGCAAGTTGAGGAAGAGTTTTAACTAATCCCTGCAAAGGGGCAAGGGGGGGGCGGGGGGGGGGGGGGCGCGAATTTGAAGTTAACTGAAGCAAAGAAAACGTGACTTTTTTTTTACGATGTGTTTTAGACAGCCAAACCAGAACAAAATTTACAGCCCCGATTTTTTTGTTTTGTTTTATGCCAGGGAAAGGTTGTGTTCTCTCACAAGATAATCTTCTCTTACCAGTTAATCCTGTAACGGACAATGTTCTAGTGAATGCACATAAAATCCAATATTCATTCTGTCCGATTATCTCCAGTCTCTTGTTCGCGCCAGTGTGACTACTGTCAAGATTCTTCCGAGTTTCACTTCTTGCAATAAACTAGATTGTTTTCCTTTCCGTAGGTCTCCCTGCAAACGGGTTTCTTATGAACTAAAATTGTAAGAATTTCGTGGAAGAGCAAGGACTTTGCACAATTAAAAGAAAATACAGTTTTTTATGACTTTTTGCCACAACATGCATCCCGTGCATAACCGATTGTATAACTAGGTTGGATAAATGGTGTTAACCGTTTCCTTGGAATCTTTGTGTCCGCTTTAAGCTCAGTGTTCTCATTTTGTGTAACATTTTTTACACTTTCTTTAAAACGTACAATATTATTATAAAGTACATATAATGCTTATTTTCTGAGCTACCACCAAGTATAAAACATCCTTTGTGGGGGTAATTTGTACTCTACTTTATTTACACCTGAAAACAGGTGCCATCTTGGAAAGTTTGGATAACTCGAAGTCGTTTAATACGAAGTTGACATTTTTTGGTCCCTTGAATTTCGTATTAACGAGGTTTTCCTGTATTGTAACATTTATCACTATTTTGAACACTTTCAAATTCTTAAAATATTAGTCCAGATCTGCAAGAGTATCATTCCTGATATTGTGTTATTAGCTCAGCCATAAAAATAATAAACAAACTAAATTATATATAAATCTAGTTACAGTGGAACCTCGATTTTACATTTTTCAGGGGACCCAACTGTAAAACTTACAATGTGGGAAAATGTAAAATCGAGGATTTTACAACATTTTGCTATTGGGACCATCAAGACTGAATGTATAATGTGGAAAATGTAAAATTCAGAAACATAAAATCAGGGTTCCACTGAATTTATGTATATTACCAGATGATAGTTGTGTTGCATACAAGAAGAAATCACATTTATTTATTTACTTTAAGTGAAGAAATAAACATTATAAGTATAAAACATACACAACACTATATGTGTATATCATTATTATTCTCTTGTTGTCAAGTAAAGGTCATTGGAACCCTGGCCGCTTCTTCTTCGCTATCTCTTGACCAGCCCTGTTGATAACTCCGAGATGGAGTCGAAAGCTTGGACAGACTTTAGAAGTAACTTTCATCATGCTGTTTATTTGTTGTGTGTGTTTTTAACAAGAATGTTGCTGGAACATGATGTAAGATGTTTCTTCTTAAATACACAGTACTTATTTGCATTTAATACAAATTTTGGACCAAGAAAGAACATAGAAAGCTAATTTGAGTTACATAATGTTTACTCTTACCTGCAGAGCCTTCCATTTCAAAAGCATGTCCTAATGCACTAAAAGCCTGACCAATTCTTTGATATTCCCTTTTGTATGGCCCTTGATGTTTCTTTGTTTGATCGAGTGAGGTTGCCATCAGATTCTTTACAGCTCCATCCATTCCATGGATGAACTTAAAACAACTGTCTGTCTGCTTTTCACTAAATTCAAAAAGCAGTAATAAAAGGTTTAAAAAAATAAAATAGCACATGACATTGAATAAATTCCAGCAGAATTCATTAAATATGGTGGAAAAGTCAATAATATATAAAATTCACATAATTTGTCTAATATGGAATACATAAGAAATTTTTCAACAATGGAAAGAAAACTAATTGTAAATTTTCCACCTATCAACATCATATAAAATACTATCTAACATTATTTTAAGAAGTCTGATCCTGTACATGAATGTAATTATTGGTGATTATTAACTAAAGGAGAACTAATTGAAACTTAATTAATGATAATAACCTATTTGAATCACTTTCTAAATTCCAATATTTTTGGCACAATATAAACAAATGAAAATGGTATTAAAAAGCAAATTCAAATTAAAACATAATTCAGGTGATGTATGTTGCTTTTATATTCAGAAACATTTGTAGTCTCATTTAATATCTAGATTAAAATATACAAACCAGTAACTTTGCTGGTAGTTCAATATGGATGTGAAACAGCACAAGACAACAAAAATTAAAGAGTTTTAGAAAATAAATCTTGAGAAAGATATTTAGACCTAATAGAGGAAACAACAGGTGAGTGGAAAAGGAAAAGGTTACATAATATTGAACTTGCAACTACCCAGTGTGGGTAGTTCGTTGCAATAATTATTTTATAGTAATTAAAGAAATTGACCAATGTCACTTAACACTGTATTATTCAGCATTTAACTAAAATCACCATAGTAACCAGCAACACAACAGAAGAAAATCAATATTCAATAAGGTGTACAAGAGAAATTTCTTCATTCTTTGTGAATATCACCTGAATATACAAATGAGAAAATAAATAACATAAGTCAACTCTCAATTCTATGAGTCCAGATATAACGACCCTCTCGAAGTAACAACCCTTTTCCCGAGAACCGTGAAAAATGTAGACAAAAGTTGAAAAATTTGGGAAAAAAAAGTTGAAAAATTGAAGGAAATCGGCCGAAAAATACATTGTTTTTTTTTCACTCATTCCCTTCACAAGCGCTCTACCGTTCACCGTTCACAATTGGGTCTGAACTAAAAATAGACACCACCACACCATGCCCAAGTGATATCCAATAGCATTTGACTTCTGCCCTCCTCTCCCTCAAGCGCACCAATGTTACCCTGTACCCGACAGCCGCTATCAAACGTGCCACGCTTGTTTTGCCACGCTCGCTTTTAGATATGCAAGAAGGAAGAGAAGATCGAATGAGCTTGGATGTTATTTTTAATCGACCTTGACTTGTTTCCTTGTCCTAAAAGCTGCTGAAACGTGCGGAGAAGGGGGGGGGGGGGGAGCCCGAAATGACTGCTGGACTTGCAGTGTTTGACAATGTGTATGGCAGGTCAAGCTCTTTCATCGGTAAATACACCACCTTGAGAGATAAGATTGCAGGAATGTTCCAAAATACAGAAGCATGGCACCTTGAAGTCTGGCCCATCTGTCCAGCTCTGACCTAGAGTTCCCCAGGTCTTGGCCTTGTAGCCAACAACTTCCGGTAACTGCATTCATTCAAAACGTGTTCTTTGTTCCCTGTAACACTTCATAAAAAAGCGAAACTGTTAAGATATAATCAAAACCACATAGACCAACTAAAGATCGTCAACCGCTTAATGCGTTGTCATCCAGGTTTCCACAAAAGTTTACTTCGATCTTACGTGCACCATAACTCCCATTTCCCACTTCATACGTTTTCCTAATTGTGTCGATGTCATAATATTTGCCAAAAAAAAGTGTTCCATTGGCTGACTGACTTCTCCCTTTTTTCCTGTCAGCAAACGTGGCCGACTGTTTCAGCCATGATTTTCTTGCTCGTGTATGCACACGGGCTGATTACAGGTGAGGGTGGAAGTCGACCTCCTTTCCTTTGATGTCTAAAATGGGGCAACCAGTTCTGGATATATTCTTGAAAACGAACAAAAATCCATAGAATAAGTAAAAAAAATGACCCTCCCCCCCTTTCCGCAGCTCATTCTCCGCCACTGGTGTGCACGGCAATGTTGATAATTGCAGAATTCAGGTCCTTTTTTTTTTTTTTTTTAATGCTGTTGTCTGCTTAGGAAATATTGCCCGTATTATTGTGTTGCATGGTAAAATGTAAAGCAAGGGTCATTTCTTTCTTCTTTACACTCCTGTTAAAAGTTTTGTCTTAGACAGTTGCGTTATCTTTAAAATGCCGGGATTTTTCTCTTCTGCCACCTGTTGCTCGAACTTCCAGCTGGTCTCCTTGTTTTTACACTGCAGCTGGCACCAGTGTTTTGTCTAGCATCTGCAAAGCTCTTGCTTGCCGATAACAGCAATGACTCATCCAGCACGAAGGAAAAAGTTATTGTTTTGAATGATAACGAAATTCGATCTCCAGAAAGGAAAACAAGAGTTAAAATAACTTCATGTTCTGCACCTCCTGATAAGCAAAACTTAAATTCAATTCGAATCAGCTTTTCTTCAGAACCATTCATGTGGGAAAAAAAGTGCACAATGTAGGAATGGTTGCCGAGACTGATTAAAAAGACATTATTGAAGGGGAAAACTTTTGGAGGAGCGGGTGTTTGACATCAAGAATACGCCTAAATAATCCAACACTAAATCGTCAATTAACATGAGAGTAAATAACAATTTACCATTTTGATATGTGAAAATGCACAGGTTTCATAAAGCTTGTTTTGAGTTCATTTTATGCTGATGGGCTAATCAGGACTAAATATACAGTTTAAAGTGAAATCGAATTCGAAACCCGAATGATTATCGAGTGCGATGCTGTTTAATGTGTCCTAGAATATGCATTGGGTGCAAACAGATCGCTTGTGTGTTTCCTTTTTCAGGCTGGATTACAATATAAGTCGAGAAAGAGTTTGGACTGCTCCCTGGAATGGGGGAGGGGGATGAATATGAAGGTGGTTGAAAGAAAGAAAACGACTTTTTTTACGATGTTTACACAGACGAAACAGAACGAAATTTACAGCCCCGTATTTTCTTTTTTTCTGGTGCCAAGAAAGGTTGTGTTGTGTGTCCCGACAGATCTTATCTTACAAGTTAATCTTGTAACAGAAAATGCTCTAGTAGATCTGTTAAAATACAATATTCATTCTGCCCGATTATCTCCAGACTTTTGCTGGCGCCAGTGTGACTGGTGTCAAGATTATTCGAGTTTCACTTGCAATAAATGAGAGATTGTTTTCCTTTCCATAGGTCTCAGTGGAAACGGGTTTCTCACGAATTAGAATTGTAAAAATTTCGTGGAAGAGATTGAGAATGTGTGGGGCCCTGCCCTCACACTCTCTAAATGTGCCTTCATGGCACGGTGTTACGCATATACACACGGAACTTTACCTTACCTTTACCTGGCATTATTAGAATACGGTAATTAAATCAAGAAGACTTCAGTAGGACAATCATGTGACATGCGTGGGACAAGATAGAAATGTTTACAGGATCCTGGTTGGAAAACCTGATGGTAAGGGACCTGTAGGAAATCCAAGGCAAAGGTGGAATGACAATATTAAAATGGGCCTGAAAGAAGATAAGGATGGTCAGGAGCGGATTGAGAAATTTACGTTGCTGCAGCAATGAACCTTTGGGTTTAGAAATGCCAGAGAGTTAGTCCTACTTACACAACTGCAATATCCAATGGATGTTCAGGAGCTTGAAAAGTTGCAAAATAATTTGCACCAACAAGTTCATCTTTCTCTGCTATTCGTTTCCCTGTTTTCCATCTCTTCTCATCTGTACATGTCATGAAATGCTGCCAGACAGAGCATCTAGACAACACTGGATGCCTACACATGCAGTTCACAAATTTCTGTAGTTGGACCCTGCGGTGCTCTATGAACTGCTCTTCGTACCTTCCTATGTGAAAGAACAAAACAAATATCAATGGATTTTCCTGTCATTTTTAATAATGCACGCAATTCATCATAAATACATGCAAGTTCAAGGATGGGAATGCCAAACATGATAAAAAAAATAATTAAATAAACAGCAAACCTGATGGGCCTCCCTGATGACTGTTGCCTGTGGGAACATATTTTGGTGATTCAAATCCTACTTTATACTGTAAGTCTAGCTTATCTATGCAAAAATTGACTACAAAACTAGGATGTTGTTAGTGGGAAGAGGAGTGTACATGTATCCACATGCACATAGTGGATAGCGAATTGGCGATCATATGGTCAATGCTTTCAAATGAAAACAGCTTTGAAATGTCTAGTGTCTTTGCACATCAAGCTTGTAATTAAGGTCCTGATTGCCGAGTTGTAAAATCCAGTTCTGGATGACTACAATTTGTTTTATTATCCAACAGGAATTCACCATGCTTTCAAATGGCACTGTGCAAACTGGTCAACTCTAGTTGTACGATAGAAGCAATAAACCATGTGATTCACACATTTCAATAAAGCAGTCTTGCTTGTGACTTTTCCTGAACTGAGGTATCAAGCAAAGAAGAAAGCTGCAGCATCAGTCACTCTTGCCAGTACTGGCATTTCATGGTATTGAACTGTGTATACCATCTGCCGACTGCTAAATATCTGTCAATTTGCTATATCCTGTGTGCACATGCATAAAGCAAAAAGTTAAGAAGTTATATGGATTGTGAAGGTTACGATTTTTCAATTTATCTGTCAACTTCTTCCAGAAAAAAAAAAACAATCTGCTGGCACCATTTATCAAGGCCCTATGCCTCCATCTTCAGTAGTAATGAAGATATTGGCATTTGAAATAAGGAGAGTATGGATTTCAAATAATCTCCATTATTTAAAATGCTCTTTCTATCCTAGAAAAAACTGCGGCAAGAGGGGTGAACAGGACAGTCAGTAAGTAAGTAAAAAGAGCTTGAGCAAACCAACCTTAAGATTGCGCACTTAAGAACATTATCATTTACAAAATTATTTTTCTTTTAATTTTTGGACATTTCTGTCTAGCTTACTAGTTTCTCTGCTTACGGTTCACCCAACAATTTGTACTTCCACAACACTTTCAACAAAAATTTAATCTCTTTCTTTTTAAATTTGCATACAAAATGGTGTTTATTCAACTAACAGATAGTCTTGTTCAGTTTAGTATGCCATAATTCACATTGGTCATGGTGGAGTGTAACATCCATTTCAGTGCAAGACACTTTTCCTTATTCATTAAACATTAAATGTAACAAGAATTGATATGGTTGGTTGGTTGATTTGGTTTTTTAGTCCACTTTATGCACAGTAAGGCTAATTGGGACTGGACCTACAGTTAAAAGTGAGATCCGAACCACAATGTGCCTCCACCAGGTATCAAACCCGAGACCCCTTGATTACAAGGCGATGACGCTACCACTGAACCATCGGGGAGGCCCAAGAAGAATTGATATGGATTATTGAAAAATCATTACCTGATATCTGCTTGTCTGGCAACGGTGGAATAGGTATCAAGCTAAACTTGTCTTCTAAACGTTCATGCAACCAGTCAAAATGTTTGTATCTTCTCGAGACTTGTATGTTGGTTGACTAAAATAAAGAAAATGAACATTTAAATAATTTTACTCAGAACATGAGCCATTCATGACAGCAGTTAATTGGTATAGAATAGGGATGTGATAAATCAAAATTCCAATAAACATCTGTCAAGATTAGGATATCAAAAGTGGTATCTCAATAACTAAAGAAAAAAACAATAATTAAGTCACTTCTGATTTCATGATGGATGCGGTAAACGCGGTTTAAAATTACTTACGTGAAATTTAGAAATTTCGTATTTCCGCGTGGCACAATTTAATAGTTAAATCCGATTAATTACGAAGATCCTCTGTCTTCTTTCACTAAGGGTATCTGGAGCGGAGATGGTTTGTTTGTTCCCGGGTGGTGGTAGTTGCAATTTCTCCCGTTCGGCGGCGCTGGTGTGTGTATCCTGGTTTGAGTCATTTGCATCCTGTTGTCAGGTGGCACTGCCAGGTGGTGGTTGAGGGGCTGGGTCATGCTGCTCCGTGCAGTGCAGTTCCCATTTCCAGCGTGGCTGGAGGGGGGTCGAGTATGCGTACCGCATCTTTTCTTTTTCTGGTAGGAGATCTTTTTGAGGATGGGGTACCAAGTTGGGTGTGCCTGTCCATTGTCCAGGTTAAGGGCTGGTTTCTGTTGGATGATAGCATGGGTTTCTTTGACAGTGTTATCTATGACAGAGCCGGTTGGGTGAAGTATGGATGATTCCTTTAATTTTTGAAAGTTTCAAAAGAGAGATCAAATCATTCATATTTCATACAGGGCAATGCTTTGTTTTGACTCTGTCATACTTTGTGACTTTCAGTATGATTTTTGTAAGTTCCTTTGTTCTGGAATCTGGATTTTGCCACACAAAAAATATTGTGTTTGGAGTGTGGTTACTAGGCTGGAAGCTGAATGGTCTGGAACTTTGTGTGTGCGTGTTTCATGAAAACAAGGCAAATTTCACATGACCTGTTTCTGTTAAATAAATTTTAACTACAGTTTCTTTTTGCAAGGAAAACCCCATCCAAGTCATGCATTCATTAAGAAGATGATTATTATCAAGAACCAATTTTTTTTTTTCAAAATTACAATTTTCAAATCTATGGTATCTTGATTTTGTGTGAACAAAGAAACTGAAAATTTTCTAGTCCTTTAATTCAAGTACTAACAGGTATTTTGTATTGTAATTTATATGTATTGAAATACACAAAATATCCTAATCCTGCCATCTAATGAATGTAAGTAATTTGAAATGAAATTGTATTTAGTAGGGACGAGCCAATATGAAAGTTTTGCCAATGACAATAAGAACAGATATAAAATTTACCAAATGATAACCAATAAAGTACTAATCTGACATAAAATTACAATTGTTCTATGAAGAACTTGCATGTTTATTCACTTGCTTCATTAATGAACAAAACCAAGCGACTTAAATGGTTTTGTCTTAGAAATTTCTAAATATGTAGTTTCCTTTTCAAATCAAAACCCATTGCAGTCACCTGGGTATGCACATTAACCAACAATTTATGTTATTTGAAAAACATTTGCAATTTTTTCAGATCAATAAAATATTGGTTACTAGTATTAGTATATTTATCAGTATCAGCAAAAATTTCACATTAGTCAATCCCTAATAAACATTAATATCTGTGTGTGTACTTGATTGCAATGAATACGTCATCAACCTATGAAGTGTTTTTCAAATAATTACATATGAGATACACAAATATTAAAATAGTTGTAATTTACTTATGAAATCACTTTTTGTAAATGTTGGAGCATAAAATTAATGAAAATTAGGATTTTTTATTTTGTTTTCCACGATAATAAAATTCTGCAAAACTGTTTCATTGCATTTTCTGTGGTCCCTGCAAGATACCCAGGCTCCTGAAAAGTATCAGTTGGTGTCAGTACATCAGCATCAGTTCCGGTTCAGTCTTAGATTTTAATGTACTTTTATTCTTCATAGTAGGTGAGAATATATTTAATCTAATTACAAATTATTGGAAGATATTTTGGTGAATACCTAACGCAAAGCATACAATTGAATAAAACTATTATTGGAATGCATTTTGTTATTCCATACCACACACAACTATATCTCAAACTATTAAAAAATATTATTAATCACTCACTGTAGGTGTTAATTGGTATGCAATAAAGCTTTTCAGTCCTTTAAGTTTTGACTCCTTTTTGGGTGAAGCAACTACACAAGAATATGGTTCCGAGTTTGGTTGCCACATTATACTTCCATCATCAGTTTCCTAAAAAGCATGAAATGACAATAAGTTTCTAGCATAGAGTTACATACAAATTATTGTTAGAAACAAAATTACAGATATTTTAAACATTATCTACCTATAAGGAGTAAAATGTTAGTAAATATTATGTACATAAGCTGAACAATGCTGAAACAATCTAATGTAAATGGTTAGTCTTGACCCAAAAATAGTTGCAACATATTCAAATCAGGGAAGATAAATGTGAACTTACACAAACAAACAATTTCATCATGATTACCTAATACCGTGCATCCAATTCCTTGCGAGGCCGAGAGATTGGGAGAAGTATGGCAGGCAGCGCTAGCGAAGATGCCGACATTTTCGACCAGTAACGTCCCTCTTTAAGTTTACCCTCGAAAGCATTTTGCTTCGCTCAGAATCGTTTGGAGGTTTCGAATGTGCAACACTGTATCAAGATTACGTTGCAGACTAAACTGTTAACCTTTACTCTCCTGATGATACCGTATGGTATGATCAGAATAAGGTCGTACTGCCCCGATGATACCATATGGTATCATGGTGCTGATTACGAAATAAATGTGCTTTTTGGACCTTCATAGTCTTATGTTTGTGTGGAAACTCGGACACCGGTCTGGAGCAAGCCTGAGAAATTCACATTGATGACCCCCCTCACCCCCCTCCGCAACATATCCATGATACATTTCCGAACAGAGTTTCACATTTTGGCTCATTATTCAACTTGTATGGCACCCAGAAACATGAAACATGTTTCATTCTCTTTGGAAACATCCATTCTTTGAAAAGAATACTAAGATTTGTGCCTTCTCCTCAAAATAGCGGGAGAAAAACTTCAGATTTTTCTATTTTTTTTCTATTGAAATTCGGGGGTCGCGCACCCCAAACCCCCTTTCTCGGTTTAGCATTCTGAACTGTACACGGTTGCATGCTCTGATGTTTTACCTGCAAAACAAAACTTATCCGAAGTAGATTGCTCCCATAGTGCCAGAGTTACAACAATTTTCCTCCAAAAATGCAATTACTTATTTTCATTAAAAAAAAATCACATTTTGGCTTATTATTCAACATGTATGGCACCCAAGAACATGAAACATGTTTCATTCTCTTGAGAAATGTCTAATCTTTGAAAAGAATACTAAAGTTCGCACTTTCTCCCAAAAATAGCGGGAGAAGAGGGGGGCAAACTCCAGATTTTTATGTTTTTTTCCCATTGGAATTCGGGGGTTGTGCCCCCCAAGCCCCCTTCCTAGGTCCGGCATTCTGAATTGTACACGGTTGCATGCTCTGATGTTTTAGCTGAAAAACAAAACTTATTCAAAGTAGATTGCTCCTTTAGTGCCAGAGTTATAACAATTTTCCTTCAAAAATGCAAATTACCTATTTGTCGTAAAAAAAAAAAAAAAAAAAAAAAAAAAAATAGCTTATTATTTAACTTGTATGGCACCCAAGAACATGAAACATGTTTCATTCTCTTAAGAAATGTCCATTCTTTGAAAATAATACTAAAGTTCGTGCCTTCTCCCCAAAATAGCGGGAGAAGAGGGGACAAACTCCAGATTTTTATGTTTTTTCCATTGAAATTCGGGGGTCATGCCCCCCAAGCCCCCTTCCTCGGTCCGGCGTTCTGAATTGTACACAGTTGCAAGCGCTGATGTTTTAGCTGCAAAACAAAAGTTATCTGAAGTAGATTCCTCCCATAGTGCCAGAGTTATAACAATTTTCCTCCAAAGAGTGTTCAAATTTAAAATTCCCGCTGAGAAGCCAGAGCGAGAACCTGCTTGGGAGTCTAAAGGTCAATGGTTTTTGTGAGCATCGCATGCAATCTGAAAGCTCCGGGATTGAGTTGTTCTTTCCTTTGTGGCTATAGTTGCCCTGGACAGAGCTACGAGTGGAGTGAGGGACAGACTTTGAACCAAGAGTGGAATAATTTCGTACTGTGTGAAAGAGTGTGGTTTTTGGTTACTTGCCGTGCTACTTCTTTGTGTTATTGCAGTGTGTGTGTGTTATGTGTAAGTGATTCAAATGCCAGCCGCAAAGTTCACATTAGAACAAAGAATTTTTATGTATGACACTTACGTGAAAACACACTCATGTCGAGACGTGTGTGGGCAATTTGCACAGAAATTCCCTGGCGTTTCACCTCCAGGTAGAGAGATGGTTATACGTCTTGTCCTTACATTATGAGAAAATAGAGTCTACCAAAACAACCCTCATAGTATTGACAAACTAAAAGACAATATAAGGGCAGAACTTGGAAGAATTATGGAAGAAGTTCTTTTGCGTGTGAAACAACATTTCATCAAACAATGCCAGGAATGTGTGAATGTAGGTGGACATCACTTGAACAACTCTTATAACACAGGTTAGTGCTAGTCTTGCAATATTAATATAAATATCTGCATGCTAAAGATATGTCAACAAAAATAAGCAGGACATTATTGGTCGAAAATGTCGGCATCTCGCCTAGCGTCGCCTGACACACTTCTCCCGATCTCTCGGCCTTGCAAGGAATTGGATGTGTTGGTTTCATAACGATCTAGAAAACATGGTTTCATAACGATCTAGAAAACAGGTCAATGTTCTTAAATGTACATCTCTATATTTGTACTGTTTGATATACAGTGTGTACAAAAAAGAATGTCCTAGTTTTAAATTGTTATAGCTTATTGTAGAATACATGAACAGTGTTCGTTCAATGTTCATTCATGACTTGAATGTTTGAAATTTTATTGGTGTTCATTAGTTCTCCATTTTCAAGGTTGGCGGCGCTGGTGTAGCAAAGGAATAGAATAGGCGAGATGGCGAGCCCCGAGCAGAAGTCCTTCTGTGTTCTGAACTTGGCAAAATGTGAATCAGTGATATCTGTGCAGCGTGTTTTCTGTGCGAAGTTCCATGTTGAAGCTTCACTTGCGAAGAACATAAGATGTTGGTATAAGCAATTTGAAACCACAGGCTGTTTGTGCAAGGGAAAGAGTACAGGTCGGCCAAGGGTTTCTGCAGAAAATGTTGAACGTGTCCGGGAAGCATTCGTTCGTAGTCCGAAGAAATCTGTTTGCAAGGCCAGCAAAGAACTACGAATGCCAGTGATGACAGTGTGGTCTATTTTACGAAGACGTCTACAAATGCGTCCATACCGGTTACAGCTTTTACAAACTTTGCTTCCTATCGACCTTGTTAAACGTTTCGAATTCGCAAATGAAGTGTTGCAGCATGAGGATGATGATGAATTTTTACATCGAATTGTTTTTAGTGATGAATGCACATTTCATGTTTCGGGACATGTTAACACACACAATGTTCATATTTGGGGGACCAAAAATCCACACGAGTTCATGCATTGTGAACGACACTCACCTAAACTCAATGTGTTCTGTGCAGTGTCTTGAAGTCAAATCTATGGGCCGTTCTTCTTCGCGGAAGAAACTGTCACAGGGGTAACCTACCTGGATATGCTTCAAGAATGGTTGTTCCCACAACTTCTATCAGCTGAACCAGAGAACTTTATCTGGCAACAAGATGGTGCTTCCCCTCACTGGCACACTTGTGTGCGGGAATGGTTAAATGGTGTGGTCTCAGACCGCTGGATTTGTCGTACTGGAAAGAATGACAGGACTTGCTTGTCATGGCCCACCAGGTCACCTGATCTGACCCCTTGTGATTTTTTTTTTGTGGGACTTTATTAAAGATGCTGTATATGTACCTCCCCTTCCAAATGATCTACCAGACTTGCGACGCCGAATACGAAGAGCTGTAACCTCAATCACTACAGACATGCTTGTTAGAGTGTGGGAAGAGCTGTCTTATCGTTTGGATGTGTGCCGGGTCACAAAAGGGTCACATTGAACATTTGTGAACCAAAAAAACTGTGAGTGTTACTCTTTCGTTAATATATATATCATTGTTGTACACCAAATATGTATGAAATAACAGAGGTTCAAAACTAGGACATTCTTTTTTGTACACCCGGTACTTCTATAAAATGTTAAATATTATATGCACAAAGATATTTATAAAAGAAAATTTCACAAAATGGCATGGTTTACAAAACTGCACAAAGGCAAAAGAATGAACAACTTAATAACAAGTTAATACCTGGATGTGTTACAAGTCATGTTTCAGTCAGGAAATCAAAGTAAGAATAACAATGTTTTTTGATTGATTGATTGAGTTGGTGTTTAAGTCCACTTTATGCACAGTAAGGCTAATCAGGACTGGACCTACAGTTTAAAGTGGGATCCGAACCACTATATGCATCCACCGGGTATCGAACAATAACAATGGTGAAGGAAGCCTTTTTGAACAAAGGGGCTCACTCTATATTCATCAATATCTTTGGAATAAATTTAAATGAAAATTTAATTTTAGGGTGAGAGTGTAGTTCCATGTTGTCTCAATAGATGGCACAGATCACAGAGCATGAAGGTGTAATGTAATGTTCTCAGATGGCGATGAGCGATAGTGCAGCAGTTTGGGGCATCAACAGTTTTTGGATGCTAATGGTGGCCACTTTGAAGACTTACATTGACTCTAAAATTCTAAGACACCTCTCAGGTACATTAAATTTTTGTATAAACATAGTAGTTATGATTTCAGAGTAATATTTTTATTGTTATTTATTGCTAAAGTATATAACGTTTTTTTGGGACACACTGTGTATATATATTTTCCTTGAACAAAGAACTAAGGTATAATAATGTATGAAGTATTTTGTGTAGAATATAGCATTGTATGGTGCACAAACCTGATGCTATGATGGAGTGCCGAAAAGTGGATGTACAAGCTTTAGACATGTAGCTATGGCTAAGATTGGAGTGCATGAAATGGATAAAGTCAAAAACCAAAAAATAAAATCGCTTGGACTTTGGCTTACAAAGGAACAATTTGCTTCAAGATGCACTGGAAAGAATGGTTCATGGAGAAAGAACCCAAGCAAGGAGATATCAACTGGAAGATGATATTAAGTGGACCCTATCTGGCATGAAATGCTTTGGGCTCTGACTACGGGATGTGTGAAGGTTTGAGTCTCGTGGGGGAAGCACAACAACTTTTCTCCTGAGATTTTGGCCTGTGTATGGGACTGACTTCACCCACCATTGTGAGGAAATTGGGGAGCTACGAATGAGTATGGTAACATGGTCATGGAAACCTACAATGACTGGGGGTTCGTCGTGCTGACCACACGTCACCCCATAACTGGTTGGATGATCTTCCACCTCGGCAGGTGGGAGTGAGGCCGGCAGTCAGTAGGTAGGCCCTGGCCGTCATGGGCTGTTGCACCACAGGTTATTATGTTAATTAATATGGACTTGATGTACAATATAAAGTTTCACACTAGAACAAATCCTGTGACACCTTCATTCATGTAGCACAGATTACCTCAAGTCTGGAAATTATTTGAGCAGTATCAGCCCTAGTTCGATGACAGATATTGGATATTTATGATAAACATAATTTACAAGTTGTTGAATATCAAGGTAATGGTATTTTTCCACACTCCAGATATTGCTACTGCTTTCCTACTCTTAACCTGCATCAAAGAGCTATCACAGTACAGCCCAAAACAGGGATCATTTATCAGAAAAGAGCTTAGTACTTACCAGTATGTACACCTTCTCGTGTTCTGGCACACTGCTCTTTAAGGTTCCTAATACATAGCTTTCTACTCCAGACTTTACAAATGCTGAGAAACGATTAAAATTTCTTCTGACTGTAGTCTTTCCTTCACCTTTTCCTACAATAATAAAAACCCATAATAAGTATCAGTACCATAAAATATTTAACTGAATGCAGACATTCATTGAAGAAGATTGGCAAATGTACAGGGTTATCCATTTGGGTATGGATAAAATAAAATATTAATAGAAACGTAAATGTGATAGTAGGGAAATTTCTGTGTTAGCGTTTTCGTGTGTGAAACATGGGAGTTTGCTGTAGTGTGTTGGCAACAATGAAGTTTGAACGGATTCGTTATTGTTAAAATTACTAAAATGGCATTTACGAACCAGGCTAAATGTGTCCTTTTGCAATCTTTATTGGCCAAAAGATGGAAGAACTTGAACAGAAACTCTCAGACAATGATAGTTTGAAACTAAAAATCACACAGGTTTTCGACAGAATCAATTGAATCACCATTATGAGTTGTGCAGAGTTCGCAATGGAAGCCATGTAGAAACCTGAAAACTGTACCAAACTGTTAGTAGTGTACAAAAATAAAAACTCCCACCTTTCAGTCTTTTGTATACAATATTTCACGTAATTACATTTAACCAAAAAAAATTCACATCCATTTTATTTTATCAATACCCAAACGGATCACCCTGTATTACCCTGTACAGCCCAAAGTATTTAATTACCCATCATCAAGTACATAGCTTTTATTCATCCATATCTCTCCAAGAGCTAAATAGCAGAACAGAAATGATCCAAGTTTCTTTTGGAAATATTGAAATCTGAAATAATGTGGAAATTTCCATATTAAGGATGATCTTCAGGTATCTTCCATGGTGTTAACATTTTATCTGTACTGGTGGCCACAATTAAAGTTGTCCTACTCAGAGGCCTCTGGAACTCGATTGAAGCAACTGATTGCACTGAACCTTTGTATAGAGACTATGGAGACCATAACGAATGCTGAAGAAACAAAAGTGGTTCAAAATTTCACCACCATGTTGAAATGTGGTGCTGAAGTAACAACAACTAGTAATTTGAGTTTATGTCGGTACGGCAGTATTCAATATGGGCCCTGTCAATGTGAACGACCCTTTGCAAGCATAAGAGACGGTGATATCAATGGGTGCACAAAGTATTTCCTGTGATAATGTTCACTGTGCACCAGATTTCAGAGGCACATTTCAGCCTGGTGGGAAAAATTTGAACTATTTCTTTTTTAATCAGCAATCACTCCTCCATGGATGGTCTCCATAGCCTGCATACCAAGTTTCAGCACAATCTGAAAACCGTAATTAGCAGAAAAGGGCACTTCCAAAAAGCTACATTCAAGAAACATTCAGGGAACAAATGAAATTATGTAATAAGATTACCAACAGGAAAAAACAATCTGTATTCATGACTTTTCAACTTTATAACCTTATAAACAATCCATGCCTTGTGGATGGAAGATTTTATTGCCATTTGATTAAGCTCGCAATGGCTGTTAGTTTCTAGATGTTAAAATCCTCTAGGGAATATACATAAATCAGAATTTACTGTACTCTCTACTAATTATGCATGCAACCAACACCAAATTTGCACAATCATTCATATGCATCTTTGGTAAAATCATATTTCTCATTTAACTAAGGCTAAGCTAATCCCAGTTTGAACTGAATACCAAACCAATACTTGACAATTGCAACAGTTCAAAGTAGTTCAGAATATTTACACTAAATTAAACTCTATAGTGAAAAAGTATTGGTTTTGATTGACTTGGTGTTTTGAAGTCCACTTTATGCACAGTAAGGCTAATCAGGACTACACCTACAGTTTAAAGTGGGATCCGAACCACTATGTGCCTCCACCAGGTATCGAACCCGGGACCCCTTAATTACTAGGCAACAAAGCTACGTGCCATCGGGGAGGCCTACAAAAGGATTTGCTCTGAATCAGTGATGAATTCCAACCAATATCACTAGTATCCTCTAAATCTAACACGAGATCAACATTTTGTTCTGTTGGTCCCACACAAAATCTAGATCAGAAATTCACTGTAATTTGTATTTTGTCTCTGAGCAAAAGAATATCAAATTAAATAGAATAGTGTATTTCTAAATTTAAATGGGGGTTCAGTTTCCTGATATGCTCCATAAACTACTTATGATACAATGATTTTCATAAGGTTGTACAAAATTTAATTCATCTTTATTACTCACAGCATGTGGTTGAGCCATGTTCTCAATTGTCCACCACACATCAGTCACACTTTTAGAATGTGTTAAAACTAGTGTTGGGTGATATATAGTGCAGACGATATATCACAAATTGAAAAAATATCATCTAGGTGATATCAACTAGATGATATAGCGTCACAATATTTTGGTGATATATATCATGTCAGGGATATATCGTCACGATATTTTGGTGATATATATCATGTCAGGGATATATCGTCACGATATTTTGGTGATATGTATATTATCACCAATATGACAATATAAAAAATATCTTATCATCTGTGACGATATATTGCAATATCAAATTTCCGATATTGTACATCCCCAGTTAAAACCCTAGGGAAAGCAGCTTTTATATGAAGAGCTTTAGTGTTAAACATGGTAAGTGACATTTTGGTTATTTTTGTGTTACAAAGTAAAATGTACCATCCTTCAATTTTCAAGTGAAATTGCCATGTCATACAATTTGCATTGCACTCAGTGAAGCCTTCTGAAATTAGTAAACACAACACTAAAACAATTTATCTACAGCATAACTTCTAATAACATTTTTTCTTAATGAACTCAGAAATGACCAAAATGTCACTTACCATGTTTTACACCCAAGCCCTTCATATATTCCCAATCTTAAGGCAGGAGTTCAAGGTTGTATGGTGAATGAAGGACACTGCTGCAAAAGCAAGGAAGATGGGAGGGAAAGGTCGCCTGGCATACAGAGGCTTCTGGCATTTTTTGTCATTGGCAGGTCTTGGAAAATGTATAAAGCAGGAAACAAGAGTAACGGTAAATATAAGATTGAGATAAACATCCTAATGTTCAACATGTTTTTTTTTTCTTCAGCAAATTAGCTGAGCAGATTAAGAGGAAGAGGGACAATTTCCCCATGGTCTTTCTCGCTGCGGCAGGTGTTGATCACTGTTGCCAACTTCGCTCTTTTGGAGCCAGATCTGGCTCTTTCGTGCACTCATTTGGTTGTGCACTGTGGCACCTGCCTTCTGCACCACTATGATGCCACCACTGGCTCCGGCCCACAAAGTGACGTGATATTATTATATTGGCTGCGTCTCCCACCCCCTCTTACATCTCCAGCTACTTTTATATAGCGCCATGGCTGAGGTGAAGATGACAATATTATTATCCGGGAATCATACGATCATCGGTGGATTATTGAGATGGGTGACGCTGCCAAATCTAGGCGGTGAAAATTAAGAATAAATTGCCATCACTTTAAAGCTAACGGCAACAGCAGCGACACCCCACCCCTCTGGCACCTAAAATTATCCTAGGAGGCACTTTATGCAGCCTTCGTTAATCTACCTCCTTGAAAGTCATCTTTAGCTCTATTAATGGCGAAATTTAGCTCTTTTATGCACATTAGGTTTGGTAACCCTGCCAGGATGGCCGTATGAGGTAAGGAGAAATTTATTACTAGAGCCCGGAAGTTTGGCAAAATGCCTCTTTTTATCTACTGCATATATTGATAAAATTTTTCCGGATATACGTTTCTTATGTTGTTTCAAATGTTTTGGAAGCCTTTTCATTTTGCCTATTTGGGACCCCACTGCCTATTTTTAATTATAATGCCTTTTCTTGCCTTTTTCAATGAAATTTGACCATTTTTTTAAAAAAAAATGTGTATATAAATTATTTTTCTCCCAAAAAACGTTGTTGGCATTTATTTTTCTTCCGTTTATTATGTGAATAATTTTCACCTTATTTAAGTAATATTGAACTTACGCATGTTTCAACATTGCTGAAGGAGAAAAGTGTGAGAAAAATGTATTTCATGCCGAGTCAGGATATTGCCTTTCGGTTAACATTTCTTGTGCATGATTGACTGCTGAAGTGGACAGGTTGATTTCGAACACAAAGAAAATATTTCTGAAATCTCCCTCTCGAACCCGAAAATTTCAGGAAGTTGCGATTGAGCTTAGTTTACCTCAGCAACCAGTCTTGACGAGATAGGGAACCTGGATATCAGCAGCTATATATTATGCTAACAAGCTTCAAAAAATCAGCGAGGTGATCGATGCTCTTCCAGAAAATGAAGCGGCTTCAATTCGTGAAGTGAAAAAACTCCTGTGCTATTCAAGTTTACTTTTGCACATTATGGTGCATTGCCAGAGACAATTACAATTATAGCATCCATGAAAATCTTCGAGGAATCTATGCAGCAGATGATGGAAGTGCCAGGAGAAAAGGGGTGAGCTGTTGCGGAAAAGTGAGTGCAAATGAGGACTTGAAACAATTAAAAACAATTTGTGATATTCTAAAAGGTGAAAATGCTGTTACCAAAATGAGTCCAGCTACATTAGCTTGTTATATGTATGCTCCAATAACTTCTGTCCAAGTAGAAATATCATTTTCTATTATGAAAAACATTCTCTCTGACACACGACTATCAATGAATGTTTATTACTTAAAAAAGCACCTTGTAGTTATGTGCAATCAAGACGGAGAAAATTGAAATGCTCTTCCCAATTTAGATTTTAACATTTTGCCAGAAATTATAGATAAAAGTAAGCGACTTCTAAATGTGCCTTTTTTTTGGTTTATTTTGCTTTTTTTTCATTTTAGTGCCTATTTAGCACATTATAAATGCCTTTTTGCCTGCCTATTTTAACGAAAATAAATGCCTGAACTTCCGGGCTCTATTCATTACACTTATGGAACCATTATTTTATTCATTCTCTCGAGAATATCAAACATCTAATGACGTAGAAAAGTACATGGACGGAAAAAGGACACGTTGAACTATGTCATAGTAGTAGCTAAAGTGGAAACTCCCATTTGATTAGTTGTAACTTGATGTTGAAGTTGATTTCCCATAAGGAATACATGGGATTCTGTAGATAGTTATTAATCATATTTTTCAAACATCCTGTCTAACTTACTAATCAACTTGAAAACCAGTTTCCACTTGCAACATGGATAGAAATTCATACTCTCTTGCATAGTAATCCCTTTTTTTAAATTGCAGTGCCCAATCCGACAATATTGAAATAAATGCACAACTCGTGAGTAATTGTCCCTCTTCGCCTTAAATGGGTAAACTTGCTTGCATCCCTTCCACCCCTTGGAACCTTCACTGTCTATTTCTCGTGATTTTGTGAATTTAAAATAACAATTTAGCAAAGATTAGTGCAATATAGCAAACTTTGGTGTATATGGAGTACAGCTTTTCTTTCTTTCTGTGCTTAATTTTACCTTTTTAATTATTTTTCAATAATATGTTTCTCTCCTTTATATGTTTTCTCCCTTCTGCCCCCCATAAAACGTATAACTGAGATTTCACTGTATTACCATTCAAGTTCTGCACTGAATTATGCAATTTTATGTCAAACATGCACATTATGAAACTTGTAATTTTTTCAACAACTTTAGTTGTATTACATTTTCTCTCTTAAGAAACAAAAAAGGATATGTGCTTTCCATATATAGCTTTGAGTTATGTGATTCCTTCATGCTCGTTGCTAATTAAGACATTTGCATCAATAAAGTACTATAAAGAACAAAGAAAGCTTCTTACCCATTGAACTAACATCACCAGCGCTTCCAGATTTGGTAATCCTGGTTGGAACTCCAAGACTGCTGTGATTTCCTGATTGTGTTCCACCTTCTGAATCATCATCCCAGTCATCATCCCAATCACCTCCTTCATATCCCTGCAAGTTATTCAAGTAATACTATTACAAAATATGAAATTTTAGCATTTCCATAAAATTGGAAAATAAAATTGTAAATAAACCACACTGTGAATAATACACAATTTAAATAAAAACAATAAATAAAATGTCAATTTTTAACAAATATGGGAGCAACAAATTGATCAGTAGACAGTGATAATCAGCTGATAATGATATATCAGTACAATTGCTCATAATTTAGCCACTAAATCATCTTTAGTTCATCAAATCCTGAACTTGTGCCTACCACAGCCATTCCTTTGAGCAATCAGCAAATTAAATGCCCAAGCATTGAAATTGATGGATAACATGTCCCCAACTTGCAGACAGATGGATCTTATGATTTGCACAATAGGAAGTTGGCTGGAGTTACTACCACACCACATTAACAGTCAGACCTTGCTCCAAGTGATTTTCACCTGCTTGGACCTCTGAAGAGGAGGAGGAGGGGAGGAGGAGGAGGAGGAGGAGGAGGAGGAGGAGGAGGAGGAGGAGGAGGAGGGGAGGAGGAGGAGGAGGAGGAGGTGGTGGTGGTGGTGGTGGTGGTGGTGGTGGTGGTGGTGGTGGTCGTCGTCGTCGTCGTCGTCGTCGTCGTCGTCGTCGTCGTCGTCGTCGTCGTCGTCGTCGTCGTCGTCGTCGTCGTCGTCGTCGTCGTCGTCGTCGTCGTCGTCGTCGTCGTCGTCGTCGTCGTCGTCGTCGTCGTCGTCGTCGTCGTCGTCGTCGTCGTCGTCGTCGTCGTCGTCGTCGTCGTCGTCGTCGTCGTCGTCGTCGTCGTGTCGTCGTCGTCGTCGTCGTCGTCGTCGTCGTCGTCGTCGTCGTCGTCGTCGTCGTCGTCGTCGTCGTCGTCGTCGTCGTCGTCGTCGTCGTCGTCGTCGTCGTCGTCGTCGTCGTCGTCGTCGTCGTCGTCGTCGTCGTCGTCGTTCGTCGTCGTCGTCGTCGTCGTCGTCGTCGTCGTCGTCGTCGTCGTCGTCGTCGTCGTGTCGTCGTCGTCGTCGTCGTCGTCGTCGTCGTCGTCGTCGTCGTCGTCGTCGTCGTCGTCGTCGTCGTCGTCGTCGTCGTCGTCGTCGTCGTCGTCGTCGTCGTCGTCGTCGTCGTCGTCGTCGTCGTCGTCGTCGTCGTCGTCGTCGTCGTCGTCGTCGTCGTCGTCGTCGTCGTCGTCGTCGTCGTCGTCGTCGTCGTCGTCGTCGTCGTCGTCGTCGTCGTCGTCGTCGTCGTCGTCGTCGTCGTCGTCGTCGTCGTCGTCGTCGTCGTCGTCGTCGTCGTCGTCGTCGTCGTCGTCGTCGTCGTCGTCGTCGTCGTCGTCGTCGTCGTCGTCGTCGTCGTCGTCGTCGTCGTCGTCGTCGTCGTCGTCGTCGTCGTCGTCGTCGTCGTCGTCGTCGTCGTCGTCGTCGTCGTCGTGGTGCGTGGTGGTGGTGGTGGTGGTGGTGGTGGTGGTGGTGGTGGTGGTGGTGGTGGTGGTTGATTCCTGGGGTGGGTGATGTAAGGTTGGAATAATAATAATAATAGTCGTCGTCGTTGTTGATTCCTGGGGTGGGTGATGTAAGGTTGGAATAATAATAGTCGTCGTCGTCGTCTCCTCCTCCTCCTCACATGATTATCCTCATAAATTATGCAAAAAAAGGGGGGCAGAAGTTGGTGCTAAAGCATTTTATTGGAACAAACTCTTTGAAATATTTTTTCAACACTTTCAATTTCACATCAGCTAATAATGGAAAACAAGCACACAAACTGTATTTTTGAATGGCAGAAAATGAATGATAAATGTATTCCGAAGATAATTCTTTTTGTACATAACATGTATAACTTTCATGTACACGATATATTTTACACATATGCAACATGCTAATACTAAATTGTGTACATATTCAAAGTTTATTCAATACATATATACAACACATATTATTTAAATACATTACAGAAAACAATCATATTGCGAGCAAAGCGGGGAAAAATTTTTACGAAATGTATTTTTATTTGCATAAAATTTGAAATCGAGGGAGGGCAATTGCTCCTCTGTGTGCCCCTGCAGGTGCCCTTGGCCTTCAATGTTTGCCCCCCCCCCCCCACTGGTACTGGCATAACATTCTCGATGGTGGGAGACTTGAATGAGTATGAGGGAGCAAAAGGGGTCCCATGCAGTGCTATAGTCTGCAGTATGGTGTTGTTCACTAAGGAGAAGCACGAGCTATTCCTCAGGGGCAGAGGATTTTATTAATAAGAAGTGCTTTACATACTGCCAAGAAATTTCATCATAAACAAACATATGCTCTCATTCCAAAATATGCTTATTGAGTACATTCTTTGCAACCAATTTTGATGTGTGCCTTAATTGGATCATCCTATACATACATTTACACTTAATTAGTAATGGAATTTTCCTGTATCTGTATAATAACATTAAAATATAACAGTTATCATAGGCACCACATATTTGGCTCATTAGGAACTATGTCTCTCAAGCAGGCAATAATATGTAAATAGTGTGTTTATACTATCTAATTTGAATCACAAGGGCCAATGTTTGTTACATCTAACCAATGCATGAGAAACCTTTTGACAGGAAAAATCACTTAAGTTCAAATCTTAGTCACAAGTAACTGAAATATATCTAACAAACAGTTGGTCAGAAAATTATTTCATTAGTTTTCCTTAGGGATGGGCCGATATAAAATTTTGGCCGATACCGATAAAGTACCGATATAAAATGTACCGATACCGATATTCTACCGATCCGATATAAAATTAGAAATGGTCCTTGAAGAACCTGAAATGTTAATTGGTCTACTTAATAAATGTGTGTTTCGAGGTGACTGCAGTGCAAAAGAAGTTCAATATTTAGACATTTACTTTTTTAGAAAGAAGGGCATGGAGATCATCCATAAAAATTACAACAAAATGGCAGAATTTTGCACTAAATTATAAGACATTTATCGATATATCGGATTGGTAAAATAATCGGTAATTTTACCAATAAACCGATACACCGATATGCCTATATCGGCCGATACCGATAGAGTACCGATTAATCTGTCCCATCCCTAGTTTTCCTCCTTAATCTTATCTCAATAATTAAGCTTTTACTGCATCAAATGTTTTACACAGAAATGAGATTTACAATATTTTAAGCATCTAACATACTATATACATGCAAAAGAAAATTATAATATTGTTAGAGGTGCACAATATCTGCTTTTTCTTAAATACAAGTATAATAGTGTAATATTACCAATAATACTTACTGGATGTATTCATGATCAAATAGAAAATATATCAGTTGCAATGGCTAGAGCTAGAATGAAAAGTCCTGATGTAAACACCCTTCACCAAAACCATTTATTTCTGGTTAGGATTCTTATTGTCTCCCATTACATCTTTAAAACTTGTAATGCAGCGGAAACTGGGGATGGAACTGTTTAATTAATGTTCATCTACCTTACTTCAAAATTACAGGATTTTGTTGTTATGAATATAAAATATAGTTAAATTATTAAATTTCTTGTTTGGTTATTTTACATTGCATTTCAACTTCTCTGAGCTCGCATAAGCCAATGGTTAGCACTCTCGTCTTTGGTGTGAGCAGTCCTGGATGCCCATGGGAGATCAAACAATTCAAGGGTGTTGACCCAACACCATGAGGACAATTGCAAAGCTACTTGAAAGCAACAGAAGAAATAGGAGCTGATATACCGACCATGCATCAGCGAATGAAAAGCCAGGATTTGGACATCATCATATGTTTTCACTAAATATATTTTAATGTTATCTTGCATATTTTTCAGCAGTGAACTACCTCCAATATATTGTTATATGCAATCATCATTATGGGCTACTCAAGTCACTTATTTCAACAGCATTGGTGACCTATTTATTGATTTCTATTTCAAATGTTCAAAATGGTAACACTATGAACAACTATATGATGCTGATTTGAGGTCAAGGAAATAATCATGTAACAGTCGTCAAGTTTTTGTTTTTTTTTTAAAAAAAAAAAAAACACTATGGTTGAAGTTTCCATCCCTTCCCTCATCTTAACTTTAAACACTTTAATCGACATCTACATGCAGTAAGTTTTTTTTTTTTTTTTTTTTAATGTGACTGCAATATCATCTTTACCGTTCCCCTAAGGAAACCAATATGTCGTTAGCGAAAATTTGAGAAAAATCATGTGGTAAGTGTTTGGTTCTTTGATTCTGATATGATCAAGTTCTCAAGTTGTCCTATCAGCATTATATGAAGAAAGGTTGTTAAGGTGAAAAATATTTTCAATATAAATATTTATTTGTAAGCATGAATTAACAATGAAGGTATTAAAATGATTTGATCATACACTAGCATGTAAATCTAAAGTTATATAATTCTTTAAATTTATTAAGCTCATGTTATGGTTACAAATAATTTCTAAAAGAATAAAAGTACTAGAGGAAGACAGATGAATGTGCAATGTTGGAGTTGTCAATTGCCAAACGTGAATGTTAAACATGCTGGGTCTTGCAAATAAGAGTGGGCATCCACATAGGGTTTCATGACACCCCTGCATCATGGGAATTTAAATGGGGGATTGTTTCGTTTGATTGACTTGTTGTTGATTTTTAGTTTTGGTTATTATCTACTGTTTTTCTACCTACCTGTGGGTGATTGCAGTGATAGGGTTGAAATGAAACACCACCTGTTATGCCTTTAGAACTGGTTTGGAAGAGGGGGATGGTGGATGCTGTTCGTATTAATGCAAGATTAGTCAAGCAGACAAAACGTGAAGAATAAGATTACGTACAATAACAATGGCAGTGAGCCTGAACAGTTTTGTATGTCTTATGTTAGCAAACATGAAAGTGAGCCTACAGTACCTAAAGAACACATATATAGCTTAAATAGGTCTGTATTATATTGTTCCGCAAATTTTGTCTGACAAAAATAATTTGAGTAAATAATTCGGCATAAAGGGGGGCAGCAAATTTTCTACATTTGGAGGGGGGGAATGCATCATAGGCCTTGGGGGAGATGGGCACCCCTGGGCATCCAGTACTCAAAGCCAGAGGTAAAACATCAACAACACAACATCCTACTATCTGATATTTTGCCAAACACTTTACAAATCTGCATGATAAATGCAGATTATGAATCTGCATTGAAATTGTCATTGGTTTCATATGGCAACACTGCATACCCCGTAGTAACTAAAAATTATTCAATACTGAATGCAATGCAAACTGATGCAAGTAGGACAGGTTTGTTGGTGCAATTTCAAAGTTCAACTTTGATGAAAATTTATGTGAAACAACTATCAATATTTTCGTACACATACCATATATAGGCAAATTTACGATATCCAAATACTTTCAGTCTATATTATATGCTGCACAACATCAGTTCCTCATATTACCCACACTATTTCTTACCCACAAGGTGTATCATATGAGCATACTTGTTGCCAACCTCAGCACAACATAAAATCAGTTGTAAAAGTAAAGTGCTCCCCTGTGCTTTGCACCATGCCATGAAGGCATATAGAGGGTGTGGACTTAGGGTCCCACACTTCCTTGGTCACAGCTGAGGTGGGGGTGATGAGATCAGCACCACGCCCCTGGCCACCTCGTAGCGAATGTCAGGGAATGCTCTGTATTATATCTAATTAATCTAGATGTGGTGTATAATAAATATATATATATATACAATAAATAAGAATTGTTGCGATAACCAGCTCAAATTTTCAGAATACACCACTGGCTGGATCTCAATGCTTGTGTCAGTGCACCTCTAGGATAAAAAATAATTCAAGAAGCTGTATAGCAAATGGCAATTAAAGGAAAACAGGATGTAAATACAAAAAAAAAAAAAAAAAAAAAAAAAAACATCCAAAAAACACAGTTGGTTGCCAAGCATCTGCTTACTACTGGACTGATGTGTATCTACAGAAGCTGGGGTTACTACTGCAGCATCTGAAGCTCTGCACTGCACAATTAATATGTTAGACAGAAGTTTTCACCTTGTTAGTTGAATTAGTAGAACTGTGAGACTGTTGATGAGTAAGAGGTTCTTTCTCTTTCTCTTTTTCTTTTTCTACATCTTTTTTCTTAGAGTCACCTGCCTGCTGATTATTATAACCTCCTTGATCCTGATTCCAGTTCTGTCCCCAATCCTGATCAGCATTCCATTCTTGTGCTGGAGCTTCCTTAAAACCTTCTGGTAGTGGTGGTGGTGGCATAGCAGGTGGCAGGCTGTTAGCTGCTTGTATCTCCTACAAAAGAAAAAAAAAGGAACCAAAAATAGCATCGTATACTTTTACCTAGGTCTCTGATCAATACAGAGAACCTTAGTACTAATTCTGTCTGCAAAGTTGTTTTTCAATACACGTCCCAATAATGATGAAACTGAAATTAATAAAACTATGATAAACAGCTTCATGGTAAAAGTGAGTACTAAGGTTCTCTGTATTTATTTACTGCCATGTCTCTCATTTCCCAAATATGAATAGGTCTCTTGTGATGAACTTACTGAAATGCCTGATTCATATTCCATTTCGATCACTTGATTCTCACTGTTGTGTATACCTAATGATTTGGAAATGGATTTCTAGATCAATACCTATTTTTTTTTGCTATGTCCTAGATGTATACTATTTAGAGATCTTTGCATTTCATTTACATAGCAGCCCTCTACTGAAATTCTATAGGACCTAAAAATGCCTAAATGAACTGTAAATTCCTAGAAATGCCTAAATTAACTATAAATTCCTATGAATGCCTTGACTTGAAAAATGCCTATTAAACAAATCGCTTAACTTTAATTAAGATACTCACGTTTTCTGCGAAGGTGTTTTACATTATTTTCTATTAATTTTGGTACCTACTGGCACCATCCTCGTTGGAATTCATTGTGTTGTTGCTGGGCGCATTTCTTGTTTTTTCCTAAATCGCCACTAGGTGTGCTGCTGTTGCCTGTATGTCTTTGTATATGTTGTCTGCTGTTCACCGGTGTTAATTGCTGCAGTAACGGAAGCCTGGCGTGGTGTGCCTGACCACTATCTATGTTCAGTTCATGGTTGTAGTGCATGATGGCGTGTGTTTCTTTAATTTTTGTGTCTATCAGAGTGTGTGCTTTGTATTTGACATGTACTTTCTCAATTTTATGGTTGTGGAATTTTATGTGCTTCGCGGAAAATGTGAGTACCTTAATTATCTATTACCACATCTATCATTCCCATAGTATGAATTAACTTTAAAAATAACTTTTATTAAGAAAGACCCTTAATTTCCATCACAAAGGTTTCAAACCATTGAACTTTGAGACGTTGAACAAATCCAAGCAGCAAAAGAAGCAATGCAACAGCAAGGGATGTCAACGTCTGTACAAATTTTTGCCACCTTCCAGCTTGCATCATGAATTTGAATTTGGAAAAATGTGGAGCGAATTGACTGGATGAGGCACTCTCCATTGTTAAATGCTGTACTTCCCAGGCAATTAAAGACACAGAATCCTAGCTACAAAATCATTCAGTTGTTGAAAGGGAGCCGGTATTATTCCCGGCCTCCAACAGTGTAAGAGTGCGGGAAGATTCCAAGAATACCTCTGCCTGATTGGCTTTTTCAAGTGCCTGCTGTAATGAGTAGGAAAGGCAATCCTCCAAGTGACCAATCACGTCGTCTATTTCCCCCATTGACACAACAGTTAGGTGAAAGGGGAGGGTTTGTGCTCGAAACTACAACTGCCCTAATATAGAAGAGGCTGTTCATCAAGGAGAGAATACCACTGTGAACCTGCCTGTGGTTGGAGTTTTGGTGTTCAGTTCTTTGAGCACACATTACGCACAGATAGACTAATCAGGACTTGACCTACAGTTTAAAGTGGAATCCGAACCACTATGTGCCTCCAAAGGATATCAAACCTAATACCTCTTTGTTACAAGGTGACGACTTTACCATTAAGCCTTGGGGAGCCCCAAGCCTGCCTTGGGAATTAGGAGCAGTTGCATTTATGAAGTTTGCACCAATAACTTCCTGCAGCATGGAGAGAAGGTTCTCCATGGACGCTTCTGGGTGGTAACGATCACATTGAAAGTTAATGGGATTGTAACAACCCAGAAGTGTCTGTGACTGTACAAGTGGCTATTCACAGACAACTGGAAGAACTTCACCACGGAGAACATTGAAAAGTATATGGTGGTGCAGTACTTCAAAATATGATAACGTTTTTACATTGGACAAATTTTATGTGTTTTATAATCAAAGAATAGTATTCATTGCACTAAAAATAGTAACTTCTGTATACAAATTGAATCTAAAACCAGTTATTTCATAAAACTATTATTAATTAATAATTATGCCTATTAATTTATTATAAGCATTTAAAAGTCCTAAAATGGAGTACACAAAATTCTAAATCCCTCTTTTTTAGCACCTAAAAATCTGTTCCCTAATAATGATTCTTCGCAAACTTCCCCACAGATGAACCACTAATAGTGTTCAAAGATACCCCTCAGAAAGACAATAAACTACACTACAGAAACGAACAACACTCGTGGCTGAAGCCATCATAAGAGTTACCATCCCTCTGTATCAAGATAACATACTTTCCAATGGGCAATGTCTTCTAAAAACAACAAGAGGGTATGGCAACGGGATCACCAATACTTAACAACATATACATGGAACACTTCGAACAGACAGCCCTCACCCAAAGCACCAGAAAGCAAGCACCAGAAAGCCTAAGACATGGGTTAGGTTTGTACATGATACATTCATAATATGACCACATTGTGACTGCACACTACGTACCAAATTTTTTCCATCAGGGGCACATCAAGCATCTGAGCGCTCAGCGAGCAACGTGATCGCTCAACTACTTGACGGCCAAATAAGCGTTGTTCGGTGAGTGCTGCTCGTTTGCTTCCTGAGCAAGCTTGAACCTTACTCACCACAGATTTAAGGCACAGAATATATCCTTTTGTGTTTCGATCTCATGAGATGGCAGCTAATGAAGAAGTGTTATGTGATTAACGGCTTGCAATATGGAGTAATTAGTGTAATTACAGAGGAAGTTCAAGTAACAGAAGTAATATAAATTTCCACTTTTTGTAATTGTATTAAAATGAAAGTGTTGCATACAGTGTAGTTTTTGCAAAATCGTGGAAGTGTGTGAAAATGAAAATTTTGACAAGTAAATTAAAATTAATTTATCTGTCTGGTCAATGAGCGAAAATGTTGCTCAGCAAACATCGCTCAGATACTTGACGTGCCCCTGAATAGAATGCATCCATCAATTAGGTTTACTATGGAAAAGAAACAAAACAAATGCCTCCCATTCCTAGATGTCCTAGCAGATAGATCAGGAAATCAAATATCAACAGCTGTGAAACAAAAGCCAACACATACCAGATACCTACACTATAAATCAAACTACTCCAAGAGTACAAAGAATGCTATAATCCACTGCTTAAGTTCCAGGGCTAGAAGAAGCCAAGCAGACAAATAGCAAGATGCAAAGGCTGCCTAAAAAGGCACAGTATGTACACCATACCCTCCTCGGTTGTCAGAAAAGACAAGCAGAATAGCTTCAAAATTACAACTTAGGACATCATTCAGCAGTAAGAAGACACTAAGAAGCAAATTATGAAACCCACCAAACAAGAAAGCCCACAACAAGCTAGCAAAATCTGCATATAAACAACATGCTATGTTAGCAGGGCCAACAAGAGGATAGATTGATTGATTTGCTATTTTTACTTCACTTTTCTGTGCCACTTTTGGTTAATTTGCAAAGATGGGGATGATTGATGATATGATGAAATTGATGAATGGACAGTGACAAACATCCATGCCCAGGCTGGGATTCAAATCCGGGACCCCTGGCACTATAGTGCGATGTGCTAACCACTCTGCCACGGGGGCCAGTTAACAAGAGGATAGAAGAACACAAGAAGCACATATGCAAAGGTGAAATATGTAGGTCAAAAGTAGCTGAACATGCATGGAATGAATTGCATAGAATTCAGTGGAACAACACAACACAACAAAATTGAAAGCTGCAAACAATCAAAGCAGCAGCCTTCATAGCAATGGCCCAAAACCCTAAAAGTAAGTTATCCAGGATAGAATTCAAGCAAATTTGTTCCCCTCTCCACAGAAAATAGTAGCAAAAGTGGAAACAAAAGTAGCACAGTATTCTGGGGGCAGGATTTGAAGTAAAATTACAGGTCTATTGTAGGCTCAATCCTACAATAAATTAGTTTCATCTGAAGACAAGAGAAGATGTGCCTAATCGAAATGTAGATAAAAGAACTAGACAATGAATAATGTCAAATAAGTAACATTGCATGCATGCTCTTTGGCACATGCTTTGGAGGCATTTTTAACAAACTGCATCAAATAGCAACATAGGTTGTTGAATACCATGTTCGTTGGCAATAACTACAAATAATGCTAAAATTATGTCAAACTAATTGTGCAAACACTAAATTGCAACTTATGTAATGCATCATACATACTTCAACATATGCTTGAGGGAAAAGACCTGTTTCTCCCCGAACATTTGTTCCCTCCCACCAGCCTTCTCCAACATCGTGTCGGGTTACTGTCAACTCTTCACCAGCAGTAATAGACAATTCAGAAGTCTCAGGTTCTCCCGTAAAATCATATAATGCCCGAACCTGTTAAAGAAAGAACACAAATATGAGTATATGCAATGTAATATTTCACAAAATAATATGTACAAAATGATTGATAGTAAATTATTGCCATTGTTTAGGATTTATCGGATACCACATGTGATTCTACACTCTATCCTAAAAACACAACTTTGCACTCAGGCACGTATCTAGAAATATATTTCGGGGATGGGGGGGTGGTGGTCTGAATCAAGTGTCCCATAATAATAACAGTAATAAAAATAATAATTATTATTATAATAATAATGTTGAAATTAAGATAATTATATTTAATTAAAATATTCAAATTAATATTATACTTTTATTACATGAATAGGCAAAAAGACTGTATGAAGATAGTGATATAACAGTGCATATTCATTATCCAGCTTATGTATTTTAAAAAAAAGGACCGACATGGCAAGGGCATTAATGTCAAACAGATAAAGAATTTGATATTTATTGAACATCAAAAAAAGGATGTTAGATCCAGTTGACAAAAAGTTAAGTTCCTGGTAATATTTTATGCATAATAGTAATAGATCTTACATAAATCTTCTTTGGTACTGTCATTCAAAGTTGTATGATCCCAATATAATCCTTGCTTTCCAATATTTTCTTCCAGTTTGAGTTGGTGTTAAGTCCACTTTATGCATAGTAAGGCTAATTGGGACTGGACCTACAGTTTAAAGTGAAATCCGAACCACTGTGTGCCTCCACTAGGTATCGAACCTGGGTCGCCTTCCAATAAGTTCGGTAGAAATAAATAACCCTCCATCAAGAGATTATATTTTTCACTATTTTAAATTTTAGTAAGTTTTTCCGAGGGAGGGAAGGGTCCATCCGGACCCCCCTAAATACGTCCTTGTTTGGATTGTGATATGCCTTTTGGTTTTTAACAAGGGTGGATTTATGGCATGGTCTTATGCCCCCCCCCCCCCTTTCCCTTTGAATATATAATTAACAAATATATAGCCATGTACATCAGTTATAATAGTTTGTGTCAATTTAAACTACAGTAAACTGTAGTACTTTCATGACATTATGCAGACAGACCTGTACTACGCTGAAGATTCGAACTTGGATAAATGATCTCCCCCCTCTCCCACACACACATACACTTTGTTTTGAACACCTTCTCTTCGACTAGTGCTGTACTGACACCGGGTGGCTACAAACAAGCAGAAATGAAATTCCCTAACTTTTCCAGGACAAAATTTACAGTTTCCCCTGACAATTACAAACTAAAATAAATTGATGTCTTTGCAAATGAAAATAATAAACTCATACAGATCCAGGTATGGATTTAATATTTTTAAAGTTACAACTACATGAGATAAGAGTGAAGAGTGATTGATTAAGAAATACAATTTGTAATTTATCAGTCTCCTCTATTTTAAAGTTACAACTAAATGAGATAAGAGTGAAGAGTGATTAAGAAATACAATTGTAATTTATCAGTCTTCTTATACATTCTCGGTATTATATGTTGATATTTCCACTGAGGTTTGGAATCCTCTGCTTGCAAGAACCATGAGAGCGGACTCATTTTTCGATGCATAAAGCTACTTCTCTCTTCTCTGTAAAGCAAACAACTTAACTCTTGCAAGTAAGTGAAACAATTGAATTGAAAAAAAAAAAGAAAGTGTCATATTTCCTTACATTATCAACGGGATTTCTGCTTCAGTACAGTACATGCAGTTATACCATTATTGCTGACGAAAAGGGTATGTAGATATTAGAAATTTAATACAAGGAACTTATAGTATTGCATTGTATAGGTACCTGATTTAGCTAACCACACATTAAAACAGGAACACACTGTTAATAACAGCTTCTGAGAGTGTCGTCCTGAAAAAAACTCCAATGGTGTCCATACACAGCACTAGTGGTCGGAGAGCAACACACACATATGCAGGCAGGAAGAAGTGGCATGTAGCTGTAATCTGGTACAGTTGCAATGCAGCAGACAGTTCTAGGTTAAAGATTGCATCTTTCATACAGTCTCCCACAGACTGCGATGTAACCTACATGCAGTAATCAGATTTTTGCACACTCAAAATTTGGCACAGAACCACCAGGAATTGTGTGAGGTGTGCAGATCGGATGTCATGAGTGATAGTATGGTCAGACGATGGTGAAGACAATGCACAACCCCATACAGCTGAGTATACACGGGCCCTTTGCATCACTTCAGGTGAGAGATCTTGTACCACTCCCAGTACAGCCCTGGCCTTGAATGTACCGACTTTCATCTCATTGTTTAACTGAAGAGGTTTCTGAAGGATTTGACAGCTACATTGCGGTAGAGATAGTTCCAGTCTTTGCTGTCAGACACATATGCCATGGGCATACAAAATTTAGTGCCATGCTATGACAAATGTTAGAACAACGGTGGTGATTATGCTGAAAATTAGGGTTAGGACTCACTGTTACTAATGCAATAAATTACAACTGATATTCTTGTTTTATTTGTGTCTAATCGGTAGGGACCTTGATTTTATTTTTTACTATTCGGTGTTATTTTTCCCAAAATTCACATTTGCATTTTAGCGCATTTTATGGCAAATATCTGAAATTATACCTTCATGGCGTTTTTAAACTACTGTTTCAAATTGTAAGTCACATGGACTATGCCTCTTCGTGAAAGTTAATTTCCATACCCCCTTTTTAATTTTAAGGTAAGGGTTTTAGATAATGGAATATTCCACGTACATACTGAAGGGTGCATAATGATCGTAAGTGGTGACGCACCCAAAAAATTTAAATCAATCAATCGCACGTGACAGATACCGATATACGAGAGCTATTTTCTTTTCAACCTCCAATGGTGCCACCAGGAGGCCCATGAAGCGCTAGGAAGCAGGGTGTCCCGCAGCGTGATTGGCATCCCCCTGCCAAGGCCAACGCTTCAGTTGAACCTGAGTGATGGGTGCATAGAGATGTCTGTTACAATCGAATCTCCCACCAACTGTGAGGTGTGTAGTGTGATATGATTTATATAGGCCGAGGGGCACAATGCTGTGGAAATTCACCAACGAATGAGCTGTGTGCATGGCATGCTGTCTTCAGGCATTGTCTTGCTTCATGAAATATAAATCAGTAGATCGAAAGTGAAAATTTAGCAGGGCTGGCAGAGAAAAGTCATTTCTTGTAGAAAGTGATATACTTTTATGATTGAATGATTCAAGTACATATGATATTAAAATATTTACATATTTATTATTAGTATTTTATTTCATAATATTGGACATTAACTTCACTCAGTGAGAGATTAATGACCATCTCTCAAGAGTATAAACAGAAAGGACAGAGAGTGGTGTTAATTTCATTGCAATACTAGTGTTGCAGTAAATTTGAGGTTGGGAGTTGGCAACCCAATTTTTATAACGTTCACCAATGCAGATTTATGTTTCACTTTTTCGTGATAGTATTCAATATACAGGGTGGGCACAAAGTTGCTTTCCCCAATAAATGAAGAAATCAAATACTTGGGGAAAGCGACTTTGTGCCCACGCTGTATATCCAGTTTTGTAGTTTTGTTGGATTCTTCTTGATATCTAAGAATAGTGCAATGTCATTGTAAACGTATGTTAACTTGTGTGAAACAAGTAATACGTCAGGATGATGAAAGAAAACCTTCCTAAGCACTGCTACATTAAATAAGGTGAAGTAAACCTGCAGAGTAATAAAATTCCAGCAGCACATTTGAAGTCTAAAGCTCTTCTTGTTTATGCATGCGATTTTTGTTGGATGTTACAGTCCGAAGACATCAAAGAAAAATAAATTCCATACGAGTGCCATGCATGCAATTTCTGTCGCATGTTGTAGTGAGATACTTTGTCGGGTGGCGATATTCGACAAAAATCGTATGTATCAATGAAGCCTATTCGTTCCCATGTTTCTTTAGTTTGTCCAACAAAATGCCTTACTACGATGTGCGACAACTATCGGATGGTGCCACCCGCTCCCATCCCCTCCATCTGTTGACAGTTCTGCCCCCTAACTACTCCCATACGGACAAGAAAAAATGATAATCCAATGCATATGCATATTGTATATATATATTTAAAAATTCAAGACAAAATTCCCTGACTTTTTTTAACACCTCATAATTCCATGACTTTTCCTGGTTTTCCAGGTCTGTCGCCACCCTGTGACAGCATGGCCACCAAAATAGAACAAACAGGAAGTCTTCTTAACACTGCTGCTTTTAGCTGCGAGTGGCTAGAACCAAGTTACATACTATGGTTCTACAAGGATATCCGCATTTCTTCAAGTGGCTGGAAACAGCCCTCAACAGCTGTGTTCCTGTTTCGGAGTGAAATGTAGCATGAATCAGTGAGAAAAAATATTGTTATGAAAATATTTCTGCATTCTTTTTAACCAAAACATACCTCATGCAATGCAAGTCATGCATAATTCCTCCCCCCGCCTCCAATTTCCTTCGACTCCTAAAATATTCTATGAAAATGTCTTTAAGAGGGTTAGAAGATTGTAGTATACATCAAAATAAAATAACTGATTCATTTATTTTCAAATTCAGAAAAAATGAATCTACTACTGGTCCTGAAATAGTTAATTTTGGTGGTAAGTGAGGATTCTGGGAAGGATGAAGGCACTTACGGGCACCAAGGGGGTTACCTGTGAAAATGGCCTTGGACTCCAAAAGGTTAATGTGAACAGCACCCTCCCCCTTTCCAAACCAATTCTAAAGTCATAATAAGTGGTGTTTCATTTCAACCCCATCGCTGTGATCAGCCCACATGTAGGTAGAAAACTGTATGTAATAACCTTAACTAAAAATCAATAACAAGTAACAAGTCGGATGTGCAAGTCGGGCTGGTTCACGACAACAGCTGTGCAGGATGGGATGGGAGTGGGCAGGTATATATTTCTATCATGGCAGGTGGTATTTGCGTGGGCAGTGGATCACATTGCAGACCTCTAGCAGTATTTTTATGGCATATATCAGTGTATTTGTGATATTGTATTGAATATGTTAATTTGCACAGTTTTGAAAAACAAGTGAAGAATGAATGGGTGGGAGAATGAGCTTACTGTCAGATTAAAAATTATAGATACTACCTACATAAAAACCTAAATATAGACCTACATAAAAAAATAGTTTCATCAAAATTTAGCTTATTCAATTCTGCATTAATCGATGCTAACAAATTCTTATTATTTTCTTTTTTGAGTATGCCTTCTATTTCTTATCATCATGAGAACAAAAAAGTGCATTTTTTCTTAGTTTTGAAAACAGTCACTCTCTCCTACAAATAAAAAACAGGTTGTCCGATCGTGGTTGAAATTGTAGTATGGTGCAGGCAGAAAGGTTTTAAAGACAATTCTTAATTATCAGAATTTAAAAGTTTGACAAGAAACCATTCTTATCAATTTTGCGAAATAACTTTCTTTGTAGTATAAATTCACATTTATACAGATTTTTATTCAATGGAGTAAACATGTGGAACCTGACAACATCGCACACACTGACTCGTGGTGCCAGCCTGCACTTTACATGACTCAATGGATATTGCTGTGTGTGGTGTTGTCATGTTCAACATACAAGTTTTATTGTTCTGATGATAAAAGCAGAAGGCATATCTAAAAACAATTGGTTAGCATCAATTAACGCAGAATTGAATAACCATCATTTTGCTCTAACTCGTTTCTATGTAGGTTTATTGGTTAATTTTAAATTGGAGTCCAAACTCGAATATCTATAATTTTTAATTCGACAGTAGAAACAGTTATATCCTGCAATTAAGATATCAGCAAAATGGTCTATGATATTAGTTTGTGCTAGAATCTTTATCATCAAGGACCTAATTAATATTGTTGCCCTAGTTTGTGTCAAATATAAAACTTGATGTTAATGCACATCTTGCGAGTTAAGCAAATCATGGAAAATTGATTAATTCTTCTACTGTAAATATTTGAGAAGCAAAAATTCTGCTTTACACAGGAATAAACATAATACTCTGATAAATACATAAATGTACTATCAGAAGGGAAATCTTAATTTGTGTAATAAGTGTAGTTTTTAATATTAAATTTAGGGTTATATTCACCATTTTAACACCGAAATGCCATTCTACAAGGGTTGTTCAAGGTTGACCGGGATTTACGTACGTAAAAAATCGATGAATAGCCGGATCATGATGAAACGTGCGGGTGACGTAATGTAATCCTTCGCGAGTAACTAGCACCCGGCATGACGTATTTCGCGCATGCGCAGCAGTTGCAGTGAACATGGCGGCAAGCAGTGTGTCTGTGGCTGTGGAGCAGCGGTGTGTAATCAAATTTCTCGTGAAGGAGAGAAACCAGCTGAGATTTTCAGACGATTGCAAGCACAGTATGGTGAACAAATGATGTCGCGGACAAGAGTGTACGAATGGTGTGAGCAGTTTCGGGAAGGACGGGAGCTGGTGACAAATGAAGCGCATGGAGACATTCGCCCGACTGCAGTCAACTAGTGAATATCGCACGTGTTGATCAAATGATTCTTGAGAACCGGCGAGTAACAGTGCGGGATATTGCTGCCGAGGTGAATATCAGTGTCGGGGGTGTTGAGACAATCATTCACGACCACTTACGCTTCCGCAAAATCTGTGCAAGTTGGGTTCCCCGCCAGCTGACATTCGATCAGAAGTTGACATGCAGGACGGTCTGTGAACAGCTTCTGAATCGGTTTCGAGCAGAAGGCAATCAATTGTTACAATCCATCATCACGTGTGATGAAACATGGTTGCACAATTCAACCCCAGAGATCAAAAGACGCAGCATGGAGTGGCGGCATAAAGGTTCCCCGCCCCTCAAGAAAAGCAAAACGCAGCCGTCCGCTGGAAAGATCATGGCAAGTGTCTTCTGGGACATGAAGGGCGTTATCCATGTGGATTTTCTGGACAAAGGGAGCACGATTAATGCCCAGTATTGCTCCACATTGTTGAGTGGTGCTGTATGAAAGTCCATTCGCAAGAAAAGACCTGGGATGTTGTCTGGAAATGTAATTCTTCTCCATGACAATGCCCGCCCTCACACGGCCAATGTGACAACAACAACTCTGGCCGACATGCGCTGGGAAGTTCTGCCACATCCCCCCTACAGTCCGGATTTAGCCCCCAGTGATTATCATTTGTTTGCACCCCTTAAAGACCATCTGGGTGGGAAGAAATTCACGACAGACAAAGCACTGCGGAGCGATGTCCTCCAGTGGCTACGACAACAACCAAGTTCTTTCTATGCCAAATGAATTCGGGAGCTGCCAGAACAATGGCAACGGTGCCTCGGCGCGCACGGAGAATACTTTGAAAAACTGACATAGTTTGGTGTTTCTTCTGCTACCTATTTCCTCTGCAGAAATAAAAGTACCGGTCAACCTTGAACGACCCTTGTATATACCACTTTTGATCATGAAATGTGCACAGTTTATGCACCGAAAACTTGTTATTTTATTCACCATGAATATGTGCTCTAGGCATTTAATGAAATGTGACTGTCAGAAGTAAACAAGATTTCAAGAAGTTTACCTAAAATGGGGTTAGTCATGTAATTCACTTTCAAAAATAGTTTCCATCACTCCAAACATATTTGTGACACTCCCATGGAAAATACACACACAAATTGAGATTATGGTAAATTAGGCACACACAGATGCACAACGTAGGCTTTTCATCGAAAAATGCAGGTTCAACCAGGACTTGAACCTGGGTCTCTGGCACCATGCCATTGCTCTACCACTGAGCTACCAAGCCAGCCTGGTTTTGCTGAATTTTTTAGTGCCACTGTTTTACCTGTGTGGAATTGTCTCTGTTAGTGCTACCACAATGGGTAAGCCCTCAACTCTCTTGTTTAGGCCTAACTTCTTGCAGTTCCATTTTGAGGTGTTTTAATCACAAATTGGTCATGTTGCTACAAGTCATGTACAGAGGAATTTCTCCCTCGCTGCATTGTGAGAATTATACAGCACAGGTGGCACAGTGTTCGAAATTGGTATTGGTTAACTGTTCAAATTGCTTTATGATATTTTTTTTTTCAAATTCTCCTAGCAGGAAGACTAATTATTGTAGAATTTTGGACCTTCCTTAAACAAATGAGCACTGTTTGGATTTTGAAAGAAAGTTATTTATGTTGAAAAAAACAACTTAAAAATTACCTTATGCAAGCATGTGAGCTTTCCATGGACAATGCATTTTTCGTTGACAAGTGACTAAGTATCGTAGACTAGTGGGAATTATTGTAGAAGTAAATCAGAACCTTAGTAGAATGCATTAAGGGACTTCATTTTAATGCTAACAGAACCAAACCTGGCCTGCCTAACTTAACTATGAATGCATATAATGAATGAAGTCTTAAGTAATCGCTAAAACTCCACAGCATGTGTTAACATAAGTAAATCGAAATCGAACCATGTTAAAATTAAATTCGTAGCATGATGAAATTGCAAAAAAACAAAAGGAACTTGAACCTTGGTATTTCCACCACTCATTCCAGCAGATGCACTTCTTCCCTCACCACTGAAACTGAGTAGAAACCACTTTAAAAAAAAATACATTTTAAAACCCCGTGGGTTTTTCATTAACTTTGGTATTTCAATGATTTCTGAAATGAAGGAACGTCATAGAGGTGTACGTATACTAATAAAGATTGCATTTTTGATTCTTACAATGCGATCACGACCATCATTATAACTCTAGATTAAATTTGCTATCTAAAATGAACAACACTTGTAATATTGAAATGAAGTAGAATGGAATTAGTACACCAATAAAAACATTTAATCTTTATTAAGAAATTACATAGGCCTATATTAAGCTGTACATTCTGCATGTACTTTAGACAAAAGATTCCAATATGTATGTTGAACAGCACGTACTTATGAGTGCTCAATATTGAATACATTCATTACTGCAGTTTGTATTCCAAACAGTGGCATGCCGAAGGGGGGGTTGGTGGGGATTATAACCCCCACCCCCCATTTTGGTTCAGTAATTCTAAAAAAAGAATGTCAAAGGGAAGAAAATATGGCAAAATGAAGACTGACTACACAGAAAAAGTACACATAACCCCTTTCAAAAATTCTGGGCACGCCACTGATAACAAATAGCATAGAATTATATGATTACTACATTATTACAATAACACAACTATTACGTTCTACTTAACAGCGTATTTCTTGGGAAAAAAACATATCGATTTATCAATTACAAACTTTAGTATTAGAAAAAAAAACAATCAATATTTTGAGATTCTCTATCATTTGAACGTATAAACCTGTATACCATCACCAACTTTATCTGAAGTCAGTTTTTTTTTTTTTTATCTACTATCGGGGATATGAGGAGATTTGTGGAACAGAAGAAGAACAAACTATAAGAGAAAGGGTCATACAAGACTGTAGGAGGAGAGGATTCAAGAAGTGCATAAAGGAGACAGGAAGACTACCAAGTTTGAAAGGCTTTCCAAAGATACACAAAGAGGAGATAAAGTTGAGACCAGTAATGGACTGCAGAAACAATATTTTGGAACCCGTAGAAAATAAATTAAATAAAGAAAGTTATTGAAGTGTTAGTAATACAGCAAGAAAGCAGAGCAGTTAAGAACAGTCAACAAGTGGTGGACCTCATAAAAGGACTTAAGTTGAATGACATGAAGACAACAATGTTTAGCTTAGTCGTGAAAAGTATGTTCCCGAGCATCAAGACGGGACACGTTTTGGACATTGTTAAAAAGAGAATGGGACAAGAAATTATAGGAGAATGGGATAGTGAAAGGGTAGTTGTTCAGATGAATTGTCATTCTCATTAAGCTTGTTGCCATGCAGAGTGTGCATGCACAGTGTGAGTCCGAGTTGAGTCGTGAGACGACATACAGGCGTTGTATGGCTCGTCATATTCGTGTAAATTTGTGAGGAACCCTTCATTATATTTAGTGTTATTTAAATGCTTCGTGTTATTAAAGTATAAGTTAATCTACGTACATGTTTCATTTGTACCAGAGTGAAACTGACATATGCGAAACCACACACCCAGGAACTAGGAAGCTATTCATGGTCCTCCTGTGCCCGGATAAATGGTTGATTCGATTCATTACGGCCTGGTCATCCATTGTGTTCCCGCTGAGAAAATGCACCTTATTAACGGCTTTGTGTTTGAGCTTCGAGAGAGAGTGTTTCTGTGCTTACCAGCAATTCAGTGCACCGTATTCCTTGCCGGGTGTGACTGTGATCTTCGTGTATGTACTTTACGTGTTTCGAGACTTAAATATGGAGCAAATACTTTCAAACAAACGTCTTCTCAAACGGGACATCACGCGGTTAGAGAAGAAAATGGAGGCAGATGATCTCACCGAAGGTAATGTTTTAGTGTGCATAGACAAAGCTTTACAATTAACAGAAGACACTCAAAAACTGATCCGTGAAATCTCAGAAAAGTGCACCAATTACCAGTTTGATCAATATGATGAGGAAATTGGTTCAGTGCAGGACAGGCTCGACGAAGCATTGGCCAAGTTAAACTTCGCGAAAAAACAGCAAACTACCGTGACGAAGACAGTGAGTGATGTGCATCTACTGAGGTTAGATTTGCCTACTTTTACAGGAAATCTGCAGCAGTGGTTTTCTTTTAGAGACTTGTTTGTGACATCCATACACAACAACGCATCACTTTCGCCCGCGCAAAAACTGCAGTATTTGAAATCGAGCGTCCGTGCTGAACCCGCGTTATTGTTACAGTCTTTAACGATAACCGATTCAAATTACAAAGAAGCATGGGACATTCTGACTAACAGACATGAACAGGAACACACGCTAGTGAACGACACAATTAAGTGACTTGTGTCTCAACCCTCATTACAAACTGAGTCTGCTGTCGGCTTACGCAAGCTGGTTGACGTGACGACAGAATGTGTTCGAGTTTTACGTGTGTTGGGCATTCCAGTGCAGCATTGGGACGCTATCCTAGTGTTTCATACAGTGGAGAAATTGAACAGTACTTCGAGGCAACAATGGGAGCTGAGCGTGTCGTCCGAGCAAATTCCTACTTTCGAACAGCTGAGCGAGAGCGCTCGCAGCATCTACATCTTCCAAGGACCCGACACCAGGATCCCAAAGGAAACCCCCCACCTCCCAGAGTGAACTCAGTGCTAGAAGACGTGCTAATTCATTTCACATGTCGTCCTCTTGCCCTGTGTGTCAAGAATCGCATTTTTTGAGTAAATGTGAAGAATATATGAGCTTATCTGTGCCAGAGAGGAAAGTGTTTGTGAAATCGAAGAGCTTGTGTTTGAACTGCCTTGATAATTCCCATTTTGTGGATAGGTGTAAATCAGGCTCGTGTAGGTCTTGTGGTAAGTTTCACCACACTTCCATTCAACGTGAAACATCGCAAAGAGTTAAGTTAAGTGGAAACGTGGCAATGCCGCAAGTTGTCTCGCACATAACATCTGATTCGCAGTGTGGCGCAACGCATGTCTTGTTACCGACTGCTGTTGTGAAAGTAAAGGATAAACAAAATCAGCTTCCCTCCCTGCGAGCACTTTTGGATAGTGCTAGTGAAAAATCCTTTTTGTGCGAGAACGCAGCCCAATTATTAGTCTTCAAATGTAAAAAATGTGTTTGTGTTGGTTACTGGAATTTCGGGTGTAAACGCCGGCAATTCACACTCTACTGTTGATTTGAACATACTCTCTAAAAATGGGGACAGCTCCTATCATTGTTCACCCTTAGATGTGAAGAAAATATCCAACACAGTGCCACAAGCATTTTTACCTAAAACCCTGAGTTTTAAACATTTACGTAACATTGAACTTGCCGATCCTTCATATCACAAACCTGACACTATTCAGTTGCTTATCGGGGCTGATCTTTTCCCATTGTTACTAATAAGTGGAAGAAGAGTGGGGAGAATGAATGAACCCATGGCTATTCAAACCAACTTGGGATGGGTTGTTTGTGGCAAAACTCCTCAACAAAGACCTCAACAATCTCTGTGTTCTTATCACATTGTTGTACAAGAAAATGATCTGAACGAAACTGAATACGTTTTTTGAATTGGAGGAGATTCCTAACTTACGAGTGCCGATCCAAGAAGAACAATTGTGCGAGGAACATTTCTACGAACACATTATCGCGAGGATGATGGTCGGTACGTCGTCCGCTTACCATTAAAGTTCAACCGTGACGAGTTAGGCTATTCAAAGGATAAGGCGATGAAATGTTTACTTAGTCAAGAGCGTAGGCTTCGAGTTCATAGCCAGAGACTAGAACAATACAAGTCATTCATGCAGGAGAATATTGCTTTGAATCATATGACACCAGTGGTGGACTGTGAACCACCCAGCACCCCCGCTGATTCTTATTTCATTCCGCATCATTATATAACAAAGAAGACAAGCACAAGTATGAAACTGAGAGTAGTATTTAATGGATCGAGTAAAACTAGCACAGGCGTGTCCTTGAATGATGTCTTAATGAATGGAGGTAAACAACAGCCAGAGTTACTATCCATTTTGTTACGTTTTTGTGGCCATCTTATTGCATTGACGAGTTATGTTCGGATGTATCGCCAGATAAAAGTGGATCCCCAGGACAGAGACTACCAATTAATTTTGTGGAGAGAATCCCCCAATCAATCTGTGATTGTTTATCGTTTAAATACACTCACGTATGGCATGGCACCAGCTGCTTTTCTTGCTATGAGTGTGTTATGTCAGTTAGCAGATGGTGAAAATTGCCCGATTCCAGCAGAAGTCTGTAACGTTTGTCCCTTTTGCGAGTGCCCAACCTTACGTAATTAAAAATTGCTAGTCCAATTTTTTAGCCATCGAGGGCGTTTTGCCTCTCGATTGCTCTCTCTGGTGCTGCCCCTGGCGGTGAATTTTTGCAGCTTATGTCTGCTCGGAAATCCCGCTGCACCAGGCAGTTCAGTTCGCCCTCAGCCTTTCTACATAGCACGCCCACTCCGAACGGCTCCATTCCGTTGCGATCCGTATCATCTAGTCCACGCCGGCAAGAGTGTACCCGATCCACGACTTGTAAAATTGACGTCTGCCACGCCGACCGCTGAATGGGGAGAAGGTGATGAAACGAGCATAGAGACTTTAGCGGAAGGAAGGCCATGCAACTTTACGTGATTTGACACTCGTGGGGAGGTATGTACAATAATCTCTAGACCGTGAATATGACAATGTGAACTTATATACATTTTTTTTAAATTCATATTTGCATCAGTGATTGGCCCTCGTGTATTTGCCCTTTTTGTGAGGTGAACTTTTCGTAGCGTTACAACCTAGTGTATATTTTCGTTGGCGCACGACGGCAAGGGCAAAATAAGCAAATCGAAGTATAGAATATAAAACTAGAGTGGACGCAGCATAAATTACGCGAACCAGGCCTTTTTGTAAATTGGCGTTCGTAATAATTACAGAAACTGTGCGTGGCCATTGTTTACGAACCTTTTTGAGTAAAACGTCTGTTGGGGCAAAATTGGATTTTGAATTGTGCAACGAACTTATAGTTCCAGGTCAAATTAGACTTTTCTCCTGCGACGTCAAATGTGGGCGCATTCGCGGTTGAACCAAAAATAACGCAAAGGCATAGAATAACTACGATCCCTTCTGTTCCTTTTGTTTGTCTTTTCTCGTATCCCGATAATAGACATATCCGCATTGAGGTAGCACTAACGATGCATTAGAAAATGGGGACACAAAAGTAAAGTATAACGAGTAAAGTAAAATAAGGGTCGTTTTGGCCTGTATGTTCGATTGAGTAAAGATGAGTCGTACGTTGTTATCCAAGCACGCAATGTGCGTTGTTTAATAGAGGTAAAACCTCTGTACGAAATATTATTATTATAGAGTAGTTGGCAAAAGATATAAGATTGTTTAAGTGGACGTGCACTTTGTAGTTTGCACTTGATTGTTAAAATTGAATGGGGGAACTATCCGATACGTTAAATGGAGCGCTGGACGCTCGAATTGTTGATGATGAAAGTGTGTTGTTAAATTACTCATAGTAGCTACACTTTGGGTATGTTTGTATTAAATGAATGATGTACTGAATAGCAATCAAGAATACATTTGAGCTTGTTAATTAAAATTGTGTGGAATCTTAATTTCTGTTGCTGCAATCTAAACGGCAAGAATTGCGAAATAAATAATTGGTTACAAAAATAATCCACGATTTAACTAAACGAGAGGATTGGAGATAAGTGTGCAGTCTTTTGGCACGTCTTTTTGAATAACAGATATAATAGTAATAATAGAAACGAAAGGGGAAAATTACGTTGGAAGAATATTACAGCAATTTTACTTTTACAGCGAAGAAGGCAGGTACTGCTATTCGCTGTTGAACCCTTTTGAAACTTATTGTGCATATTGTGCGACGTACGTGAGTTTCTTTGTTTTCAGGGCTCCTTCCCTATTTGTCTCGTGCTTCTTGTACTCGTCGCTCGTAAACTCTTGCGTCATTGTGCCGGAAGTACGACACAAAGAAAGGAAGTATACAACTTGTAACGTGAAGAGCGGATCTAAAACCTTTTTGAAGGTGAGTCGCCGCGTAGCCGCTTCCTGTTAATTACTGCGTGTAGTCTCATCAAATCCTGCTCCCACGTCACAAGTCTTAAAGCAACAGTTTTATATAGACTATGTATGCATTGGAGCTGACAGTGTTCCAGAAGCAATAGAAATACAGCAACAATTGACACAATTGTTGAGAAAAGGTTCATCGTAGGGCTAATAACCCACATGAAGTGAAATAATACATATTCAGAGAAACACAGGAATAGAAGCCGAACAGAGTAAACAACGACAACAATGCAAGGTAAAACGGACTATGAGATTTGGAACCTGGAACATCACCTCCCTCTCAGGAAAGGAAGTGGAGATTGTAAAGGAAATGGAGAAATACAAACTAGAAATATTAGGAATTAGTGAAGTCAAAAAGAAAGGATCAGGAGAGGTTGACATGGAAAAAGGATATGTTCTTAGGTATTCAGGAGTAGAAAGAAGGAGTAGAGCAAAAGAAGGTGTGGGAATTATTATTAGCGAAAGACTGAACACTAGAGTAACTGACTGGAAAGCAGTTAACTCTAGGATAATAAGACTGAATTTAGAATTGGAATTAAACCGTAGGATTGCCATTATACAAGTATACGCTCCTACAGAGGATAAAGATGAACTAGAAAAAGAACTATATTACAACTCCCTCCAACAAACATTAGATGAGGCTAGAAATGTAACGGAAAACGTTATTATAATGGGAGATTGGAATGCTAGAGTGGGAAATGAAATTAGACGAGGACATGGAAGTTTTGGAAGGTATGGTGCTGAAAAGACCCGAAACAGCAATGGAGATAAAATGCTGGAGTTCTGTATTGATAACGAGCTCCGCATCGGAAACTCCTTCATTCCCGCATAAAAGAATACATCAAATTACCTTTGAAGCAATTAGCAGAGGAGCACAGAGCACAATAGATTACTGCGTATATACAAAAAACACCCATTATGATGTAATGGATGTAAGAGTTTTTCGCAGCGCCGAGCTCAGTACTCAACATAGACTACTAGTAATGACAACCCGATTCAAACCACTACCTGCACCAATTAAGATAAACCTTACTAAACTTGAAATATCAACACTAGAAACCCAAAATAAAAGAATGGAGTTTCAGAGGAAACTGAAAGAAAAACTTAGAGAAAAGGAACAAAACCATGGACAAGAATGGAATGTGGAAAACAAATGGAAAGTAATGAAAGAAAGCCTCAATGAAGTTGCAACAGAAATATGTGGAATAGTAAAGATAACAAATAAAAAGAAGCAGACAAGATGGTGGAGCGATAATGTGAAAGAAAAAGTTGCAATTAAAAAGAAAGCATGGCTAAAATACTTAAAGACCAAAAGAATGGAGGACAAAGAAGCTTATATACAGGCAAGAGATACAGCAAAACGGATAGTGAGAACAGCGAAGAAGGAAACCTGGGAACAATTTGGAAAGGAAATAGAAGAAAATCATAAAAATAATCCAAGAAAATTTTGGCATGTGTTGAAAAATCTGAAAGGAAAACGAGGAAAGAAAATAAGGAATATCAAAAACAAGAATAACGAGGTGAAAACCAATATGAAGGAAATTTTAGATACGTGGAATGAATATTATGCGGAAACCTTTAGAGAAGAAGAAGAGGAATTGTATGAGGAAAGACCCATGAGGGAAGAAAATGGGAACGTGGAAGCTGAGGAAGAAATCCAACTAAAAGAAGTACAAGAGGCAATTAAATCCTTAAAAACTGGTAAAGCACCCAGTTGGGATAATATACATCCAGAATTTATAAAATATGGAGGAAAGGAAATAGAAAAATGGATATGGGACTTATATAGACTAATATGGGCAACAGAGAGAATACCAAAAGATTGGGAACAGAATGTAATAATTCCTATACATAAAAAAGGAAATACCCTCGAATGCTCAAACTATAGAGCAATATGCTTAGCGCCAATGGCCCAGAAACTATATTCACACATTATAGAGAAAAGATTAAGGCAACAAGTGGAAGATAAATTGGAAGAAGAGCAAGCAGGTTTCAGGCCTCATCGTCAAACTCAAGATCTAATCTTCTCCCTGAGGAACGCAATAGAGAAGATACTAAGTAGGAGGGAAAATATTTACAGATTTTATTGACTTAAAGTCTGCCTTCGACAGAGTACCAAGAGGACAAATATGGAAGGCCCTTCATCAGTTCCAAGTAACGTCAAAACTGACTAGAATAATTCAAAGTCTATATAAGAACGTTAAAGGAACTGTTAGAATAAATGGACAATCCTCCAAGGAATTTAATATGGGAAAAGGTGTAAAACAAGGTGATGGACTTAGTCCTCTTCTTTTCATATTATTCATGGATCAAATTATAAAGCAATGCAAAAGAAGAACAAGAAAATGTAAAATTGGAAATTATAAGATGAAATCGGTATGGGTAAAAACATTAGTATACGCTGATGATATTGTTCTCCTAGCAAAAGATAGCAACAGCCTACAAAATGCTGTCCTAGAGTGGGGCCGAGCATTCAAAGAACGAAAGATGGAAATCAATGTTAGCAAGACGAAAGTCATGCACTTCACTAAACAAGAACCAGCAAGGATGTGCATTCATTGGAATAATAAGACCTTAGAACAAGTAGAACAGTTTGAATATTTAGGAACCATACTAACTGCGGACGGGAAAATGGACTCTGAAATTAATCACAGAATTCAGAAAGCAAATAATCTGTACTATAATATTAGTAACACCATTATAGGTAAAAAGGAGATTAGTAAAGAAACAAAAATGAAAATATATAAAACAGTCTATCTCCCCACGCTATTATATGGATCAGAAAGCTGGATAATGCAAACTAAATTGGAGAGCAGACTTACTGCTACAGAAATGAAATTCTTAAGAAAAACTGTAGGAAAGACAAGGAGAGATATGATACGAAACACAACAATAAGAAGAGAATGCCTGAATCAGGAACCACTGATTGAAATCATGGAGACATCTTATTAGGATGGAGGAAGAGCGTAAACCGAAACAAATATTTGAGGCTCGACCAGAAGGAAAGAGAGGAAGGGGACGACCCAGGTTGAACTGGAACCAGTACATTTATGGACTGGCACAGAAGAGAGGGAAGACACCGGACGAAGTGAAAAAACTGGCACAGGATAGAACTTCTTTCAAGAAGTGGCTGAAAGGACCCGATGCCTAAGTGGGCATAAGGGAGAAGAAGAAGAAGAGAAGAAGTTGAGAAAAGGTGGATTTGAGTTGCATAAGTGGACCTCGAATCATTCTGACATGTTGAACAGTATTCCTGAGCATTTGCGAGAGAAACCTACAATATCTTCCATCCATAATAGCGAATTCATAAGAACTCTTGGCCTTGTGTGGCACCCGGATACTGATCCTTTGAGTTCCATTAACCCACCTAGTGAACACCCTGTATTAACCAAAAGGTTGTTGTTGTCTGAGGTAGCTCGCATATTTGATCCACTCGGATTACTAGCCCCAGTCACAATGTTAGCTAAAATATTAATTCAATCACTGTGGAAGGAACAGTTAAATTGGGATGAACCTATTCCTAGTGACATAAGAGAAATATGGGAAAGACATTGTGCTGAATTACCTGTGTTACAGAGCATACAATTACCACAATGCTTAAAATGGAGAGAACAATCTATGCGTCAACTGATTGGTTTCTGTGATGCCAGTGAGAAAGGTACATGTGCTATAGTGTATCTACGAACAGTATATGATGACAACACTGTTACAGTCAGATTCTTAGTTTCGAAAACAAAGCTTGCACCCATAAAACCTGTAACATTGCCACGATTAGAGTTATGTGCTGCTGTATTGTTAGCCAAATTGATTAGTGTTGTGCAGTCATCATTGTCAATGCATATAGACGATATTTTCCTTTGGTCGATTCACAGATCACCTTATGTTGGATTAAATCAGATCCATCAAGATGGATTGATTGATTTAGTTTATTTTACTTCGCATTTTGTGCCTCTTGGCTAATTTGCAAAGATGGGGATGAGTGATGAAATGATGAATGGACATTCACAAACAACCAAGCCCGACCGGGATTCGAACCCGGGACCCTTGGCATCGCAGCACGATGTGCTAACCACTCGGCCACCCATCAAGATGGAGTAACAGAGTTTCACTCATTCATGAACTGCCGAATCCTCAATAGTGGTTTCATGTGCGTTTGAAAGAAAACCCTGCAGACATTGGTTCTCGTTGTGCTTTCCCTACACAGTTGTGTGAAGCTTATTTATGGTGGAATGGCCCATCATTTTTTTACTCGCCTGAGTTGTCTATGCATGAATTATCTACAGTAGAAAGTGAAGAAGTTAAAAAGGAAGAAAGAAAAACAAGGATTTGTGTGCTGTTGACTACAACCTTTGACTCTAAGGAGTTATTGCAGAGATTCTCATCATTCTTGAGATTAATACGTGTTACTGCTTGGCTGTTTAGATTAGAGCACCTTCCATGCAGAAAAACGAGCAGACCTTGACAACCGAAGTGTTATCAGCTGTGACTGAGTTCTGGGTCAAGGTCACCCAACGTGAAGCATATGAGATCGAGATTAACTGTTTACAAACAGAACAAGATCTCCCATCATCCAGTAAACTTCTTTCGTTGAGTCCATTCATTGACAATAATTCTGTGTTATGAGTAGGTAGGTGTTTACATAATGCTGATGTGTCTTCAGATAAGAAATATCCTATAGTGTTACCTAAAAATCATCCATTTACTGAACTGTTATTTAAAGAGTCCTATTATGAAGCTTGCACCTCTACCAATTGAGAAAGTGTAAATATGTAACCAGAAAGAAAATTTGTGTTTATTGTAATCTATGTGTTTATTGTCATCTATGTATTCAAGTGTAATATGTTATTTTGTAAAGGTACTAATAATTACTGTGTATTCTAATTTTGGAAGCTGATCTTCCAAGAGAGGCCGTGATGTTCAGACGAATTGTCATTCTCATTAAGCTTGTTGCCATGCAGTGTGTGCATGCACAGAGTGAGTCAAAGTTGAGTCGTGAAACGACATACAGGTGTTGTATGGCTCGTCATATTCGTGTAAATTTGTGAGGAACCCTTCTTTATATTTAGTGTTATTTAAATGCTTCATGTTATTAAAGTATAAGTTAATCTACGTACATGTTTCATTTGTACCAGAGTGAAACTGACATATGCGAAACCATACACCCAGGAACTAGGAAGCTATTCAGTAGTGAAGGCACTGGAAACCATTTGGAATAATGGTTACAGTATAATGGGGGATAAAATAATGTTAATGAGTGAAGGACTGAATATATGTTCTAGCCTAAGCCCAAAACTGGCTGAATTGGTTATGAATTAATGGGAAAGGAAGTGGTAGAAAAAGGAGGTGACAAAATAATTCTGTTTTGCAGATATGTGGACAATTGTTTTGCCATATGGAAGGAAACGAAGAGACAGGTCGACATATTTGTCAAAGAAATACAAGATGAAGAAAAAGGGACATTATTGGAACTCGAAATAGAAGAAAAGATAAGCTACCTAGATATATTGATGCAAAGGAAGAGAGGACAAGAAATTGAAACCACTTGGCATCAGAAGTGTGAAGCACGCGTATTCTGCTACAAAAGACGTGATGTAAGTGAGGTGACAAAAAGAAATTTTATAAAGAATATGGAGGACAGAATCAAGAAAATATGCACGAACGAATGTGAAAAAGGCAAAATAAATAACCTATGCAAACAGCTGGAAAAGAATGGCTATCAGGAGGAGGATAGACTGGACATAAACAGAAGAAGGAATAAAAGTGGCAGGAGAAAAGAGGAAGAAAGAAAAAGAGGAAGAGTAAGAAAAAGATAGGAGGTTTGGAATAAGGAGTATGTGGATGACCACAGAAAAGATATGCAAAGTGCTTAGGAAAGTGGGCATTAAAACTTACAGGAAGGGAGGGAGAAGCATCTTAAGAATAGCGAAGAATGCAAACAAGAAAAAGGAAAACAGAGAAGAGGAAGGGATTATCTACGAAGTGAAATGTAAAGAACGTCAGTGTGTTTACATAGGAGAAAGGAAAAAGAGGCTGAAAGACAGGTTGAAACAACATAGGAATGATGTACGACTTAAAGAGAAAGAGAAATGCGATTTTTAAATACATGAGAGAAACAGGACATGACATAGAGTGGAACGAGGCTAAGCAGATAGGAATGGAAGAAGAGAATACTAGTGAGAAAATGGAAGGAGGCCAAGGAAATAGAGAAGAAAGGTGAAGAAGACATAATGAACTGGAATGGGGGACTGAAGATAAACAAAGAATGGAAGAAGGTGTTAGAGTGGAAAGGACAAGAGAGAAAGAAATAGATCGTGAGAAAAAGAGTCCAACCACATTCCAGATGGAAGAAAATGTATAGCCTTTCAAGTGAAAGTACAGTTGACAAGGGAAAGCCACCTGCTAGAATGTTCCAGAACAACACTCTAATAGTCTGGAGGGGAGTACTTTTTGTGTATATATATCATCCTGTTTTGTACCTTGTTACATTTGTACTTGGTGCAGAGTCTGCAGAAGACCTTGCTAGAAGGTTGAAACGTTACGTTTAGTTTAGGTTTTATAATAAAATAAATTTCTGCCTTGGTCAGCATACTGAGTTTTTCATATCACGAAATCAAGGTTAAATGGTGTTATAATATCGGGGTATACTATGTATACTATTGCTATTTTATTATGCTTCTGACTGAAGATAATAGTACACACCTGCAATTGATCTCCTGATGCTTCTGACAAAAGTCGTAATGTATCTTATATCGTAATGCATCATAAAACATTATTGATACATCTGTTAATATCAATTCAAACACACAAACTTGCTATCCACAGAGGTAACCAGGAATCGTAAGAGAATAAAGGATAAAAAATAAACATTACTATGATTTAGCAGTTTGCTGTGGTCTGCTAGTTAGTGTGCTGGGCGGAGAAGTGCAGGGTAGGTTGAGCGGCAATTACAAATGTGAATTATTACATGTATTCACAATTTAGTTATAAAAGCTCGACAAAACCCAATTAAACCCCAAAAAACCTGACTAAACCCACCTGGCGCAGGTGGGGTGGGTTTTATTTTTTAAAAAACGTGTTTTTTCAAACCCTGCTAGGAACGTGGTCAGGCACTTGCCACTCCATGGGTTTGGTTTCAAGTCCAAGGAAAACCTTCATAGACAATAGAAGGTTGAAATGTAATGTTAAGTGAAATATAGACAGCCTTGGTCAGCTTATGTAAACGTGGGGCAAACATGTTTTCCACCTTTACGCAAGACGCCATTTTCTCACGTGCAAATCAACGTGCCATGCAACGGGTCTCACTTATCGCACAGCACTTGAACAATGTTAGCAAGACCGTTGTGGAGAAAGGAAGAAGTCTTCATATCAGAAAACATGGTTTCCATGTTAGTGTATGAAGAATCATAGCGGTAATTGACAAGGTTATTTTCCAATTTCTAGACATGACCACCAATTTTTAACTGCAGATTCCTTATTACGATGCCAAAATTAGTGAGTATGCCGAATTTGAAAGCAATTGGAGATACTTCCGGTATTGTAAATTCATACCAAAAAATCATAAAACAATCTGAACCATTACTGATGCACCTAACCTAATTATGAAAGCATGTTACTTTAATTCTAATGGGCCTTTAACAAGACCCACCTAACCTAATTATGAAAGCATTGAGACTTTTTGATAACTGTAAACAACACACTAGCTCACCACACGTTAAATAGACCAATTCAGAAAACTATCCTTTGGACACCTCCAGTTTTTTCGTTTCATCAATTTTTGACATTCGTACTTACGTATCTGCTTCACGGAACATTCCTGAAGGTGTATCAACATTGTTTTGATGAAATTAATTGCAATTTTTCACATTACCAGTATGTCTTTCTGATAGGCCTTTTCGTTTGCCTGAGACGAACTAACCTAACCATGCTCCAATGGTTCGTGGGGCTAGCGCCAATGGTTCACAATTATTTCCAATTTCTAGATCCTGATACTAACACGACACCAAATTTTAACTATGTTTCCTAACCTAACCACGTGCCAATGGTTCGTGGGGCTAGCGCCAATGGTTCACAATTATTTCCAATTTCTAGATCCTGATACTAACACAACACCAAATTTTAACTGTTTCCTAACCTAATAGAACTAACCTATCCACACGCCAATGGTTCGTGGGGCTAGCTATTGTCCATCGGAGAATTAATTTTCAACGAACAACATGAATTTCAGCTATGAAACATTCCCACATCACACAAAACACCTTCCCGATGTTCGACAATGCTACAGGAACTTATTACGGTAAGTAATTTCTTCTGTAAAAATAAATATGTATGTATGTATGTCCGAAGGATAATAACAAGTACCAAGAAATGTATCCATATTAAGATCAAATCACAATTAAACAAAAGGAACTTGGGCCATAAGAATTTCTGTATTTAATTGTATGTCAAATAGTAATAGCCATACCTTACACATAAACAAAGTGCCCTGTTGAAATGTCTTTGACAAAAATTGTATATGGGATATCAATTACATGCACAACAAATCTATTGTTGGGGCTACAGTAAATGATTTTGCAATAGATGGTGGTCACCATCTGATCATAATCGAAACTGCTAGATTGCAAGACAGAACTGGAAAATTCCTCACATTTTCATTAATGGAAAACTGAATATCCATGTTTCATTGCTTCTGTGGTGGAGTGGTCAATATTGCATCAGAACCTGGGCAACGCATTGTGTTTATTCTATCATCTATTTCATCGTCTCCAGCTTCACAATTAACCTCAACAGGAATAAAACGATGACGAAACCAAAAGGTGAATAAAATAATAACAGAAGTATGAAGACACCGCAGAGCCACTTACTACGTTTTTATTTGTAAAATAATTGAATCATTCCAATTATAATTTTTAAAAAGGCATATTTATCCATGAAAGATAGGAGAAGGGGTTTCAAAAATATTTTGCATCATCTGCAAAAACGTGTCCAAAATTTCCAAATGCTTTTTGGGGCTTGTCACCACATATGTTCATTGGGTTCGCACAAGCTGAATTAAACGATTATAGACTTACTTTACTCATTCTTGAACGAGGCTCAAATACACTACAAAAAGAAATGGACATATTTATCTTTGAATAAACAATCTGGACCTATTTATCTTTGAATAAACAATCATAACACAGGAAAATAGTTACGCCCATCGCTGAAATACTGTCATGACAAGTAATCAACATACCAATCTCTCAGTTCAAAATCTTCCCAGCATACAAGGTTTATTACGAAATAACTATGCAAAAATAAAATGTTCTAGGCATATACAAATACAAAGAATATATATGTTTGCAGTTTTCGTGTTTGAAACGCAGAAAAGCATACGTGTCAATTGCTTCGAAAATAGTTCAGCACCTAGTCCAACTTTCTCATGAAGCAATTTAAATCGCATCTAATACAGTAGGTATCACGAGTCAATCACTTTTCGTTGCAAATGATATTTTACCCATTATCTAGCAAACAACAACACGAACAGCCCACGATACTCACCTTAGTGACCGCCATTTTTGACTCTTCTTTAACAATTTCTTACGTCACAGTCAAAGATTTCAGACTGGATGAATAGTGGAATTTTTCGAAGTTTCTTTCCAGAACGAACACTGTAATCGATGTCAACAAGGTGGCGAATAGCGTAGGTTTAGCCAGGAGAGATCGGAATTTCTTCTCATGCAAATTGATGATTAGTTCATAATCCTACCCCTCCCCCGCTCCTGCAGGTGCAGTTTCTTCGAATTTGAAGTGTTTGCTTTCGTTTTCGCATATCTGAAATGGAAAAATTTGTTCAGACACTGCGCACTTTTGTTTTAATGCATGACCCAGAAGTGGTTGGTGGATGCATTTATTGAAGAAAAAAGGGTATAATTTGACAATACTGGGAATTTATCCAATTTGTTTGAAATTTGGGATACTTACTAATTTGGGCCTCGTAATCACGAATCTGCACTTAAAATTTGGCGCTTATTTGGGGGCAGGTGAATCCGGCCAATTTCTAACATGCCTTTAACAGGGACTCTATAGAGAAAGCCGGGGAGCAGGAGCGGAGCGTAGGCGGGGCCGCGCTAGCGGTTGGGGGCGGTAGGTCAATTACCCTAGGGGCGGAGCCCGGAATCGTTGGGAAATTTGGAAATCGAGGGTGTAGAAATAAAACTTAATGTAGATTATTTTGCTATTTCCATGTGTGAGCGCCAAATTTTAACTGCAGATTCGTGATTAGGGGGGCAAAATTAGTGAGTATGCCGAATTTCAAACAAAATGGAGAAATTCCCGGTATTGTAAAATCGCTCCGAGAAAAGCTATATTTCTCCTATCTTAAATATTCTCTATTACACGTCAAATGTGCTTTTCAGTGCCCCGCTTGTTGCAACCCCCCCCCCTTTCCCATGGCATGAGCCCTCTGTCCCCTTAGCTACAGTCTTAACTTGTGCGTCGTAAAATATAACACTATATTTAATTCCAATTGCAACAATACCCAGTTGCCAAAAAATCAAGTAGAAGTAGTAGAGGCCTGCCTCTGCCACACAACTGGAGCCCTCATCTTCAGCATCCCCGCAGATTGGTCAGAAAAAGCAGATCAACACATTCAGATGACAAACTGCAACAACAATCCCAAGGAGGGAAACCATATGGGCAATGCAACTGGACAAAGAACTTCAGAACAGTGGCATTTCTGAGGAGTTGGTGGGGTCATAGTCCCTCTTTCTTGGCTCAGTATTCATAAAATGAAAGGCAGGAAAAGATTGCAAAGTTGGCACTACTAAAGAGTACACGTAGCCCCCCTCCCTTTTGATCATCCTGGGCATGCCACTGCTTCAGAAGGCCTGTAGCAGCACCGGACCAGAGCAGCATTACAACACAAAATACCAGCAACACCACCACTAGGAAGAGGGAATATCCTGATCCCACTTCCAAACAACACATTTCTCAAGAAGCTGATCCAATTAAGCAGCCTATCTAGCTGCAAGACAGGTGTATACCACCAACACTTTCCAGCCCACTGCTGGCTGAAACCGAAGAGGATTGTAGTCAATATTGACAAAGTAACCAAATCCTCCTACAGTATTTGTATATCACATACTGAATCGCCACAGCCTCACAACTAGTGTAGTGATTGCAGTACAAGAAGAGCCTACAGTAAGACTATTTAAGGATGGATTTAAGGCGAAGAGGGACAATTACGCACCAGGCATGCATTTATTCCAATATCGTCGGAATGAGCAATGCTACTAAAAAGATCTCCGGCAGAAATGAAGAGTATGAATTTCTCCCCATGTGGCAAGTGGAAGCGGTTTCCTAAGTTGATTATTAAGCCTTATACGATTTTTGAAAAATATGATGAATTAGTATTTACCGAATCCCATGGATTCCTTATGAGACATCAACTTCAACTTCAAGTTACGGCTCATCAAATGGGAGTTTCGACTTTTCCTACTGCTATGACATAGTTCTACGTGTCCTTTTTCCGTCCATGTACTTTTCTACGTCATCGGATGTTTGATATTCCCGAGAGAACGAATAAAATAATGGTCCCATAAGCCTAGTGCATTTCTCCTTGCCTCCTACGGCCATCCTGGCAGTGTTGCCAAACCTGATGTGCATAATAGAGCTAAATTTCACCATTAATATAGCTAAAGAGGACTTTCAAGGGGCTAGGTTAACGAAGGCTGCATAAAGTGCCTACTAGGGTAATTTTAGTTGTCAGAAGGGTAGGGGTGCTGCTATTACCGTTAGCTTTAAAGTGATGGCAATTTATTCTTTCTTAGTTTTCACCGCCTAGATTTGGCGGCATCACCCATCTCAATAATCCAATGATGTTAATATAAAATCGAAAATAAAGGGTTCCCGGATAACAAAATTGCCATCTTCATCTTAGCCACAGCGCTATATATAAAAATACATGGGGAGGAAACAAAAGGTGGGTGACGCAGCCTATAGCTATACGAATATCACGTCACGTGCAAAATGTACACTCATGGCAAAAGTTGGTATTTTTGGGCCGGGGCCAGTGGTGGCATCATGGTGGGGCAGAGGGCGGGTGCCACAGTTCACAGTCAAACGAGTGCACGAAAGAGCCAGATTTGGCTCCAAAAGAGCGAAGTTGGCAACAGTGATCAGCAGCTGCCCCAGCGAGAAAGACCAAGGGGAAATTGTCCCTCCTCGCCTTAAGATCAAGCTTAGAAGTCGACAGCCCATGACAAGCTCAACAATAAAATGACAATGAGATGTCACAAGGGAAAGGCCAGTGAAAGTTGTCATATGCAAGCTGCACTTGAAGAACATTTTGATGCCCTTTAAGTCAATCAGATGACAAGTAGGGATGCCACAGTCTACACCAGGGTGTCAATATCACGCTTCCTGGTGGCACTGACAAGTGACAAGAGGTGAGAACGCCAGCAAAATTGACAGCCAGGAGTGTTTACTCCATTACCCCATTCAAGTCGAGGCACACAGATCTCCAGGGGTTCTACAATGTCAGCGTTGCTAAAGGATTAGACAGTCCCAATCAATGCCAAGCCTCTCCTCAATGCAGAAGTACTATCAGCAACACGCCACTGCCAGAGACAATGCATATGGAAGTCAGGGTAACAGAATCAAATGTACAAAGCCATTTGAAGATGTCCAGGTCACATATTACATTTAACATGTTCAAAGAGTTTCACCTTGTAAATTATTCCCACCATAATGATAATTTGGATTTGGAACAGGTAATACAATCACATCCATTACCCATTACTTTAGTTTTAAAAATATTGTAACACAACTAGTATATTCTTCATTAGAACTGAGCCGATACCGATACTTGTATAATTCCAGTATAAAATAAAAAGGCTAGTTACCGAGTCATACTAACTCGTCACATCACTAGGTACGTATTTAGAAATATATAATTTGGGGAGCCAGTCCGAGCCAAGTGTTTGAGAAATATAATAAAAAATTGTTTATATTTAATACGTTAATATAATTATTTGTAATAATATGAAAATTAATTAAGTATTACTTAATTTCTCCGATGCATATGGAGTATTGTTGTATGTAACCACAGACTAAGAAATGGAGGAAAGACAACGTTAATACTTATTTTGTTCTTTTTATCTTGACTAAAAAATATAAAATCAGAGATAAAAGAGCAAATATTCATCTTAAAATTTTGTAAAAACAACTGTCCTGGCAACGAAATTTATGTCAAAGAAGTAAAAAAAATTGAATATTTATTGAATAACAAGAAGACTGATGGTACGTCCATTTGATGAAAAGTAAAGTTCCTGATAAATATTTAATGTACATTTTTGTAAGTAGTGGTGTACATAAATCTTTAGAGGGGCCTCTCCGATAGTGTCGCAATTACCTTGTAATCAATAGATCGTGGGTTCGATACTCAGTGGAAGCACATAGTGGTTCGGGTCCCCCTTTAAAATGTAGGTCCAGTCCCGATTAACTTCTCTTTCTTAGTACTGTCATTCAAAGCTGTATGTTCTCAATCTAATCTCAGCGGAAATTATTGATTGATTTGCTTTATTTTACTTTGCTTTTTGTGTCACGTTTGGCTAATTTGCGAAGATGGGATGAGTGATGAAATTGATGAATGGACATTACCAAACATCCAGGCACAGGCCGGGATTCGAACCCTGGCGTCGTAGCGTGATGTGCTAACCACTCTGCCACTGGGGCCGACTTTCGGCGGAAATAAATAGCCATCATTGGCTGATACCGGCAGTAACACGGAAGACAGAAGTGAAGAGGATAAGTATAAATTGCTGATTCCCCTTCGTGATTGAACGTAGATAGAACAAAGCTAATTTCAGTTACCTTCATCCCTCTTTTCCAAGAACTCCGCAACTACCTGACCCAGCATTAGTGCAGAGGGGGGTTAAAAACATCCATCTATCTTACCACCACGATCTTCAAGCAAGAATTGGCAAAGGATGGTTTATTTCCTACAGCTTTAACTAAGCAGTTACATGCCTTCATGTTCACGTTTCAGTTCAGCTTTCACTTACCCATGCCTTTGATCTTGCCATCTGCTTCCCAGGAGGGTGGGGTTTTATCCAGTGTTTCTAGGAAAATCTATGAAACTTCTTGTGCTGGTCTCACAGTCTGTCACAAGGAAGGGTGAACGAACTTAGAAAGGACAAATGTTGAGACGAGCTGTTGCCTTTGCCCGCTCTTCTAGCCACCGAAAATCTTTGGTATCCGTAAAAGAAAATCAACCGATGCCGATACTGATACATCGGTATTGGTATCGGCTCAGCCCTGGTCTCTCAAAAATTTCCTTGTTTTCATTGATTTAGTTTATGTTACTTTTCTACCCCATTTGAATGATAAGATTAGATGAATGGAGAAACAATCACAAAGATGTGAAGATGACAACACAAGCACCATAGTAGATGATTATACTACTTGTACGTCCAGGTGCCAAAGCCTGGTTACCCTGCAAAATTGCAAATTACTCTAGGTGAGCTGAAATATTGTGCGCCAACCAGACGTGTTCAATGGCTAAATAGGGTAGGGATGGCCAAACGGATCCGGATCCGGATACGGATCCAAAAGTTACGGATCCGGATACGGATCCAAAAGTTACGGATCCGGATACGGATCCAAAAGTTACGGATCTGGATCCGGATCCGGATTCGGGTTCAAAAGTTTCGTATCTCAATCCCATTATAATATTACCACACCTTAAAAGGTATTATGATCTTCGAATACAAAGAAATTTTTCATTAGTTAGTCCTACAATATTTGTTTTCAAGTGTTGTTCCTAAAATAATTTTCTTCGCATCGGCTAACACACTCGTGCAAAAAATAATCTTACTTGTTTAAGAGTGGCCTGGAGCATAGAAAAGTCTAACTATTCTATGCCTGGAGGTTGGCATGAAAGTAGTTTCCTGGCCCGATGCGATACAGAGACACCTAGCGACATATCAGAGGACTAGGAAGAGAACTTTCCTCCCTTCACCACCCCCTCCCCTCCGCGTGACTCCCGCAGTGAGGTTTCCAGGAAAAGGACACCCACCTGTTTCTTTTCATTCTGGTTTCGGAGGCTAAAATTTCTCCACTGGCAAAGCAATTCGCATTTCACTGCTTGCTGGCTGACTCTTGCATGGAGCGAGACGAGTGGCAGGCTCCAGAGACAGAACCTTCATCACTGAAGGTTTGATTGAATAAATTTGGTTGATTACAGTGGCTGCGATAATTATGTTGAATTTTCTTGTTGAGGTTGGAATTATCAATTGAGAGTAAAGAAGGAGGTAGAGAATATCAGTTCAAAAGAAAGTATTTTTTTGAAGGGGGTGTTTTTTTATATAAAATCGATATATAATAATAATAATAATAAGGCAAGAATTAGTAACAATTATTATTTCAACTATTAACGAATCGAGTCCCTATTAGAGATGGGCAGGAGCGAAACTACCTGGAATTTAAAAAGGGGAAACGTGGACATGCGTAATAACATATCGAAAAACTGAAAAGGAGAAAGACGGAGAAAACAATGTAACAAAATGTACAGTAGTAACAAAGATGTCAGGAAACATTAGTATAATATTGAACATACACTTTGATGAAGTAGTTTTCTTTGTTATGATCTGAATTAAGTCCCTTTGCACAGTTCTCATCGTTGGAGTTCACAGCAGCTTTAATCGGCCAATATTGATTGATTTTGTTTATTTTACTTCGCCTTTCTGCCACTCTTGGCTAACGATGATATGATGTAATCGACGAAGAGACGCTCACGAAGGACACGTATGCCCAGACCGGATTCGAACCCGGGACCACTGGCGTCGTAGCGAAATGAGATAAATACTCCGCCACGGGGCCGGCTAATCGGCCAAGGGTGGGGACAAACTCTCAGTGGTGATGGGAATCCCCTGTGGAAACATATGACCAGTTCCTTCATCACATTAGTTGCTCTCTCCTATTGTGATTTTTCCCAATGTTAATTGATTGCTTCCCAAGTGAAATTTCAGTCCAACTAATTATAGTATGATCTTCAAGATCAGCACTATACGTGTTACAAAGTACTCTTAAAACAATCCCAGTGAATTGGTCAAAATAAAGTGACAGAATTAAGAGGAGAGGCCGAGCCTCTGTGGACCCACACATGGCTACGCCAATATACGTAAGTAAACCCGTGGTGCTACAGCCCCTGAGGGCCAGAGCCCACCTACCGACTGCCGGCCTCACTTCCAGTCCAACCAGTTACGTGCGGTCAGCACGACGAACCCCTAATCTTTGTTGTAGGTTTCCGTGACTCATTCATAGCTTCCCAATCTCCTCACGATGGTGGGTGGCAACCGGTCCTATACACAGGCCGAAATCTCAGGAGAAAAGTTGATACGTTTCTCCTAAGAGACTCGATCCTGCGCGCGTCCCGTAGACGGAGCTCAAAGCATGATGCATCGGATCATACAGTCACGATGCAGAACAGCAGGCCCGTAGCCAGAATTTTATTTCAGGGGGAAGGCTCATCCCTTATCAGCAGCTGCCATCTAAGGGCGAAAAAGTGGGGAATAGAACCCCTGAAGATGAATTTCTCAGTATATTACAAGTTATTGTACAAGATGTTTAATGTAAGTAAAATTAATCACCGCTATACCCTATTTTAATTACATATTTGTAGGATTTCGGAACGGTCTTCAGCCTCACCCCCCCCCCGGTCACGTGCCTGCGGGAGAAAATATACATAAGTGCTGATCCCTTATTCTGATTGGCGTTTTAAGAATAGAATATCCTTCAGAGCATCTCTAAGACATGGTCTTTTAAAAATTAGTTCTAGAGAAGAAACCTTGTCCAATTCACGTTATCAACTTGTTTCCTTGTGTAGTTTTTAAAACAGAGAAAAGTTATCACAATTGGTAATCTGGTGAACAAGATCGACGTCGAATATGTAATTGAAACAAAAATTTTAATGTTCGTACCACGATGGTTTTACTGACTGAAAAGTTTGTTTCACAATTTTGATTGAGCAGAGGGGGCTCTCTCACTGCACCAACCGCCGCCAACCCTATGATAATCGTTTGAGTATCTTGAGTTTCTGTTTTAAGTCTACTTTATATACAGATAGACTAATCGGGACTGGATCTATATTTATAGTGGGATTAAACTAACTATTAGGCGTCCACCGGATACCAAACTCGGGACATTTTAAATTACAAGGGTCACCTTTACCATTATGCTATAGGGGATGCAAAATATATCTGAAACTAAGAAGAAATTTTGAATGGACATGTAGAACGTAGGAGGCACCGTTCACACTGAAGGGGAAGAAGCCAGGAAATTCTCCCTCCCCTTTCCTAACCTGTAAATCTCTAATTTGATTCTCAGCGAAGGCAAGAATTTTATCCAATATTTTATATCACTTTTGTTATTGTTAATGAAGAATTCGAAGTAATAATTTGTCTTTAAATCTCAAGTTAGAAAGTCAGCAAAAATTATGTTTTTATACTAAATTTTACATTAATTGAAGATTTGCAAAGAAACAGTAAACCTTTTTGTTGGTTGATTGATTTAGTGTTTTAAGTCCACTTTATGCACAGTAAGGCTAAGCAGGACTGGACCTACAGTTCAAAGTTGAATCCGAACCACTATGTGCCTCCACCGGGTATCGAACCTTGAACCCCTTGATTACAAGGCGACGACGCTACCACTGCGCAATCGGGGAGGCCAGTGTAAACCTTTTCGTGATCGTTCCACTCCAAAAACAGATGTTTCTGTAAGAGCCACATCAAGTGTGTTTGGAAGTAGTGATGTTGTATGACACACACACACACACACACACATATCTCCTCAACAGGTCCTATAGACCAGCAATGTCAAACTCAAGTCGTGAGTAGGGCCGCATAACGATAATGTCAAAACTATCCGGGCCACACATCTAGAACCCCAACACCTTAAAATAGAACTAAGTGGTTCGACCCAATGGGGCCGAGGGGAGGTGGGATTCCAGTGATTATTATTGCAGCATCGATATGTAAATTATATAGACCTCCCCCCATATTTTTTCATGGTTATAGTATTTTACATGTTACTTTCGAGTATAAATTGGTTACAATTGTAACTGTTTGTTTTCAATTATAGTTTCGTTTCGCACAGATTTCACTGTTTTTTTTAACAAGCTTCTCAAAAGTCTGCAATAAGTTTTTTGTTAGCATGAAACTCTTAATGCAGACAACAAATGTTTTGTCAGTCATTCTTGATCATTCGGCTGTTTCATTAATCTTCATTATGGAAAACAACTTTTCACCAAGGCAAGTGCAACCAAAATTAATAAAATTTCTACAGCAAAATAGCTTATTCGAGGATACTGCTATGGGAGATATAAGAAAAATCAAGGATAGCCCACCTATACGAGTTGCACTGCAATTAAATAAGTTCCATTCGAAGTCAGGACTTGCACACGCATCATCAAAAGAAAAGGGAGCAGACCAGAACAAGATTATTGCCCTTCGCACCCTCTGAAGTCTTGAAACCTGTTTCCAACTTCATCACGTAGTATTTTTACTGTGGACAAATATTCCTGTCATTCCTGGTATTCCTGAGAAGTTGGGAAGTACAAATTATAACTTTATTAAAAAGTTTTAATATAACGGAAGACTGTAACTTTGCAAAATGGCCTCCACTTCCTTCAAAATATCAACTCTTGTGTCACGGGAGGAATCATTCAAGTAGTTTTACTGTCATATCGAGATGAGAATCGCATCCACGAATGAAGGGAGCTAACCGAGCTAGCTCACAGACGTGCGTAATTTCGCATATTGTGAGCGAAAAGGCAACAACACGAACAATTTTCGCTTTCAATTGTTCATTGACTAAGTAAATCCTCTCCTCAACTGTATTTCTGATGTTTTTATTAGCGTTGCTTTTCTGCCACGTTTGCCTAATGGCGACGATGAGGATGAGTAATGATATGATGAAATTGATGAAGGGACACATACAAAGAAAACCCATGCTCAGGCCAGGATTCGAACCCGCAACCTCTGGTGTCGCAACGGGTTGTGCTAACCACTCCGCCACAGATTATGGCAAATTTATTTCGTGATAAAGAAATACTTCTGAATTAATTTACTTATTCATGGTACACAATTTCTACGCTTTTCAGTATTCAATTCACAACAAAAGTAAGCATTTCACTTGAAAAATCTACATTCCTCTTCTATAGTCCTTTTCTTACTCCAACGAAGTTTGGGCAGCGATATGGTTCTATTTATTTATTTATTTATTTCGTCTTCTTTTACATGGCGAAGTTAAGGCTGTGGAGCCTTTTCTTCCACTTGACCATGTTTACAAAAAAAAATGAATATGAAATAATTAACATATTGAAAAAAAAGGAAGAAAAAAAATATATAAAAAATTACAGAGAAATAAAAAAATACAAAGAGAAATTACATATAAGAAAGGTAATCTAACCTATAGATACGGACACACACACTCACACTCACACTCACACATACATATTTTTGCCCTTACACACGTACAAGCAAATACATAACACAACACTTACTTAAGCACAGTCCAATATTACACATACTTAAAACACAGTCCAAAACGGTATACTTTGACGATAATTCATCTTAACTATTACTCTAATTCATTTTTGTGCCTTACGTCCTTCTATCATTCTCTGCACCCGCCATATTAATAGGGAAATCAAACATTTAATTTTCATTGTATAATATGTGTAACTTTAACAATTTTTTGAACGTCACAATTGAGGAAGAGACATGAATTTCAGGTGGCAACTTGTTCCAAAGGCCTGCTGAGGTAACAGTAAAAGAATTTTCATAAAAGTTGGATTTGTGGAGTGGAATGGACAGCAGAGACCTTTCGCGCGATCTGGTGTTGTGGCTGTGAAAGTCGGAAAGATGTTGAAATCGGTTATAGAGATATTGCGGGTCTTTTATTTGGAGGATTTTGTACAGTAAAATTAACTTATGAAAATTACGTTTATCGCTTAATTTAAGCCACTCGACCTTCGCAAAGTACGATGTCAAATGGTCTGAATATTTTAGATCGAAAACGAAACGAATGCAGGCATTTTGAATTCGCTGCAGTCGTTTAGCTTGCTCGTGATTGACATCCAAGAAAGCAATGTCGCAATAGTCAACAATGGGAAATACAAGAGACTGGACCAGTTTAATTTTTATGCGTTCAGGGAGGAAGTTTTTGAGCCGATAGAGTGAATGCAATGCACCGAAAGCTCTTCTAGATACAGAGTTAACTTGGTCTGCCCAGGTGAGATGTTGGTTGAGTATCACACCCAGATTCTTAACAGTAGTGGAGAAGGGCAGATGAATATCATTTACGTTGAGTCTAGGGAGGCTAGATTTATCTATTTTGCTCAAAATTCTAGGGGAACCTACAAGAATACACTGGGTTTTAGTCGGGTTTAGATGTAAGCCATGGTGTGCAGACCAAGTACTTATTTGTTTAAGGTCATTGTTCACAATTTCTATTGCATGCAGTATTTCTTGCGGGGGGAAAGAGAAATATAACTGAAAATCGTCGGCATAGATATGGTATTTACAGCAGTTAAGCACCGTCGGGAGGTCGTTTATATACAGAGCAAATAAGAGGGGGCCGAGTACAGTGCCTTGAGGGACACCACAAAGAATGTTTTTCCACGACGATTTTCCATATAGGTCAACGACACATTGTCGACGTTCTTGTAGATAGGAGCAGAACCAATTAACCGCGGAGTCGGAAAAATTGAAAATCGATGATAATTTGGCGAGTAGAATTTCATGATCAATTGTCTGAAAAGCTTTTGTAAAGTCTAGAAGTACCAGAATCGTAAGTTGTTTATTGTCCATGGCTAGCCTCATGTCATCGGTTACATTTACAAGAGCCGTGCAAGTGCTGTGGTTACTTCGAAAGCCAGACTGAAGAGGATCTATTAAATTATTTCGCGTTAGAAAGTCCCGGGTTTGATCGCTAACGAGATGCTCTAGGGCTTTAGACAAGGCTGGGAGGATGCTGATTGGTCGGTAATCGTTGACGTTTATTATGTTGTTTGTTTTAGGTATAGGGCGTACCAGGGCGAGTTTCCAAGACGAGGGAAATGCGCCGGTAATTAAAGAAAAATTAAAAATATGAGTGATAGGAGCAAGTACGTGGTAGAGAATTTTTTTAATCATGAGGATAGAAATTTCATCTACTCCTACGGCCGATGACTTTATCTTCTGTAACGATTTTCTGACCTGTTCCGGCGAAAAATAAGAAAAACAAAATTTTGGAGCAGTTGTGGAGCGTGTTTCAATGTTACGAATCGTTTCGTGTTTCACATTATCATCGACGATCGGAAGATCACAAAAGTGATCGTTCAATACTTCCGGTGGAAATTTATTCACGGATTCGTGGTTTCTCCGTTTCCCAACTCCCAGTATTTTCAATTTTTTCCAGAGGACGTCAGGTTTGCTTTCGTATGTTAGTAGTTCAGACGCGAATCGACGCTTTGATTTTCGTACTTCCTGGGTGCAACGGTTCCTCAGAATTCTGTAATTTTCAAAGATGGATGTGTTATAATCACCGACCTTGATCGCCTTCCTATATTTGGTGTACGCTTTGTCACGCATCGCCATAAGCCGGTGCAACTCGTCCGTCAGCCAGGGAGCACGGGGACGCGAAACACGCTTCTTCCTGACTGGAGCATGTTTATTGTACAATTGGAGGATAAAGGTATTTAACAATAAGACTTGCTCATCCACTGTAGGTAACGTACTGATTAAATGCCATGGTATAAGGGCAGCGTCTTCATTTAGGCGGGCTTCGTTAATGTTTTTGAAGTCTCTATATGAAACTTGTTTTGCTTTGTATTTAGGAATGCGAAGATAATAGGACACGTAAATTAAATCGTGGTAGGAAATTCCAGGCACTGGTATTTGGCCATGGCGCGTTACACGATTTTCGTCAGAAACCAAGATGACGTCAAGCCACGAGTCGGAAGTGGCCGTGTGGTGGGTTGGATTTAAATGGCAAATGGAAAGATTTAAAGCAGAGAACGTATCACGGAATTCTATAACCTTTTCTTTTTTGCTACATAGGTCAGTATTCATATCTCCCAGAACGATCGTGTGTGAATATTTTGGTAGAAACTGAAACTGAAACTTTTACAGAAACTGGCTTTTCTTCCAGGTAAATCCTTGAAAATCAAGAAACAGACTCATAGGCGACAGAAAGTATGCACGCTGCCCTCCCCCAGCTGGCAAGATATTTTCGTACTTCAGAAGTAACCTGTCCATCAGCTTGCTTAGTTGACACAACACCTACTCTATAATGGAATGTATACCTGTGTAGGGAAAATTGGTCAATGTGTTGAAGTTTGGATGAGTCTGGTCTTGTATCACGAGAAAAGAGAAAACGGGATAACTACAAATGTATAGATAATTTCAAGCATGAAGTGTTAAGTGGGGCCAAGGATTAACGGATGCTGGGGCCCACATGCGGCCCGCTGGCCGCGAGTTTGACTGGCCGAAATATCAGGAGAAAAGTTGTTATTCTTCATCCACGAGACTCGAACCTGCGCGCGTCCCGTAGCTGGAACCCAAAGCATGAAGCCTTAGACCGTACGGTCACGATGCAGAACAGTATCTAATGGCGAAAAAGTGGGGAACACCTGAAGATGAGTTTTTGTTTCCTAATTTTGATTTGGCAAAGGGGCTCTCTCACAGCACCAAGCGCCGTCAACCCTATGCCGGTAGTTTGAGTATCTTGAGTTTGAGTTTCTGTAAGTCTACTTTATGTATAGATAGGCTAATCGAGACTGGACCTACATTTATAGTGGGATTGAACTATTGGGCGTCCACCAGGTACCAATCTCGGGACCTTTTGACATTATGAGGGTCATCTTTACCATTACGCTATAGGGGAGGCAAAATATATCCGAAACTAAGAAGACATTTTGAATGGACATGTAGAATGTAGGAGGCAGGGTTCGCGCTGAAGAGGAAGAAGACAGGGAATTCTCCTTCCCCTTTCCTAACCTGTTCATCTCTAATGTAATTATCAACCAAGCCAAGAATCTTGTCCTTCTACATTTTATGTCGCTTTTGTTATTGTTAATGAAGAATTCAAATTAATAATTTATTTAAATCTCAAGTTAGCAAGTCAGCCAAAATTATGTTTTTATACTAAATTTTACATTAATTGAAGATTTGCAAAGAAACAGCAGACCTTTTCATGATCTTTCCACTCCAAAAACAAATGTTTTGTAAGAGTCACATCAAGTTTATGATTGGAAGTAGTGAAGTTCTAGGAACCACACACACACACACACATATATATATATATATATGTAAGCAACAACAATAGTAGGTTATTGTAATTTGGAGAGGATGTGATTTGTGAGCGGAACAAGCATGGAAATTTAACGAAGTTCCTTTGCGAATCATCAATTATGTGTGTGTGTGTACACGTATTTCCTATCTGCACAAAGTACTACATGTGAGGTAAAACTATCGAAATATAAAAAGAGGAAGCGCTACCACCCTCCCCGTCTTTTCTACATTTTATTCAAATCGAACACAAGGCACGTATCTAGATATATATTTCGGAGGGGCGTCCGAACGTAATGTCTCAAAATAATAATATTAATAATGTTAAATTAAAATAAGTATAATTATATTAAATTAATTAATATATTTTTATTACATGAATAGGTAAGAAGGCGGTATAACAACAGTGCAGTATAACATCACGTATTCATTATCTAGCTTACATGTAGTTAAGGTCGGCAAAATTTGTAAAAAATAGACACTGCCCTGGCAAGGAAATTAATGTCAAATAGATAAAGAATATAATATTTATTGAGTATGAAAAAATGATGTTAGATCCAGTTGACGAAAGTAAAATTCCTGGTAATATTTTGTTTGCATATTATTATAAGTAGTAATAATTCTTGCATAAATCTTCTTTGGTACTGTCATTCAAAATCGTATTGCTTTCCAACATTCTTGCGGAAATAAACAATTTGCGATTAAACAACCACCTTATTTTCATTACTTAATTGCAGTTATTTTATGATCTCATTATTTTCATTATTTAATTTTTGTACTTGGTAAGTCTTTCGGGGGGAGGTTGGGACAACTGGACCCCCTAAATACGTCCTTCGCGGTAGGGGTCGAGATAAAGTTACTGTGTCACTGGTTCCAATTCACGGTAAATATGCTCTGCTTCTCTACACTCAAACATACACAAACTCATGGCCTTCCTGCTTTCTTGCCTGGGAAAGAGGCAATAAATCAAGCTGTGACAGCTACGGGACCTTCTGACGAGGGGACGGAACCCAGCTGTGCAGAGGATTCAAACCAAGACTATTAGAAGGAAGGCTGGGGCCATACCTGATCACGTGGTCCTTGACGTCAGGCGTGACGTCACGGGCGGACAGATCGCTCCGCTCCACGGTTTCGCAGCGGAATCAATGCAGAAATTATGAACAAAAAAGAGCCGTCATTATGCCCAGAAGCTAGCTGGGACTGAATATACAGGTTCACTTAGGATCCGAGATAATGTATGTCTTCAGAATTGGATTATACAGCTATTAACATTTGCATTGAATCGGTAGTTTTTAGGTCGCCACATTTCTCTCTGAAACCTAAAGTTTCATGTAAAATTGAAGTTAATATGTCTGGTCATGCGTTTTGTTAAATAAAGAAAGGCAGAAAGCCAAAATTATGGATAAGTTGAATATGTAAAAGAAAACAACCTCATCTATTGCTCTCTTTTAGGGGTGAGAGAGGAGCTGTTTTCACTTAACTTCTTCAAATTTGGTAACTTTGCTTCGACTATTGATATTTATTTCATCATTAATTTTCCTTATTCAGATTACAGTTGTGAGTCTTATGAATCTTTGAACTACACAGGGAGGAATGTGAGGAAGTTCCGTGTGTATTATGTCACAAATCTTTTAATCAACTTTCGACTGAACGAAAACTTGAGACATAGAACTGAAGAAAGTCGAGGCTCACTTTATACATACATACATATACATATATATATATATATATATATATATATATATATATAATCAGTGGGATGTCGAACAGGGGTGCCCACAGGCGGGTATGTGAAAGCCACTTAACTTTGGGGGGGGGGGCGATTGTGATGAAAATTTGACTGAATAAATAATAGAACAATGGAGGACGGAAGTTGAACTACGTTGTCATTTAAGCATCACTCGTATATAAATAGCAAGTTGTGTATTTCCAAGGGAATTATAACAGTTACTATGTATTATTCGTGTTGTTAACGAGACTAGACACGAGAAGAGATGGAATTTTCACGCGACGAGACATACCAGTGTCGCCTCTCGGCAACACGGTATATCTATTTGAGGTGCACAATATCCAGCTATTACATATTAAACCTTAAAATTTTATCACGAATTCTGATGTGGAATTACCCTTGGTTGGGGAAGTTTCCAACTGTATAGTAAGGAAATTGAGTACTAGGATGGGAGATAGCCAAGTCTTGAGTATTAATTACTGTTGCGCTTAGACTGTTGTGGGAATTTTGGTGTGGCGATTGAGAATTAAATTATTTGGAGGAGGTCGAGATTTAACTCTTCAATACCAAGAGTGAACCTAAAATTGACATAGGAATTTTGGTGGGGCAGGATATTAAATTGGGGGTATATGCTTGCAGTTTTTATCTTACTATACTCATGAGAGCCTTTATTATAAATTACAATAATATTATTTTTTATTCTAATAATTGTAACCCAATTGAAGTGTATGGTAACCTGATGTTGTGTAATGAGACTACTGGTATCGCAATCCACTAACAAGTCTCGTTAGATGCGATGTGTTCAGTTATATATTGTCACCCGCTGTTTTTATTTTTTCATCGGAGATTACGACACGTCGCAACACCTCACTGGAGGCATTGTAAACTGCAGCACCCCACAACCCACCAGGGTGCGAAATCATTGAAAACTGGTGAGGGGGAGAAACTTCTTAACCTAAAACCCCCTCCCCACAAACATATGTGTGAATTATACGATGTACATATTTTTCAATGTTATTAAAAGTAAAAATAAATTACTCAATTAAAATAATTATTATGATTATTAATTAGAAATTAATTTGTTACTTTCATACATACCAGATAGTGTAAAGCAGCTAACTAATTCCTTTACTAACCGGTTAAAGATGTTAATAAATTATGGCAGTTGAAGTGGTTTTATTATGTGTAAGTTTTTGTTTAGTTTGTGCACTATGTTAATATAAATCAATTAGATTTCATAGTTATTATTGTTTTGCATTCTTGTTTTACTTTTATTGTGCGTATTGATGTAGATTTGTTAGTGATCTCTTGAGAGAGAAAGCATTCAACACTCACAGCCACACTAATTTGTGTGTGTTTTCGATATTATTCTTAGTAAAGTATATTTGAAATTAAAAGTAATTGCTTATCTTTTCCCCCCCGGGAAATTTTTGGCCGGGGGATTTTTGAGGCCAAGATTATTGGTGGGGGGAAATCCCCCTCGTCCACTCCAGGATTTCGCACCCTGAACCCAACAATACAAGAAAAAAGGAGCGAAAAGAACAAAACAGATCAGCCTTTCCACGTTTCTTTCCGTATGGGGTAAAGACTCAGCTGGGTTTTGTCCGCCCATGACGTCACACCGCGGCAGTCGCGAAAAGAGGCGTGTCTGACCCCAGCCTTTCCTTCTAGTAGTCTTGGATTCAAACACCCGCGCGAACTAGCCCTCCCGTCAGCCTGGGGCAATTTCCGAACAGAGACATCTAGTGGCCAAGTGGCGAACTATCATGAATGAAATTCGGCTGAAGCGGCCGTATCTTTCGCCGTCGATAACACATGACATTTTTAAACAATCATTTTGGGCTGGCAAGTGACTTTTGAAAGAAAAGCCCTCCCTAGCTTAGTCATAAATGGATTAAGCATTACGTTAGTATGCATCATAATGGCCATTTTCGTTGGTGCTACCCACAAATCCTATAACCATTCTGTGCTTATTTACGTATTTCCTTATGGGAAATTGAAAAAAAAATAATGGAATTTGTGCACATTTATCGAACTGAAATTGCATAAATGTGTCATGTACTCAAAGTTTCATAAAGTAAGTTCACATCTACTGCGTGTTTTCCGGCGAATTTTTGTCCTAAAACGTTATATTCTACAAAATGCAGAAAATCCCATGTTAAATTTAAGCACTTTTCACGGCGACCTTCGCCAAACTCCACCTCCCTCTTAACATAAAATGTCAGAGGTGATTTTGTAAATGCCATTGAACGAATATGTATTCATTCGAATGTATTGGAAATGAAAACACACATAAATGTGAGACATTCCATTCCAGGATGAAACCTTTAACACATATAACAAGATAGAAATGTTATACAAAAATTATACAATTGTTCTACGGTTACAGTTTTAAAAATTAAATTAAACATTATAATACATGCAGTGTTATATAATTACAAAGTGTAAGACTAACAAGGGAGGTTATCTAAGTGTCCCCCTCCGATTTCCATGAAACTTGGCAGGTGTATAGTGGGGCCCAATGGAAGAAATGCGTGTTTTTTTGTTTCAACTAAAAAAAACGGTTTTAGGGGGCAAAACCCCCTCAAATGTCAAGATGAGGACAAATTGAAGTGAGGATCTGACCCCTGTTTCCCCCTCCGATTTCCATGATACTTGGCAGGTGTGTGTATAAACGGGCCCAAGGGAAGAAATACGTGTTTTTTTGTTTCGGCTAAAAAACGGTTTTAGGGGGCAAAACCTCCCCTCAAATGTCAATATGAGGACAAATTTAAGAGGACATTTGACCTCTGTGTCCCCCTCCGATTTCCATGAAACTTGGCAAGTGTATAGTGGGGCCCAAAGGAAGAAATATGTTTTTTTTTTTTTGTTTCAGCTAGAAAACGGTTTTACGCGGCAAAACCCACTCAAATGTCAACATGAGGACAAATTGAAGTGGGGATCTGACCCCTGTGTTCCCCTCCGATTTCCATGAAACTTGGCAGGTGTGTGTATAAACGGGCCCAAACGAAGAAATACTTTTTTTTTTTTTGCTTCAGCTAGAAAACCGTTTTAGGGGGCAAAAACCCCCTCAACTGTCAATATGAGGACAAATTTAAGTGGGTATTTGACCCCTGTGTTCCCCTCCAATTTCCATGAAACTTGGCAGATGTGTGTATAAACGGGCCCAAAGGAAGAAATACGTTTTTTTTTGCTTCGGCTAGAAAACTGTTTTAGGGGGCAACTGTCAACTGTCAATATGAGGACAAATTTAAGAGGACATTTGACCTCTGTGTCCCCCTCCGATTTCCATGAAACTTGGCAAGTGTATAGAGGGGCCCAAAGGAAGAAATACGTTTTTTTTTGCTTCGGCTAGAAAACTGTTTTAGGGGGCAAAAACCCATCAACTGTCAATATGAGGACAAATTTAAGTGGGCATTTCACCCATGTGTCCCCCTTCGAGTTCCATGAAACTTGGCAGATTTATAGAGGGGCCCAAAGGAAGAAATACGTGTTTTTTTTTTGTTTTTTGTTTCGGCTAAAAATCTGTTCTAGGGGGGGCAACCTTCCCTCAAATGTCAAGATGAGGACAAATTGAAGTGGGGATCTGACCCCTGTGTTCCCCTCCGATTTCCATGAAACGTGGCAGGTGTATAGAGGGGCCCAAAGGAAGAAATACGTGTTTTTTGTGTTTCAGCTAAAAACTGTCTTAGGGGGTAAAATCCCCTCAAATGTCAAGATGAGGACATATTGAAGTGGGGATCTGACCCCTGTGTTCCATTCCGATTTCCATGAAACTTCGCAGGTGTATAGAGGGGCCCAAAGGAAGAAATACGTGTTTTTTTTTTGTTTCGGCTAAAAAAGATTTTACGGGGCAAAACCCGCCTCAAATGTCAATATGAGGACAAATTGACGTGGGGATCATCTGACCCCTGTGTTCCCCTACGATTTCCATGAAATTTGACAGGTGTATAGAGAGGCCCTATGCCCCCTGTTTCTTCCTATGCCATATTTACATGGTTTCGGGGTCGGATCCCCACTTCAATTTCTTCTCATCTTGACATTTGAGGGGGGGGGGGGTTCCCCTAAAACCGTTTTTTAGCTGAAACACAAAAACACGTACTTCTTCCTTTGGGCCCCTCCATACACCTGCCAAATTTCATGTAAATCGGAGTGGCACGCAGGGGTCAGATCCCCGCGTCAATTTGTCTTCATCTTGACCTTTGAGGGGGGTTTTGCCCCCTAAAAGTTTTTTTTTTTTTTTAGCTGAAACACAAAAACACGAATTTATTCCTTTGGGCCCCTCCATACACGTGCCAAGTTTCATGGAAATCGGAGGGGGAGACTTAGACCTCCCTTGTAAGTGTATTAATTAATTACAAATCGCGTACACACTATATACAGGGTGATTCTAAATGTATAGTACAAACGAAACCACAGATACCTCCCATGAAATAGAGACGAAAGTTCCCCTTCCACTTTGCCGAGAGATGCCTCCGTGAGGAGCTAGACAATGCCGAAAACGTGTGAAAATGAACTTCACACCTCTGTACAGCCAGTACCAGTGAAGATAGAAAGGCGGAACAAACGAAGTCAAAAGGAACACCAAAGTCGCCCATCCGAAAAACACTAGGCGGCAGCTACGCAACGCATGCGGTTCCACAAAGGAAATAGGAGTGTCCCGCAAGACAAGTGAAGGGAAAGGGTAGCGATCGACAACAGTAGGGACAAAAGAAGCAATGAAGCATGAAGTAACAATTGCACAGCGGGAAACAAACACATGCAGCACGTGGGGAGTCCCCAAACACAGTGGGGAGACACCGCAGCAAGAACAAAGCACGGTTCAACAAAAGAGAAAGAGGACTGGACGGTGAATGGTACCTGTCAAGGAGACAACAAATGCGGGACGAGGGATTCCCCGTAGCAGCACCGAGGGGATGTCACATAGAGGTCGTGCGCCAGCAGGACAAACACAGCAACTACGGGCACAGGAGGTTTATTGCCACGCAAAGGTGCACTTACAGATAGGAATAGTACGTAGTCGTACCCCGGACGGACGTTGTTACAAAAGTTGCTCAAATTGACGACCACCACATTCAATGCAGGCATTGCAGCGTCGCAGGAAATTCTGGCGAACCCTATCAAAAATCCCTGGCATGGTACACACCTCGGCCGATGCTGCAAGTATCCGCGCTGCCAATGTTTCCTTGTCAGGCACCGGGGTCTAGTAGACGAGTGTTTTCACATGGCCCCCCAAGAAGAAATCCATTGGTGTGAGGTCAGGCGAACGGGCGGGCCAGAGGACGGGGCCCTCTCTGCCGATCCAGCGCTGTGGGTAGGTACGGTGCAAAAGAGTTCGCACTGTGCCATCAAAATGTGCAGGCGCTCCATCCAATTGAAACCACATACTATGTCGCACATTGAGGGGTACATCTTCTAGCAGCTCTGGAAGGACTGATGCAAGAAAGGTGCGATAGAGGCGGCCATTTAAATGTGGTGGCAGCAGGTATGGACCGATAATCTGTTCATCGATGATACCTTCCCAGATATTCACTGCAAACTGGGTCTGATGGTGCACCTCGACTGCTGCATGTGGATTTTCATAATCCCACACATGGCTGTTTCGGCAATTGAAGATGCCCTCACGGGTGAATGTTGCCTCGTCCGTGAAAAGCACATGGCGCAAAAAACGGGGATCGTCGGTACAAAACTGCAACAGTCGTTGACAGAATTCCACACGTCGTGGGTAATCCCAAGCCTGCAACGCGTGGACTCGCTGTGGATGATAGGGATACTGCAGATCATCATGAAGGACACGCCACACTGTCGACTGTGATACTCCCACTGCACGTGCAATGCTACGGGTGCTAGTGGACAGTGTGTCGTCCACGCGAGCAAGTACGTCCTCCTCGACCGCCGCGGTGCGCACATGTCTTGGGTGACTGACATGATGGCCTGCACGTAACACACCGGATTCGCCAAGGGTACGGTGCACGTTCGAAAACAACCTGCTGTCGGGTTGTCGCCTCTCCGGATACCGTCCGCGATAAAGGCGTGCAGCTGCTCGGCCATTGCCATCTGCAAGGCCGTAGACAAAATGCATGTCCCTCAGTTCTACAAATGTGTAGCGTTCCATGGTACGGTGAGGATAGTGCCAATTATGGCATACTGTACTGCAGTGCACAGGTGGCACACACACACTGGTCGCAACGGCTTCGAAACAACGTACTCAATTGTCGTACGTCAAGCACACCACCACCGCACCGGCTCTTTCACTGACACGCTCCCTGACGCTGCACTTCCAATCAGCCCACACGTCCGCACGGCGCTGTGGTACAATCAGCTGACGTTCCTGAGCCACCCGTGCCTGTGCTCTTCACTACCTGACCACTGCCGTCAGATGGGGCCATGTACTCTAGGGCCTCGTCATCGTGGAACACATGTAGCGTCCTTCATTCTTGCCCCATTCACCCACAACACGTACTTTGTCCATCTTGCTCGAGCCGACGGGGAGCACTACGTATGATCGTGTGGTGTTTGTGTACACCAATGTGGGGTAACCCAGCAGTTGAACAGACGTGCATACCCCCACGTAGCTTCATTACATGATTTTCCCACGCAGTTTATCTGTCCAGCCTTGCTCGGCCCGGTCTCACACCCACGCGGCAGTCTGCGGCTGCGGTGGTGTGAGGCCACGCTTGGTTTCGGAGCGGAAGGCTGCGGCCGAGGAGGGACTCGAGTTGTTCGGCTGGGGTTGCGCTCGGAAGCAAGCAGCCGCGTCAGGTCTGGGAACGGTGGACCTGGTGATTGGGATGGAAACATTCCGACCTCGTCCATTAGTGTCGTCCACCGTACGGAGTGGTGGGGTCCGTACGACACTCCAGCAGCCTTTCGCCCGCTCCCACCCAGCGATGTGCCTCCGGCTTCATTTCTAAGAGGCTGATTGGGCCCCATCACGACGTTTGTTACAACGTCAGTACAGGGTACGTGGTCCTATCTGTACGTGCACCTTTCATTAGCAATAACCTCCTGTGCCCGTAGTTGCTGTGTTTGTCCTGCTGGCGCACGACCTGTGTGTGACATCCCCTCGGTGCTTCTACGGGAAATCCCTCGTCCCGCATTTGTTGTCTCCTTGGCAGGTACCATTCCCCATCCGGTCCTCTTTCTCTTTTGTTGCACCGTGCTTTGTTCTTGCTGCGGTGTCTCCCCACTGTTTTGGGGACTCCCCTTGCGCTGCACCGCCAGCGCCGCCATTTCTGCCCCGAACCATGTACGCGTCTGTTGCCTGTCGAGTGTCACGGACCACTTTGCTTGCATTCTCGGTGTGTTTTTACATCCTACGTCGTCCTCCCACGGTTCTGCAACCCCGCACTACTTTTCTCGACTGCACTGCTTCAGTCATGGTGTTTGTTTCCCGCTGTGCAATTGTTACTTCATGCTTCATAGCTTCTTTTCTCCCTACCGTTGTCGATCGCTACCCTTTCCCTTCACTTGTCTTGCGGGACACTCCTATTTCCTTTGTGGAACCCCATGCGCATGCGTTGCGCAGCTGGCGCCTAGTGTTTTTCGGATGGGCAACTTTGGTGTTCCTTTTGACTTCGTTTGTTCCGCCTTTCTATCTTCACTGGTACTGGCTGTACAGAGGTGTGAAGTTCATTTTCACACGTTTTCGGCATTGTCTAGCTCCTCACGGAGGCATATCTCGGCAAAGTGGAAGGGGAACTTTCGTCTCTATTTCATGGGAGGTATCTGTGGTTTTCGTTTGTACTATACCTTTAGAATCACCCTGTATATGTGTGTGTATGTATGTATATTAGCAGGCAACAATATGTTATAAACACATTCTTACTTTCCAAAGAGGCGCATGTGGGATGGCAAAACTGATATGGGTCCAAAAATTCCGGATCCGGATCGATCTGAAAATTCCGGATCCGGATTTTGGATCCGCCAGGATCTGGAATCTGGCCATCCCTAAAATAGGGGTGACAGCACTTTGGGCAGGAAGCGGTTCCTTGAAAATCGTCTGCTGTGGAAACAACATTGAAGTTTCAGCGCAGTAACATCGCCGCCAAAATACATAGAGATGTTTACGAATTATGTAAGGGTTCAAAACGAAATTACAGCCATGCATATACTATATATCAGCAAACATAACACATCGTGGACAGTATTCAAAACGTCACATTAGTAGATGTACTTGTTTGTAAACCAGTAGCTTTATTTCAGATCATTCAATTAAATTGATCTCCTTAGTAAATATTTTAATTAGCACAAATGTACACAGCACCAATCAGGATAGTATTCACTAATAATAGTAACATTGTATGTAGTATTATAAATATAAATGTAGTAACTGAATGGTTTGTGACATTTTCTACTATAACGAGGGTGTTTTGTAGAATGTGCAACAGGGGCCATAACGTCCCAATTTTATTTATTCCACTTCGAAACTGTTTCTTGCGAATTGTAAGAGCCATCACAAACACAACAAGCGAAATACCACAGGGTAATTTTGGGGAGTACATCACCCTGCTTCCCCTCTCCTGTTTGGAATTGTCCTTTCCAGGTAGTTTAGTCTTCTTTGGCCGGACTGTAGGTGGAACCACCAGCATCCTGGCCTATGCGGTTTTTCAATAACGCAGTGATAGGCAACATTGACTTTGAAAAAAGAAAATAATGAACTACTTATTAATGTACTGAACAAAGCAGGTCTACTAGCATGGAATCCTACAAAAATATTCACATGCAAAAGATTCAAAGCAAGCTACCAACAAACCACAATGGTCAGACCTTCCCAAATTGACGTTTGGGGCAAGCCACTGTCTGTAGGACACACAGATGACTCACCCTCTTCCCATTTTGTGTTTTACAGAACTGAGAAAAACTAATGCATTTAATGCAAATGTTTTGTGTGGTTTTTACCTTCAATGGTTGTTTGGTGATCCTGACAAATGTATTCTCCAACTACATGAAGAAAAGTATAAGTGTACTGTACAAGATTCCCAAGAAACAAGGCCAAGGAATAACAGCCTACAGAGGGAGATATCAAAAAGGGAACAGGTCTCCCCAATGGCACAGTGTTTCGAATCCACTTTAAACTGTATGTGCAGTCCCGATTATCCTTTCTGTGCATAAAGTGGACTTAAAGCAACAACACTTCAATCAAAAAGGGGAGGCATTTTAGGATTATTAGCAGATTTATCAAGGAGGCACAGGGGCATATGCATGACATGTCTGCAAGCATTCTCTGATGAAGATAAAGAAAATAACAAGCATGGGAGGGTGACCAGCTTCACTGCCTCAAATCAAAACCATCCAAACCCCTGGGTGAAGCTGACTTCTCTTGTCAAAAAAAAGTTACGTAAGTGGACGGGTTGGGTCTCGCAGACCCAAAGTGAAATATTCGGTTCAGAGGTTATAAAAAACTATTTCAATTTTAGTACTACAAGTGTATAATATAGAGCATAATATTGTTTTAGAATATATGTTTTAATAAAATAAAGTTTTTAGTACCTCTGAACCAAAAATTTCATTTTGTCTCTCTCACCCCCAATTTTCACCAGAAGTTCATCAATTTCTTCTTATGTCAGGTGACGAGCCATTGTGGAGAAAACTTCTCATAAACACAGATTACAGCACACAATGTTTACAAAATACCACTAACAAAATGTACAAAACAAATGGGCTGAAATTTTGCAAAACTCTCTCAAAAAAAAAAAAAAAATTACGCAAGTGGATGGGCTGGGTCCACACATGTATCAGAATGGCTGATGCAATAGCGGTCTTGATGATACAACTAGCAACACACACAGAATGTAGTACAGCGACAGTACAGTATGTTGAAAACTTTATTGGGGATGCAGAGAAATGTTACCACCTGGGTCTCGCAGAACCAGCTTCTCCCTTCTAGGGTTAAGAAGAAAGCCATTCTGTATTCCATATCCTTATTCAATTATGACACGAGAATAGAGCACTGAATAATGTAATTTTCAATGATGAAACTATAAATTGTCTGTGACTAGAAAAAAAATACAGGCTCGTTACTTGTAAAGTAATCACTATTGCTAGGATTTTGTTCACCAACCAATAAATGACAAAAAAAACTTAAATGATGCAGTTATTACCTTAAAAACATTCATAAAATGACCTAAAAAAGAAAAGAATTTAAATTCACGATGATTCTTTATTACCACTCCAGATACAATTATAGTTGCAACTAGACCTTTCTGGGGCTGTACATCAAAAATGCACAAAGTTTTCTTTTGGCAGAAAAGGATTTTAAAATGGGACAATCTAGATCAAAAAAGAAATATTTTGAGAATTAAGTTTCATTCACAAAATTAGCAACGCTTTCAGCAAAAATAATGATGTACACAAATCACACAAGGAATCATAACTTACTACATGCAAGTCCAGTTCATACTTCCAAACCAAAAAATAGGAATGACACACCAAGGTTTAAACCTATACAATACATTACACTAAAATCATCATCATTACATTTAGAAAAAAATGTAAGCAGATACTGATGGATAACTATTTTGTGACCAATGTATTTAATAATAAAAATCTAATCTCCTTTAAAGGAATTGTTCACTCAGTAAAAATAGGAGAAAATACTTTGTCTCTTGTTCCTCATTTCAATATCTCTAATTTCTACCACCATTTTACAATATTTTTTATATTTCTAATTAATATTGTTCATTCAATTTATTACATTATGTAAATCTACCCCTTACGCTGTCAATTATTTTTCAGTTTGAACTTCTCCAGTGTGTAAAACAGAAGTTACACTACTTACATGAGTATTTCATTTGCCTCCAAAATTTAACAGACATAGGCTCACATGATCAACTCCCTTCCATAATTTGGAGCTTACGATGCCTATGGTGAACAAAAATTATCTCTCTTAACACTGGTAAAATATATATTAAGTTGCCACATGCCCACATCCCTCCCAGACCTGCAATGACAGTCAGATGTCCATCCAGATTGAACCAATCCTATTAAAAATGGATTGGGAAAAATAGTTATTTATGCCAAAAATCTGGTCTTTTAATTATCAACTACAGAAAAATAAAACATACCTTTTTACACTCATGGTAATTTTTGTTAATTTCAGAACATGTACAGTCATGGACACTTCTGGGTTGTAAAATCAATGCAGTTTCTACATCCCAGGCATTTCTGTGACTGTATGCGATGCAGAGTACCATTTATGGGGAAATTCATGCTGCTTATTACCAGTAATTGAGATACTGCAGCAAGGTAACTAAAACAGCATTCTTGAATATTTAATAGTATCCTGTACATAAGGTGAATATGCTGAAATGATCATTTAATGCACCAATGGTTTACATAGACAATATATGATACTGGCAATTACCTACCAAACAAGAGCGCACTTGAAAAATGGCTAATTGCCTCTTACCAGTAACCCAGCATAGGATATCTAACAGTAAAAACTAGCAAGTATAAAGACATGTAATTTTACAAAGTGATACCACATTTTAAATATTTTGTTCACGTCTGCTAACAAAACTATGAGCTTGAAAGTTTGCATCTCTCAGCTCAGATTAGATATCTAAATTGGCACTTTTAACTTTGATAACACAATTATAATTACAGTCAAATGATTGAAATTTGTAGCATAATGCATAGTTAAAAGTACCTATTGCTGTTATAATGCATGTTAACAATACCAGTCATTTTTCAAATAACTGCTTTATATTTTAATAACTTTGATTAATTGATTTTACTTTGTTTTTCTGCCACCTCTGGCAAAGATGAGGATGAATAGTGCTAAGATGAAATGGATGAAGGGACAAACACACAAGGGCAGGACACAACATGAATCCCATGGAGGAATACACTGGTTGCAAGTCCAGATGTCGGAGCATTGTTGTCTGACAAAATGCAATCCAAGGTATAATAGGATTGATATTTGGGTGCCTTGTGAAAGGATCATCCCTTACACCCCATTTCAATAAGTTGTACATGTGATAATAATATGATGTATTCATCATCCTTCTGGAAGTACAGTAGTTCTTTCAAATACATCATTTCTTTCTTAATACATTGTGATAATCAAGTCCTTTCACTTGCTTATTTCATGAAAGTAGAAGGAAGAAGATTCTAGCACTTAAATAACATCTTACTTCACAACCCTACGTTCAGTACTATATTTTAACTGAAGTACAAGTCTGTATGGCAAACTGCAAAGGAAGTACCCGTAGTCACCTAACAACAGTTCTAATATAAACACTTGTTCCTAAAAAAAAAAAAAAAAAAGAACAATGTACAACATTTTAAATGCAACAATTTAAAATCAATTGGAGCGATACTGATGGTTGATATCAATATCCTTATTTCTCAGTTTGAAATCAACATGGCTACCATAAATAGTGCAGTTTTCTTTTACCTTCAGTGCATGTCCGATATTGTTTTTTCTGTGACAAAATTGGTGAAAGAGAAAAGCATCTTTAAGAAATTCTAAATTCATTTTTCTGTTCAGACACACAAATATGTTAAGTATAAATAGGGTCTGTGCGATTCCAACATGTCCACAAATTCTAATTAAATTCAACTGAACAGTATATGCATATTTAATTTAAAGTTTGCAGTTTACATTTGCCATTTAGCACACTCAGACCAGAAATACATCTACAAACACAAGTCACAAATGTTAAGGGACCTAGTAATCTACATGAAATTGTTAATTGTATTAAGAATTTCAAACTCAAATTTAACTAATCAACTTCAAGATATCCTATCTTGCAATTATCTTCCATCTGTGACTGTTCTGTAAAGAGCACTAACTAAGCAAACAGATTGAGAGAATTCTGTTTTATTTTCTTCTTATATAAAAATACAAGTTAACTAAAAAATCTGCCATCTATAAAAGTTAACTAAAAAATCTGCCATCAGAGCATTAAAAAGATGTATAAATTCAATGGTATTTGGATTAATAAAAGTTGCAACTTTTTTACATCTACAGAGAAAAATTCAAGCACAATTCCCAAAGCCAATAATTCACACACTATTCCCGAAGCCAATAATTCACACACTATTCCTGGAATTCAAAGAATTCCTGGTGGGTAGCCACCCAGGGTGCGAAATCATTTAAGACTGGTGGTGGGGTGAAAGATCTTAATCTACAAACTCCCTCCCCTACAAACATACATATAAATTAGAAGATATGCATATTTTTAATGTTATTAAAAGTAAAAATTAATTACTAAATTAAAAATATATTAGTATTATTATTATTAATTTTGTCTTTTGAATGTTTTATTGTGCGTATTGATGTAGATTTGTTAATGATCTTCTAAGAGAGAAATGGCATTGAACACTCGCAACTACACTAATTTCTGTGTGTTTTCGATATTATTCTTAGTAAAGTACACTTGAAATTAAAAGTAAATGTTTATCTTTTGTTTGCTGGAACAAAAACTCTCCACCCGCAAATTTTTGAGGCCAAGATTGTTGGTGGGGGGAAATTCCCCAGGATCTCGCACCCTGAAATTCTATCCCCACTTGGTCCTACCTAAAACTAACAATTGTGTCCAAGGACTAAACTTTCTTTCCCACATTAAAAGCCAACACTGTCCAGGGGCACAGCACATATATGGACAAAATAAATGACAAAACACAACTCTACAGAGGATTATACTGGCTGTAAGTCCAGACGTCAGAGCCTCGTTAGCCTGCAACACTGCAGTTACCAGGGTGTACTACTTGGAAGTGAGGTTGACTTTTGGATGCCTTCTCAAAAGGTCACCCCTTACACCCCTGGTACACTTTGCCCTTGATTTGTAGCATTATCAGGTTTCATGGAGTCACTTCTGTTACCCTGAACTTGAAATCCTCTGTTGTTTGGTATATCATTCTGGGGATTAAGATTTGACGCTGAGCTCTGTTTAACTTCATCTGGGGTCACACATCCTGAGTCCTTTGATTTACAGTTTTGTCCACTTGCACTTCCACGTACAGGTGGCTTATGGGATTTGTTTCTCATATTCTCCAAGGCAGTGGGAGAGGTTGAAGCACTGATGAATACTTGGAACTTTTGTCTCGCCAATCTGATATTTTCTGGTACAAGATCGGGAGAATATTCTGCAGCTGGCCTACTGACAAACTGACTTGTAACTTCACCATAAGGAACATTTAATAGTTGCACACAATTTATTGAAATAATAATAAAAAACTCCACATCTGGCAGTAGTTCACCACAATTTGCAGCCAAAATAAGATGCCTGAAAATCAGATCTGGATATTATCATACAGCGTGTCCAGCTTAAAAGTATAATTAAAGAAAAATTAATAACTTGAGAAGTAATTGAGATATTTATTGGTGGTTTGCTTCTACAAGTATGTTAACTCAAAATGTTTTTTTACGTATGCTTGCGGCAGTTGGTGACGTATGCTTGCGGCAGTTGGTGCCGCATGCGCGTAACTGCTTTGTTCACGTAAACGTGCACGTCACTAGCCATGTGGACTCCACAGCAGAAGGTGTTCTGTGTGTTTTCTCTCGCGGAACTAAAGTTTGTTACACTGGTAAACGTCGTTTTCGGTGTGAATATGGACTGCGACCAACCGACGATGTTCCCAGTTACATTTCAATCAAGAAGTGGGACAAGTAGCTTTGGGAAATTGGAAGTTTGCTTTCGATGTCATGCCAAGCACGCAGTTCCAGGGGCTACTGTTGAATTAATCCGAGCATCCTTCCAGCAGAGCCCTCGTAAGTCAATCTGACAAGCAAGTAGGCAGTTACAGTTACCTCGTTCAACAGTACACGATGTCGTCCATAAAAGGTTACGCCTACTTGCGTACAAAATGCAGCTTCGTCACAAAATCAAGCCAGAGGACAGGCCACGACAGAAGAACTTCGCGGAGACAATTCTGGCAAAAATTGATGAAAATGAGGCATTCCTCGATTTCATCTGTTTCTCGGACGAGGCTACATTTCACACTTCCGGCAAGGTAAACATGCACAATTGCCACATATGGGGAAGTGAACCCCCCCCCACGTAGTGAAGGAGTGGGAACGTGACTCTCCGAAAGTGACTGTGTGGTGTGGATTGTTGAAGGACAGGGTTATAGGCATATTCTTCTTCGCAGAGCCTACAGTTAATGCAAGAACGTACATCCACATGTTGGAGCTGTATGTTGTGCCACAAGTTCCTCGTGAAGTGATCTTTCAACAAGATGCCGCACCATGCCATTTTGCGAACATTGTGAGGGATTTCTTGGATCATGAGTTCCCAGATCGCTGGATTGGGAGAGGTAGTCCATGGATTGCTTGCCCTCCTAGAAGCACAGATATTACGCCACTTGATTTTTTTCTGTGAGGGTTTATCAAGAATCAATTGTACCAGACAACAGTTCGTGATCTACCAGATCTACACCATCTCATTCGTGCAGCTATCGCTAATGTTACGCCTGCAATGCTGCAAAACACTCTGAGAGAAGTGGAATACAGATTAGATGTCTGTCGTGCCACTAATGGTGCACATATCGAGGTGTATTAGGTATGTAAAAAAACATTGAGTTAACATACTTGTAGAAGCAAACCGCCAATAAATATCTCAATTACTTCTTAAGTTATTAATTTTTCTTTTATTATACTTTTAAGCTGGACACCCTGTATTTTTTTAAAAATTATATAACCAGAATTTTCTTTTTCAGTGTATTTCTTTCCATTACAATGTCTACCATCAGTGATTTGCGAATATCCACTGAAATTGATGTCTCTGTACGTGAAATGACACATTCAGTCTGCTATCTACATAGTTTATGGCTGCAGAATATTCTCCCGACCTGTACCTGAAAATATCAGATTGGCGAGACAAAATTTCCAAGCATCCATCAGAGCTTCAACCTTTGCCACTGGCTTGGAGAATATGAGAAAGAAATCCAATAAGCCACCTGTAAGTGGAAGTGCAAATGGTCAAAACTGTACATCAAAGGACTCAGGACATGTGTCCCAGATGAAGTTAAACAAGAGCTCAGCGTCAAATCATAATACCCAGAATGATATACCAATCAACAACAGAGGATTTCAAGTTGAGAGTAATAGAAGAGACTCCACAAAAACTTAATAATGCCACAAATCAAAGGCAAAGGGTACCATCACTCACTCACTCACTCACTCACTCACACACACACACACACACACACACACACACACACACACACAAAACAAACAAAAATCATGAAATGGCCACATCTCCATCACCTAACGAAGAAAAAGTAAGAAACTAAAATCAGGTAGTTACATTTCACGCATAGAACCTAACATTTCAGTACTTTTCACAAGACATCAATTTTAGTGGATGTTTATGTATAACTGATGGGAGAAAAATGTATTGGAAGAAATACACCCAGACAGATTGTGATATCATTTTATTATCAAAAATATTCAACAATATTGTAAAACAAAACCAGGAAAGACATTAAAGCACATGGATATTCACCTTTCACTAACATTGCCAGAGGGTATATCATGGACATGTAAAATTGATATTGAAATATTCAGCAGTTATTCGAAAAACCTTCTTTTGCAACAGCCAAGAATTTTTATACATATACTCTGAAAAAAAGCTTATAATTTATGAACTTGTTGATGAGTGTCGAACAGAAAAATACAGAAAGAAGAGTAAAATCTATTACAAGGAGGATCATAAATGATCTTCCCATACTCAAAATTCAAGCAATTAAATGCCTTTTAAATGAATCACCAGGAAATGGTACTACTACTCATATCCTTGAATTAATTAAATCAAACCAAACCAAACCCCACCCCACCCCACCCCCACCCCCTCCATCTCAGTTTTCCCCAGTTCTGCCCCCTTCCTTTCCAAAAACCACCCATCATCACTAACCTTTCTGACCCCAAAAACCCCATCTCCCACCACAACCTGACCCCAGCCCAACAAAAAGACCTCCAAAACAAGGGTTGTTAAAGGTCCAAGAACCCATAAATTCTAATGGGTTCTACTGCACGACTGGAACCTTTTGAAATTAACAATCTCAATTTGTGTATATTGTTTCATCGAAAAAGCAAGTTCATGAACGGTATTTAACTTGATCCGGAAAAAATGTTCCTGGACCATATTTAAATTCAGCCAGAAAAAAGGTTCAGTGGGTTCCATAACAGGACCAGAACAATTTTCTCGCACAATTTAAATTTGGTCAAGTTCCACATTGTTTCATTTCAATGTGGAACTTGGACCTTATTTAAACTGATCAGAAAAATGTTTCCTGGACCACATCTGGAAAGATTCCCAAACCCTCAATAAGAACACCAATATCTAAATCCCCGTTGCCAACGAAGATTGGAAACCTCACTCACATCAAGCCCACCAACATATTCCAATATCCCCAGCTCTCATCCCTACAACACCAAAAAAAAGCAATTCCTTTGTCCCTAGCCCTCAGAGCAATGCCTCAACCCACCCCCTCATCCTAACGGAACTACAACCTATGCCATCCCCAATCAACTTTAGGAGGAGGATCATAAATGATCTTCCCCATTCTAAAAAATATTTTCATTAATGCAATGAAAATAAGTTTGCAGGAAATGATCCTTTAAGAGAAATAATATCAAGCCGAACACCCCCACCCCCCCCCCCTCCCCATAACAACATACACCCCAGTCTTCCCCAGTTCTGTGCCCCTCCCATCACTAACCTTTCTGACCTCCAAAACCCCTTCTCCCACCCAAAACAGAGATCACCAAACCCTCCATAACAACCCCAATATCATAATACCCCCCTCCCAGCCCAACACAAACACCTCCAAACCCTCCATAACCCCAATATCAAAATTCTTCCTCCCAGCCCAACACATATCTCCAAACCCCAATATCAAAATTCCCCTTACCAACAAAGGTTGGAAACCTCATTACACATCAAACCCCTCCCCCACCCACCCTCATCACTAGAGATACCTGCACCAAACAATCCAGAACCAACCCCATCAACCAATACCATCCTCCCCTCATCCTGCACATCCAAACCCACAGGTGCAATAAACCCAGATGCAAGACCTTCAACCAAAGGGCACCTGCCACTCCTCCAACACCCTTATCTGCCAAATCTGTGGTAACTTTCACATTGGCAAAACCTCTTCCCCAAGAATGAATCATCACCTTTCAACCCAAAACTCAGACCTCATTGTCGACATCCAAGAATCCCCCCCTTTTACTTCAAGAATTTTACCCACCACAGATATTGTAACATCTTTAAAGTGCAGAAATCATTTGCAATGGACCTCAACCTAAATTACCTTTGTTTTACTTCCTATTAGTTCTAGCTGATTATTTTTCAAACAACTACAAAATATAATATGATAACATTTATGCTGGGAACTGCCAGTATCATAAACACTCATCACACTAACTATATCTAGCAACCATAGTTTACAAGTAAGGATTTAGTTATAGTTAGGTTACAAAGTTGCTTAGCACTGGTTATGTGCCTGATTCTTTCCTCAAGTGGTTCTTGATGCAAGAGATCATAGGCGACGCTGGGCACCAAACATAGGTCTCTCGAGCTATCCAAGGCCATCCAGCTTCATTTACAACAACTGCCATTACAGGTAATTTGAAGCATGGAGAGTATCAAATTCTGCAATAATGCATCCACAGGAAGCATCTCCACTTCTGAGTCTGGTCGGCAAAATTCTGCACGCAAAGCACATCCTAGGGACAAGCCATTTTATTGGTCCACAAGGCCTGAAAAGTACAATTTTACTATACTTGACTGAAAATTAAGATTTAAAAAAACATACGATTATACCATAACACTTAATGCTGGCCAGTGAGTAGGAGTAGAAGAATACTGGCTCGCTCCTACTCCCCCTACTTCTCTCCTGTTTTTTCAACTCCATTTTAACCTTGACAATGCTGATGAGGAAGCTGTGTCATATGGAGTGTTTGATTTTTGTTCTTGCTTACAGACAAGTAACATTAAGGCAACAGTTTTGTGATGCAATAAGATAAATCAAGCTTTGTGTCAGTAACAAATGGCACAAGGGGTGCCCTAATGTGTCCTTAAAAATATAAAAACAAAGCAAAATTCTCATTAAAATAGTGAAAATAATATCAATGTTAAAAAGGAGCATGGGATTTAATTTCACTTGATACACCATGCTTTCTCTGTGCCTCCCTCCTCAGAAGAATGTGATATTTAGAGCCTGAAAGTGCAGGCATTTATGTCAAAAATTGGCACAATAGACAAGAAATCGGGCAAGTTTCAAGTTCTATCCATAATTTCATTCATACTTCACTACTTTACACTACACATACAAACCATATGGGTATTAAAAAATCCCCTACTCCTGGTAAATAGATTCTCTTATTTATTATCATGATTCCAGTCATTGATAATTCTGATAGCAGTGTTACTTCAGTTACTTATTTTTACTATAGTTTTTGAGAATACCATACCTATACAAGTGGCATATCAATTCAAATTTGATATATGAACATTGAAATTAGGGTGTTGCCCAAATTAATTATTACAACTAAACACAAATAAAATTTGGTAGGATTACGTATTTATGTTCACATCAACATATTTTTCTTGAGAATAAATATTTCATTTTTTATAGACTGATATGAAGTCAGCATTTTGAATGAAAAGTACCTGGAGCTCTTTCACTACAAAAGGGCCCCAGGTTTGATACCCAGTGGAGGCACATAGTGGTTAGGATCCAGTCTCGATCAGCTTATCTATGCATAAAATGGACTCAAAACGAAAACTAGGAAAGATGTCAAGTTGGGAGGATGAGATCTTCCTGCTCCTCCATTCCCCACACTGCTAATCATTCATCATTCTTCCTCGTTCTCACAATTAGCAAAAAGTGATTATAGATAAGAGAATAATTAAATAAACCATTCATCTTCATTGTCATGATTGAGAGAAGTGGAAGAATAGATGAGGAGGTAAACAGAAGAGGACAAATTGGTGGTGGACTATATCAAAGCGTTCGAAGATTAATATGGAACAGGGATATACGTACCTATGAAATGCAAGAAGTTAATATATAACACATACTATGTGCCAATAATTACGTATGGAGCAAAGACTTGGACAATGACATAGAGAGACAAAGAAAAGATGCAGGCAGTGGAGATTAAATTTTTAAGGAGTCTTTTCAGGAAGACTAGAAGGGATAGAATAAGAAATGAGGAGATCCAACAGACAGTGGGTGTGGTGAAGCTTCAGGACAGAATAGATCAGGCACAGATGAGATGGTTCAGACACATGAAGAGGATGGATGCAGAAAGACTACCAGTAAGAGGTTACAATGCACAAGGAGTGGAAATAAGGCCAAGGGGGAGACCAAGATGTCGGTGGAAGAATGTTAGTGGAGAATGTTAGAAGAGGACAAGTTTGGAACAACATGGAAAGAGGACTGGTAGAAGACCACAAATAAGAATAGAGAGGCTTGACTTCTATGCAGACCCAGCCAGAGGCAGGAAACAGCGATGGATGATGTCATGATTAGCAAAAGTGACACAAAAGTAGGAGAAATATATAAAATTGAAAACTATGTATATTAACTACAGAAAGTTGTCATTTCTGCAGGAAAGTCAATAACTCGTACATACTTTTTGCAATATGATAAAATTATTGAGGAAACTGTCATGTAAACCCGAGTGTTCTAAACGTATTGTAATTTTAAAATTTGTGAACAAATACTATCGTGAAAATAACTGTAATTCCAGAAACTATAATTCTTGTAAGAATAATTTCTTGCTGGCGAGATCCTATATACTGACGATGATCAATGCTGTTAACGTACTGAGCCATTTATTGCTGGCACTATTCCCTTGTCAGTGCAGTGGAAAATCCATCGCTCGTTTTTGCACTGCAAGTTGTGTCTTACACAGCAATTAATGACATTTTGGTGTCTCTTATACCATGGATATCCAGAGGATTTGTTCCGGGGGTGACGCAAACGAGGCACTTTTTTCCAGTGGTGCAGCAAATGAGGCATATTTCTCCCCAAAATAGCGATGCATCTAAAAAAACGTAGCTGTTAGCAGGAATATATTTATATATGTCAGTTAGTTATCTGGATATCTGAATTATTCAGATATTAATTAAATAAATTACGCAGATATCTATAATCTACAGTCTAGATAATCTGTATCTCCATGTAATAGACTGTCTTTACGAAGCTCCTGCAAAATTAAAGGTTATTGTCGATTTTTTCTGATGCTGTTGCCACATTCAAAATTCAAAATGCTGAGAAAAAATGTAGCTGTACCGAAATTTTCGCTACAACTACAGGAATTTTGTAGCTTTGCTACCGCTACAACTACAATTTTGAAAATGTAGCATCGTTACAGGTACAGCTACAAATTTTGTAGCTAGCTACAGTAGCGACGCTACAAGTAGCTCGCTACTTCTGACCACTGGATATTAGTATATTGTATGGTGGTGAATGAGCAATGGTAGGTCAGTCGATAGGCCATCTAAATGCCACACAGGAGACCCAGAGTTTATTTCCAAGGGTGGGTGATGTAAGGTGGAAATGTTTTTGAAAACATCCATGCATAAGTTGAATGATACCTGGGGACAACCCAGAGATATGAGGCTGATCGCATCACCACCATAGCGGATATCAAGAATATGTGGGACCCTACACCCACACCCCCTATGTGCATGGTTATGAAACATGTTGTTGGTCTAGTGACATGCAAGAATGCTGGTTCTAATGTCAGGACATATGAGGAGTTTTGTATATTAGCCATTATTATTGTCCCATCAGACATGCACTCAACTGTTTCCCAGCATATACTATACTTTATTGCTACTTACCTCCTTAATACAGTACCTCCTCTAGGGCTTTCTCCTTCTCACTGTCCTGCCCTTTTATTAACAAAAGCCAGCTAGGATTGCACTTAAATCAGCCAGTGCAATAGGTACGAAGGTTCCAACATATCTCGCTACCACAGCAAGCTTCCAAAAGTTCCCTACATTCTGAAATGTCAAAATAGTTTTAATAGTTTCAAATTCACTTCATTTTGCAGAGAACAAATGATATATGAAAATACTACTTGGCGTAAGTACAAGTCATATTTATTGATACGATCAACCAATTCTCTCTGTGTGTATGTGTGCATTTGTTTTATTTCCAAAATTTTTAGGGTTGAGCCAATATAAATTTGCACCAATACTCGCAGCTATTCATACGAATGCTTGAAAAAAATTGTAATAATGTAGTTTAAGATTTAGATTAATGCTAGTGTCTAAAAGTATTCCACTGTAATTACATGGTTTGATTCCACTTTAAACCGTAGGTCCAGTTCAGACTAGCCTTTCTACGCATCAAGTGAACTTAAAAACTTGAATCATATCCATCAATTTACCACAATATTTGATTTAAAAATTTAAAATCAGAATATTAAACTAGATGTTACATGATCACAAAATGTATACAAAACTGGTGCAAAATAACATGAAACTTCGAATTTAGGATAAATAAGACTGCAAAAATTGTCGTGCGGCATTTTCGCAGATTCCGTAAAAGACCAAAGTGCCAGTAAATAAATTACAACCAATACTTTCGGACACAAATACATAGGCATCGACTCAGACCTAAAATTTTCCTTATTCTAGCAGCATGGAATGTTACATCACTAAAAATTAATTACGCTCTCAGTAGATAGTATGCCCAGGCCTGGTTGGGAAACACACTTCAAATAATGAGAGGGTTGAATTAAAGATAATTGTGAAAAAATTAGCATTAACCCTCCATTAGTAAATGTGCGAAAGCGGTGCTCATTTTGGGAAATAATTATAAGGTTCTCAGGACCAACCAGTGATATCACTTTCTGTTCTTGTGTAGATGTAATTTGGAATATCTGTGGCCAGATGATATCAGTTATATGTTGTGGCATTACTCTCAGTCTGCACACACACATCACTTTGATGAAGAGTCCGTGTTTTGTGAGCGACAAGCTCACACATATACCAATCACTTATTACAGCTACTATTTCTTGTTAAATGAACTTTAGAATATAATATTCATCATGAATGAAGAACAGCAGTTCCGTGCAAGGTATCATAATAGGTAATCAGTAACATTGCAATACACAAATATATAAATTTATTATACGATAAGAAAAAATTAACTTATAAGTGATAAACAGGGTGAGGCAGTCAAACTGGAAGATTTAAAATAATCACAAAACATAGAGGGCAAATATTTATTTATATTTTTGAACAGGAATGTACTGTACATGAGTGGAAATTACTAGTGTAGCTGAAAAATGTTCATTTTTTGAATATGGTGTCAGTAACATGGCATCCTTGGTCTTGCACATTTTGTCGGAGTCTAAGACTAAATCTGCCCATGACTTTGCGATAGGCAGTCCAAAAATAATCCACACACTCTCCATTCAGAAAAAGTAACAGTGTGGTGTGCATTATCATCTCATGGAATAATCGGCCCCTACTTTTTCGAAAATGAACACTGTAACACGGTGCTGGTAAATGCTGGATGTTATGCTGAAATGGTGGTAACCTTTTTCCTGCCTGCCCTTGATGATTATGACCCACATGAAGAAACACTCTTCCAGCTTAGACTCGCATTTCCTGGTCATCTCATTAGCAGATTCGGCGATATTCCATGGCCTGCCCATTCACCAGACTTGCCGGCTCCTTTGGGGTTACCTCAAATCCAAAGTATTCAAGGACAACCCTCCAAGAACCAAGGATGATATGAAGGAGCGAATTCAGCAAGAGATCCACAACATTCTGTTGGAGATGCTATGCAACGTCATGGGCGGATTTACTCGGACTCTGACAATTTGTGCAAAACCAATGAATGTGGCACCATATTCAAAAAATGAACATTTTTCAGGTACACTAGTAATTTCCACTCATGTACAGTACATTCATGTTCAAAAAATAAATAATATTTGCTCTCTATTTTTTGTGAATTTTTTAAATCTTCCCGTTTGACTGCCTCACCCTGTATATTAGGCAATACATATTTATAAACTATATCCAATATGATTAACATACAAAAATATTTGACAAAATTACAAAAAAAAAAACAATAAAATTCATGTGCGAGCGCCACACTCACTGTATACCAACAGTGTTACTCTGGAACACGTATAACAATGAACGGTTAAAAGACTAGGGTTGAAATGCATATTTTTTAATATTTTTTCCTACAATTTCTAGAGTATTTATATGTTAGAATATGTACTTGAATAAGAAAAATAACTTTTCTCTTCTTAGCTGGAGAGGTGGTTTCTGTCCCCTTCCCCTATGTTGCATATTTCATTAAGCACTAATTAATTTTAGAGACTTGTGCATCTCATTTTCCACAGGTTGATGGTTTCTCAAAGACACGTATTATCATTGTGCAATTTACAAACAGCACCCGGTAGTGCAGATTCCTGACAACAACAGGGTGGCCACTGTAGGACCATGATAAAATTCAAGTACAATTCCCGGTTTTCAAGGAAAACTTTCCAAAATTTCCTTGGGAAATTGCAGATGCTCTTTCTGTTTCAACCTCACGTATTACTGCCTCTCAAATGTTATGGGATATACTAATCTACGAAAAATTATTAATTGTATACGAATTTCAAACTCAAATTTATCTCATCAACTTCAAGATATCTTACAATGATCTCTCATCTGCCTAATAGATTGTTCTGCAAAGGATACTAACAAAGTAAATGGATTGCATTATGTTTATTTTTCATGTCGCTTTCTTCTCCTTCCTCTATATAAATAATAGCTAAACGGTGAAAATCTTGTATCAGTGCATTTATAAATATGTATAAATTGAATGAGATTTGGATTAGTAAAAGTTAGTTTTTCATGTCTATGAAGAAATATTCACGCGTAATTCCCGGAGCAAATAATTCAAACTTAATTCCTGGAATTCCCGGTGAGTAGCTACCCTGAATAATAACAACAAGCAACCCAATGCCCTTCAGCTAACCAACCAGCACTTTGCATCTACCAATGTTGCCAAGTGACAAAAAAAAACAAACACAACCAATTAAATATTGAACAATGATGCTACACAACCTGTGTTTGAGAAGCCATTGACCTACTGACATTTTGCGCAGCTGTGCCCTGAAACTATTAGTAGTTTAGTCAAACATAAAATATTTCTTCTTACCTTATAAAACTGTCATTTATCTCTAATCACAGCAATCATCTTGGACTTTTCTTTTTTGACATGATTCTACCATACTGCAACCTGAAGCCACAATCTGCTCCAGCCAGAATCGCATCATCTGCTTCTATCAAAGCTTTAGCCCTCTGTTGGCAAACAAAAAAAAATTGGAGATTTTCTTCGCAGCAAACCTCTAGCCATACCATTACAAAACCATGGGATCTCAGTGATGACATGGCTCTCTGAAGAGATTCTACTGGTGTAGATGGAAGAACAGCTTCACTTCCTACTATTACGACTGGCTTTTCGTATACCATTTCTTCAAATTTTTTAACTATGGAGAAATGAAGAATAAATATTAAATATGAAACATCACCCATCAAGAAACAAGGAACTTAATTAACCTTCATGCGGGCGCGTAGGCGGTAGTTTACCGCCCACGGCACAAAAACAATAATATCAACAGCCTACGAGTGTCCCGAAGCGCGGGAGGTATTTGTATTCTCTATTTACTCTATATTACGCAATATGGCACTGAAGTCACTTGTCAGATCGGCATATCGCGCGTGCCAGTCATCATCAAAAGGTGGAAGGGTGAGGTAGTTGGTAATCTGCCGCCGTGCGCCCGGTACTGGGACAATTTCTCAGACCTTTCGAAAAAAATGTGAGTATTCAATTTCGCTTTTTTTCTTGTTTTATTGCATGTACGAGTATAAGCAATAATAAACTATAGTTTTACAGTGCTTTGCACCATACTAGGGCCCAACAGGATCACAATTATTATGTGCTATCACCAAGAGTTTTTTTTACCAAAATTACATTCTTTCTATCGTCAATTTCATGTTTTTCTCTCATAATTTTCATCTTCTTTATTATTCATTTATTATATGATTCTCTCCCAAGCATTACCAATTATTCATTATAACAAAATAATGACAGTATAATAGTTAGGACCTACCTACCCAATAATTATTGTAGGTAGTACCTTTCATACCAAATATACTTACAGTAGGTAAAATTATGTTTTTTCCCATATTAGAAAAAGTGGGTTTATTTTTTCCACTTTTTCAGGGCACGCTTCACAAACCCTGAAGATGTTCGAAGAATCCTCCTCGAACTGGACGAGGAAGATCAAGCTAATGGAGTTCAGGAGGATGAAGTGGACTTCCCTGATGATGTTGATTACGAACCCCAATTTGTTGAATATGGTACCCACAACAGTGACACCGAGGAAGAGTTAGAAGAGGCAATGGAAGACGACAACCAGAGTCTTGAGGAGGGAGAAGAAGACGACGAAAGTCCAGGTTTGAGATTTTACATCGGAAAGAATGGTGATACGATTTGGGCAAACAAACCTCTCACACAAACCACTAAAACTAAGTCTGCAAACATTATAAAAACTCTTTCGGGTCCCAAAGGGGAAGCTAGAAAATGTCAAACAAGGCTCGAATGTTTTCTGACACTAATTTCTCCACAAATGATCGATGACATTGTCAAATACACTAATATACATATTGCTCAACGAAAGACTGAAAGGCAAAATCTGTCTAGCACCAGCTTTCGGGACAGGGATTACAGGCCCACCTCAAGAGCAGAAATAAAATCAGTTTTTGGAGCTCTGTTCATGATGGCAGTCAAACGTGGAAACCGCGCAGATATTTCCGAGTTTTTCACAAAAAATGGGACTGGTTTGATTATTTTGCGGGCTAATTTTAGTGAACGCAGGTTTCGAATGTTGCTAAGATCTCTTCGTTTTGACGACATACATTCTCATCAAGTGCGATCTGCTACCGATAAATTAGCTCCTATACGTGACTTTCAGACAGCCTTTGTAGCAATTTGTCAAAGAGCCTACAATGTTGGTGAAAGTGTAACCATCGACGAAATGCTGGTGGCTTTTCGTGGTCGATGTAGTTTTATACAGTACATGCCGAATAAGCCCTCAAAGTATGGACTGAAAATATATTGTGTATGTGATTCTCAGACATATTATACTTATAATATGATGATTTATTGTGGAACCCACAGACCTGGCCCCTACAGCTCAACCTCCAACAAGCCATTTGATATAGTGACCAATTTGTGTGATCCATTGAAAAAAAGTAGTCCTAACGTTATAACATAACTGGTTTAGTAGTTACTCCTTGGCTGAACATCTGTTATCGGTTGGCTTGACTTTCCTTGGGACTTTGAGAAGCAAAAAAGCTGAACTTCCGCCCGAATTTGTGAAACAAAAATCCCAACCTCATCCATGGCCATCATTTATTTGGGTGTAACGACGTCGCAACTTTGATCTCGTATGCTACCAAACAGAAGTAATTTTTGGTTTTGTCAATATTGCACGATGGACACGAAATAGATGAGGAAACAGGCAAGCCAGTGCAGATAATGGATTATAACGCCACAAAAGGAGGGGTCGACACCGTTGATCTGATGTGTTCGCGGATTACGACATCCAAAAGAACACAAAGGTGGCCAATGGTAATTTTCTTCCGAGACCTCGATATTGCTGGGATAAGTTCCATGAGGATATATGAAATGAATAATCCATTGAAATCCTTTAGACGGCGGCAGTATATTTTTGAGTTGGCACTGGAACTGATGGAAGAAAACCTGAGGCAACAAGCAAATGTGAATACACTTCCCAAAGATCTGGAAATTTTTCTAACCCAGTATCGAGAATAAGTAACTACCAGCAATGAGGTTGTGAATCCAAACAGACGAAGTTTCTGTTACATTTGCGGTTCAAAAAAGAACAACATAACTAAATTACGTTGTAGTAATTGTAACAAAAGTGTATGTAAATCACATTCAGTACCAACATGTGTTAATTGCCTCAGTAATGATTCATCCAAATCAGATGATGAATAGTGCAATATTTTACTTATTTTGATGTACTTAGTACAAAATTATAATAACGCTACTTTCATGTGACTGTTTTTTGTTCCTTTTTTATAATTCATGGAGATATGCATCTATTATTGATTGTGTAATGAATGCCTTCCTATTTTGATATACCTAGTACAACATTATGTTACTTGATTAAATTAGTGAGACGAATAACTACTTTCTTTCAATGTTGAATACTTTTGTTACCTAAATACTTAAAAGACTGAGTGATATTTTTAGTTCCTGCTGTAAGATAAAATAAATTGTGTGCTGTGAGAGAGTTTAAAAACCTCAATGAATATTGCACTTTATTTTATATATTGATCAAGTTTTAATAAATGTTTTCATGGTTAAATATGTGTGTTCACGATTCTATTAAAAATATCCCCGATTACAAAGGTTTATGGTGAGATATAACCGGTAAAATACGTGAAAACGAGGTGGCGGTAGATTACCGCCCCGCGCCCACTAGTGTTTAAAAAAAGGCGCGCCCGCATGAAGGTTAATCTAACAGACATGCATCACATGATGAAAAACACATATCATTGAAAAATGTAACATGTTCTGTAACTTTCAGATGTATCTTTATTTCTCTCTAACAGTAAAACCACAATATCGGGTTTTAGGCAACCTACTTTTAGTTTAGGGCCTCCACATGAACTTCAAATGCATTTTCCATGAGTTTTTAAGAATCATATTTTTTCAAGAGAACTCGCTACACAGTGCATTGCTATTTTACACATATTTTACAGTGACCTCCCCCTTTCCCATAATAGCCATACCAATCTATTTTTTACTATTACAGTAGTCTAGTTTATCCCGCCTTCGCATATCTGACATAGCACTTTGGAAAAAAAAAATCAACTGGCAACAAGAACTGCAAGTTGTGAGAGTGGTCTATTTTTAGTTTACGTACTGTGTTTAACTTCAGACAATTCTGTAACTGTAAGTTCATTTTTCCAGTTAACTTTTTCAGTATTGTTGTAAAACATGATTACTGTATTAGGTTCGTAATGTGTAAAATTATAACATTAGTTTGACGTTTAATAGGCTTTTCTTAACACCTCGCTATTATCAGACATTTTCGCTTATCCGATTTTCTGCTGGCCCATTTATGTCAGATAAGCGAGACTCTACTGTATTAGTGATGGGACAAATTAATATAGCATTTGGTACTGGCCAACACAGACTTAGGCCTATGGTGTATCTGTTTTACTAGGTCAATCAAATATGATCGGGACTGATTTTTTTTTTCCAAACAACCTGCCATGCACTGCAGTTGTGCATCCTTGGGAGAATAAAGCCACAACACCCATCCTCCCTCCCATGCAGGTTAGAACCTGCTCAGTCTAAGTGTTGCTACAGTGATGAGCAAACAGAAGGTGCCGCTGAGCATGGAACAATGCATTGTGATCAAATTTCTCCGAGAAAATGTCAAGCTAATCTGAAATTTTGCAGACTCAAACAACAGTGTCTCTCACAAACCAGTGTGCTCAAGTGGTGTAAATACTTCAGAGGGGGAAGAGCGCATGGAGAATGAGTCCGAGCAGTCATCACGTGAGTGGCAGCATACCAGTACTCCCAGACCCAAGAAAGCACAAAGGACCCATTCGGTAGGAAAAGTGATGGCAACGTTTTTCTTTTTTGTTTTTTTTTGGGACTGGCAGAAGTTATCCATGTAGACTTTCTTATTAATGTCAGAACAGTCACTGCAGCCTATTAATCAGAACTCCTGACAACAGAAGTGAAGGAAAATATCCGATCCAAGTGAAGAGAGGTGGAAAACTGGTATCCTTCCTTCAAGACAATGCACGGCCTCATAAAGCTAAAAAAAGTATGGCAACTCACAGCAAATTGAAATGGGACCTTCTGCCACACCCACCAAACAGTCCTGATTTGGTCCCAAGTGATTTCTACCTGTTTGGAAGGCTTACATCAGACTTGGAAAGCACGCGGTTTGCAGATAACTATGCAGTCATCGATAGTGTTCGGGAGTGGATACACAGCCAACAGAAAAACTTTGATGAAAAGGGAATTAAGATGCTTCCAGAACGTTGGAAAAAATCTAAGGACTCTGGAGGGGAGTACTTGGAAGGGTGACATGTGCAAATAAGTACTTGACAATAAAGGATTTGGTAAAAAAAATATATATATATATCAGTCCCGGTCATATTTGAATGACCTTGTATCAGCAATACCATCAATCTGATATATTTATAAATAGTCTGTACTTTAGTGTAATAATCCATCATTTTGTTATTACCGTATTTACGCATGGATAATGTTCACCCTGGTTTTTGATGGGGAAAAGAGAAAAAATATATCTCGTATATAATGTACGGTATAATCCATGTTCAAAATATGGCTACCTTAGTTGTAGGTCGTAAAGCTGTTGCTATACCAATCAGAAGTGAATGATATCCTACATACTCAATGAGTCACCTGTTGCTATGTGGACCAAGAGTAAGGAACCAACCCATGCCACATCCCCCCCTCTCCCTCCACTTTTCATTATTCTGTAATAGTAGAAAGACACACCAAAATTAAGTTATGATTTATTTCTCAACCAACAATTAAATAACGCTGATATGCATCCCATGTAATGGGAGGTCCATGCTTGTATTTCACAAGTACGGCACTGGTTTTCTTCATATCATAGAACATTACAAATTGAAAAATCTTGGGAAATTGCCTTTAACCCTTAGTACGCCGCGCGGTCTGACGAAAGTAAGCCCAGTGTCGCCGAGGCTTTGAGCGGGAAATTTGAATTCGTATACATAATGGAGAAAAATCGTAATAACTCTGGCACTATGGAACTAACCTACTTCGAATAACTTTTGTTTTGCAGGCAATACATCGGTGCATGCAACCATGTAAAATTTGGATGCCCCAACCGTAGGGGGGTTACGGGCGGGGGCTGCATCCCCCGAATTTCAATGAAAAAACATAAAAATGTGGAGTTTGCCCCCTCTTCTCCAGCTACTTTGGGGAGAAAACCGGAACTTTTGCTTTTTTTTTTTTTTTTCCAAAGAATAGACCTTCCGCAACAGAATGAAACTTGATTCATGTTCGTGGGTGCAATACAATTTGAATAATAAAGGCAAAACTTAAAACTCGATCGAATTTTAGCCAATTTGCATATTATTCATAAAATTGTTATAACTGACACCATGGGACCAATCTACTTCGGATAACTTTTGTTTTGCAGGCAGAAGATCAGTGCATGCAACCATGTAAAATTTGGATGCCCCAACCATGGAAGGGGGGGGGGGGGTTACGGGCAGGGGCTGCATCCCCCGAATTTCAATGGAAAAATCATAAAAATGTGGACTTTGCCCCCTCTTCTCCAGCTACTTTGGGGAGAAAACCCGAACTTTTGCTTTTTTTCGTTCGTACTTGCATCTTGTGTAGCTACTGTGAATCTTTCTTCCCTGTTGACTCGGCTCTTTGTGGAAATATGTTAGGAAGGAAAGGATTGTGCATTAGGGAAATCGATGAGCTGTTATATGATACGAACTGTTTTATGGTGAGGCCTTTCCTAACAGAGGAGGGAAGGGAGCCTTTGCAATCATTTGTTTTGTCTATACTTCTGGATAGACGCACGCTTTAGACTCATGCTTCTGGCCTCTGGCTATCGTCAAGCTTCATTGCATTTCTAACAGAGAGGCGACAGAAAGCTGACACCTGCCAAACCTCATCCAATCCCCTCTCTCCTTGCCCCCCCCCCCCCCCGCCACTACTTCAGCTGGATCACCAGAAAGAAGAATGTGTGCCTTATCAGTACTAAATCACAGCGTTGGAAGCTTGGAGGAAAACAGCATCGTAAATACCAAGCATTTATTGTGTCTGTCAACTGAAGAACACTTGCAACTTTATATTGGATCAGTAGAAGAATTATTAGTACATTTTGTATACTAGTTTATCATTATTAGCCAACAACAAAACTAATTCAAGAATAAAACACAGGAATTCCACTAGCTCATGGATGCAAACACAAGGAAAATTAACCAGCCACACAACCGGATTGAAAAGAAAAAACTGATCAACCTCCTCCAGTATCTTCAAAAAAACATTCTGGCTAGGCACAATGTTGCGATACAAGATCAGCACCCCCCCCCCCCCCACTTTCCATAGACTCCCACCTAACACATTTTAAGTGATACTAAACAAACCCCAAAGAAAGGAGTGGAATCTACATTATCACCTGCACGTGTGGAATCAAGTATGCAAGTATGAGGAAATTCTGACTGGAGGATAGGCTCAAGGAACAAGATGCAGACCACCAGCTCGGAAGAATGGGAGTTTGCCTGACACCTCATCGATGAGAACCACAATATAAACTGTGCTAAAGTAATTATGCAGGTGAGATCCATATTAGAAAGAAACTCAACAGAAACACACAAAACAGCAACCACCACCGCAGACAACATCAAATCCCATGGCTCTCAATAAAACCTGGCTTCCTGCCATCAGAAATATACGCGACTGCCCAATCCATTCTCCCAGCATGCCAACCTAAGAAAAATAAAAAAAAACAAGCGCAAATCATAAGCCCACCGGTGAAAGCAAATGCCTTCCCACAGATGCAGATGAGGAGACAGAGAACCTGCCGTGACAAAATTGCGATGCATGCTCGAAGGAAGTACCATGCCCTAGTGTGGAAGTAGCAAGAGCAGAAAGAAAAAGGCCCACATGAACTAGTACCACCACAAATGCGAGTAAAAGAAAAAGTAACCACACTACCCACAGCAAGACAGCCCTTTTTACATGCTTTTCAATAAAAATTACGACGTTTTAGAATACTGCTATTGGACAAAATAAATAATTTTTGAAGCCATACATGGTAATGGTTCAAATTGTTTATGATTTTTTCAAATTCTCCTAGCAAAGATTAATTATCGTAGAATTTTGGCAAATTATTGTCACACGAATTTGAACTTTCCTTAAAGTAATGAGCACTGTTTAAATTACGAAAACTAATTATGACGAAAAAATGTTTAAAATAACCTTATGCAGGCATGCTTCCTCCCCATGGACAGGGCTTTCTTTGTTATTAGAAGCAACAGTAAATATTATAAACTAGTGGGAATGAATGTAGAAGTAATGTGGAACCTGAAACTAATCAGTACAGTTTTCATTTTGAAAAAGTCCAATTTATGGCTAAATAAGATGTTCGAGGTACAGAACTTCCGTTTAACACATTACACACTCCGACAGTTATTCCTCTCTTCCTGAAAATTTACCAAGAGGTTCAAAGGGGTTTCGTGTTTGAGAACAGCAGTGGTGCGATCAGTAATATAAAGCATTTAGGGATCTTATTTCAATGCTAAGAGAACTAAACCTAACCACAAAAGCATTTAGGGTTCTTATTAAAATGCTTGACCCACCTAAGTTAACCATGTAAGCATGTATTGGAAAAAATCTTCAAACATTTTGCAGCAAGAACAAAGTACACATCTGAACACAACACTGTAAATGAACAGATTCCGGAAACCCCATCGTACCTCATACACATACATGTGACCTCGGAAGGAGGGGCAGATCATAAGCAAGACGATAGTAAATGAATGGTTGTTGGCAAGTATAGAATTATATGGAAGTGAAAAACCAGCATCAAGAAACATGTAAAGTAATTGTTAAAACTCCGCAGTGTGTGTTAATAGACATAAATCGAAATCGGACAAGTAAAAATTGCATTCATAAAATGATGAAATCACAATAAAAGAAATAACTTGGGCCCAAATTTGTAATTATTTAATGTTGCTTTTTTAACCTTGTTTGGTTAACTGCAGTGATAAGAAAGAATGAGGATTACATAAAACCAGTGATCAGAACGCTACATTTTAAAACTAGCTTTGCTACAGCTACTCTTCCAAAATGTAGCTTTGCTACAGCTACATTTACCAAAAAGTAGCTCACCATGCTACTCTTGTTCACTACTTCTGAATGAAACAACCGTATAAGAGATGTGTCCGGAATGAAATGTTACAACAGCTAGTATTCATTAAAAAAAATTATTTGACAACACATCCACTACAGATTATTTACAGTTACACGAGTTATATCTCCACATAATTTCCAGCATTGTCCAAACACTTGTTAAGTCTAGGTACTAGGCTTTGTATCCCACAGTCATAGAATTCTGACACTGGCTGCTGGAACCACTTTAAAAACTTTGTTCTTGATTTCTTTATCGTCCTGAAAGTGTTGACCTGCAAAATGTTTAAAGTGAAGAAACAAGTGGAAGTCGCTGGGCACAAGGTCCGGGATGTATGGCGGATGGTCCAAAACTTCCCACTTCAATCCTTTTAGAAGCACGTTGGTAACATTTGCTGTGTGAGCCCGAGCGTTGTCATGAAGCAAGTGGGCACCTCATCAACATTCCCCTGAGTTTGTTCTGAATGACCCGTTAAAGGCATTGCAATATGCAGCAGCATTAATTGTGGTGCCATTATGAAGTTTCCAAATCTACTAAATAAAGCACTTGCCTTTTGGATGGAGAAAACGTATGACTGAGTGCACTTCACATTTGGCGGCATTCTGAACCAGTGCAGCTATTGTCAGTATGCGTTACTCGCACCAAAACATCACCTTTCGGCCTATATGGGCTGTAACCTTTCTTTCTGGATACGTCTCGTAGATATTCAAAAGAAGCCACTACTAGAATGAAAGTTGTACTTACTGGAAAATAGATTCTGGCATTTATTTTCATGAATCCTGTAATTCGAGAATTTTGATAGCAGTGTTACTTCAGTTACTTATTTCCCTACTAATTGGAACTTACTTTCTGGATGCCCTTTGTGTATGTCCATAGATGAAAAGTGAAAATTTAGCATGGCTGGCATGAGAAATGCCAATTACTGAAGAGAGTGATATGCTATTAGGATTAAATCATTCAAGTAGTTATTGCATTACATATTTATTCAGGGTTGCTACGATTTTTTGATTGTGAAATTCCCTGACCTTTACATGTTTTCCAGTCCAAAAATGAAATTTTTCCAGACATGTTCATCATCATGATTTTTGCTTTCGATTGATTCATTGATTTACTTTATTTTACTTCACATTTTGTGCCTCTTGGCTAATTTGCGAGGATGGGGATGAGTGATGAATGGACATTCACAAACAACAAAGCCCGAGTGAGATTCGAACCCGGGACCCTTGGCATCACAGTGTAATGTGCTAACCACTCAGCCACAGGGTCCGGCTTTTTGCTTTTGAACCTTGTGTTTTTCAATTAAATAAAAAATCCGGTAATTATTATTAATATTCAGTTTCACAAACTTTTTTTTAGCAAATTTCATTCTACACACACCAGAAATCGACATCAAATGAATTGGGTGCTATAATCACGTGCATCTAGTTTCAGGCTAAGGTAACAGAGGTACAGTTTTCACCATAACAGATCTCAACAATATAAAAACAGAACAAATTCATAACCCAAATTTTTCATTTTCTGGCAGATTCACAGTGTCGCAGAAAATGCTGCTTTCTTGCATACATTTATAAGTACACAGCATCTGGAGAAATTTGTGTTGCATATAAGAATTCTATAGGAAATGACAAGGCAGTGGTGAAGCGTTACATTTTTATGTAATCATCGCAAGACTTGCCAAATGTCAGGGTCAATCTTTCAACCCAGGAAGGGGCATTCCTACATTGATAATGATGTGACGTATGAAGTAGAGATGGCTAAATCTATTCTTAAAAAAAATGGAAAAAAAAAGGAAAAAAATTTAAACTTCTCTCTCCGAAATACGGATTGTTTCCAAAATCTGGGTAGTAGAACTTTGGAACAGAGATTTTTAGATTTTCAGGAATCCTGATATTTTAGGCCATCCCTGGTGTGAAAGTAAGATATGTTAGGGAAAAGGTTCTGTTTGACTAAGTATGTCTATCACCTCGAGAACAAAAATCTTGATCAATCTTGTAATTTGTAAGCATAGTGAACACAAAACAGCAGGAAGTACTTCCTGCTTTGTAAACGAAGAACATTTTTTTTCTTTCCAGAAATCTATATTTCAACCGCAGGATTTAAAAAAATTAAAAGAAGAAATATTATGAAGAAAATAGAATTGATCCAGAACTGCTTTTTTTTTCAGTTCTTTCTAGCAGTAACCGTGGGGAAATTTATGCTTTTCTTTACTTATATTTTTTCTATGCACCATTACTTTCATGTATTCTGTGTAAGTTGCCACAGAAACCCTGCTGTTCTTGTAAACAAGGAGGCTGGAAAGAAAAAGGTATCTTATGACCAGACCTTCAAAAGCGGGGGAAAAGTAAGGACCTTGGATTCGCAGACCTGCTGCGATGAGTTTGCCCGCCTGACACCATTGCACTCAACAGAAATGCAGCGGGACGGTTGGGCATGGGGGGGAGGGGGTGTAGAACTGGGCTCTCCTCTCTTTCGTATTTCTAGCTGTTTAATGGTGTTACTTGACTAATTTCTCTCAAATATGTGAAAATTCTGATTTATTTTTTCTTCTTCTCTAAAATATTTAAAAAGACAATATTTTTATTATTTTGCTTTGTCATTGCCGCATCTCTCGATCACCTAACGCCTTGCCTCTGCAACAAGACTAAGATCTTGAAAACCTTTGATGATTATGATGATATTGTCAATATACTTTAGTTATCAATCAGATATCTGGACAGCAATTTTACTTTGATATTCTATCTAATATCTAGTATAAATTCCAGACGATCTGCAAAATTCCATGATATTTCCCTGACATGTAGCAACCCTGTCATTCTTATTTTATTTCATAACATTGTACATTAACTTCACTCGGTGACATGAATGGTTAGTGCGGCTACCAGTGCATGGTTCATGGCAACATATATATACATAAGTGTACAATTTTTTCACATGACAACAGATTCGTGACTAGAATGCCAAATTCAGTTAGTATACCAAAAATTAACGACATTCTCTGTATTCTTAATTCTTACCCACAATTCTAATGAATGCATCTTAAATAAAAAATCTACAAAATGTACAGTATAATACTTACATCCTTCCAATGTTTTGAAGGATTCCAAAGTTGAATAATTTTAACTCTAGATTAATTTCACCTGCAAAATAATTAAAAATTGTTTACTTTTCAATCGAATATATCAATACACTAAAGAAAATGTAACAAGTTGATCAAACATTCTAAGTTATTCTATTTCTTTTTATTTCTCAGAACATAAGTTTTAACTAAGCCTCGCGTCAGGTCAAATTTGCAGCAGGATTTCGCATATGTAGATCCAAACGTGCACGCAGAATATAGTTCCGCTGAGATGGGTTCCATTCCGACACAATTGCACACTTGCAAGAAAACAGTTATTTAATGTGTAATATATAGACAAAATGATACATCCATTAGCAGGTATGAACTTGATCGGTTGCAATCACTGTGCAGACGAACTTGGATCTGCACTTTCGCCAACTGGAGTTTTGAGTTTGTATAGTGCTGAAGGATCGCAGAAGATCAAGAGAGAGTCGAGCGAGACTGAATATGTTGAGAGCACGTGGAATCCGTGATACCAGTGTTGCACATCCCACCTTTTTAACCCTATGTTTATTGTGATTCATAATCGTGCTATACAGCAGCGAAAATGGCTGAATCGAGGTCTCCTGCAGTGCCAGTGTTATTTTGAGAATCATCCGAAGGAAAAAGTTATTCAAAATCAAACAAGATGTTTTAAATCCATCTTCCTCCTCAAGGCAACAAGACCAAAATAAAACAGGGCATGACATGATTTGCCATCAATGTGCGCACAAACTGTGTCTTGGATGTTGAATGATTTACTGTTCAGTTTAGGAGTAGGAAACTATTGTTTGTTGTTTGACTACAAAAGAATCCCGGCGGTATCAAAAGATATCGCCCTGAAAAAAAAAAAAACATGTTAATTATTTGGAGAAGGCATGCGTCAACGCATTGATTTGAGCATGGGAGAGTGCAAAACCACCACCAGGGCTGAAGCAATCAACGGGGGAGGCTTATTGTTTCACCCACTGGCGGCAATGAAGGCTTTGTTGAAGATGCATGCTTACTGTTCCATGCAAAGGAAGGGAAGAAATGGACAGACCAACATTTTGCTCCTGGTTTAGCGAAGTGGTTCATAAGTTGAAAGCAAACAGAGTAATATTAGCAGACAATTCACTATATTGTACATACCACCAATAATAAATCAGGTTTTGTTAGTATAGACTTGAAGGGCGTGTATACTCTAGTAATGTATGTACTGCGAATGAAGCAACCAAGATTTTCATAAATTTATTATTTCTAAATGAGAAACAGTAAGTAGTCTTTAAATCCAAGAGGGGCATGTTGTTTAATTTTACCTTTGTTTTGGTTTTTTTTGTGCGTGATCGACATATACACACATACCCTATGTTTCAAAGATAGTTCACGATTTATATTAAGTAACTACAATTATTACATAATCTATGCACAGGAAGTACTTAAAAAAATGTATGGTAACAGTTCCGTATATCGGACACACATTAATATCAGATATTTTGTGTTTCGCATGGTTCGTACTTACCAATTGTGCATTGCGGAACCTAGTTCAAGGTGCCAGTATGCTCTTTACACAAAAACACACAATTTCTCGCATACAGACTAATTTTTTGATTCCTTTCTTTGCTTCCTTAACAGACAATACGGCGGCCACATCTTGACTCACATTGTGGTTATGCAGTTTTTCCAACCCTCTTCATTGAAAAATACTTACTATCATGTTCGTCACTGGTTGAAATTGTACACTTCTGTTCACAAAAAGTGGAACACTCATTTGAGTTGAAGTCCAGCTTCATGGCCAGAAGTACAGCCGAAGTAAGTGTTCGGAAAGAAGCAGTGTTGCTTACTATCAATCAATTTAACCATATGCAGGAAATTTTGTCTCAGTCTCAAAGAAAAGGGCTAACGGCAAGATTGCAGTGTAAATATTATTTGACTGGATTTTCCACATTTACAATCAAAGTAATGCAAATGTGAAATATTCCTGAAATTTATGTTAAAAAAAGAAACGTGTCTTCAATGTGCATGACAAAGTAGTCATCACAATTCGTTATAATGCAAGGGCTCCCCGGTTCAAATTTGACCCGAGCTTGGGTGTCCATCATCGCGAGTAGCCGAAAATGGAAGAAAAGCAACAATAAGTAACAAAAAGGAAAAATGCAATAAGAATAAGTGAGACAGAAATAGTGCTGTTGCAATTCCTGAAAATGAATACAAAAAAAATATTTCCGAAATAGTGTTATCCTAGTTCAGGAGAAGGCCAGCAGAATAAATAAACCCGGAACGACTTCAGATGACTGGACCCCTCTCAGATTTTCTTCATATTTGGCAATACTCACTAATTGAGGCTTCCTAATCACGAATCTGAAGTTAAAATATGTCAGAAACGTCTAGAAATTGCAAAATTAGCGAAAATAAGTCATTTGTTTTCAGAATTGAAACTGTCTATTTGTGAAATTTTTTGTTTCACAACCAAATATATATACCTGAATATATACACCAAATTTTAACTATGTTTGCCTAACCTAACCACGTGCCAATGGTTCGCAATTATTTGCAATTTCTAGATCCTGATACTACCACAACATGAAATTTTAACTGTTTGCCTAACCTAACCATGCGCCAATGGTTCAGCAAGTATGAGCAGTACTATAAAAATCGGAGAGCGGTCCGGTCGCGAAAATTGATTCGCTTATTTTGCAATTTCTAGAAGTTTCCGACAAATTTCAACTTCAGATTCGTGATAAGGAGGCCTGAATTAGTGAGTATGTCAAATATGAAGAAAATCAGAGAGGGGTCCAGTCATCTCAAGTCATAAAAGAAACCCTTCCCCATACACTTTGGCAAACAGAATCGCAAAGTTGGCACTGAATATGCGATGCGAAAAATAATAGAAATCCTAAAGGAAGAAGAGTTTATGTCACAGCCAGGGGGGCACATGAGAGGAGGTACACCCCCCCCCCACATCAGTCATCCAGGCTATTAAAAATAAGTCAATGGTTGTCCTCTCATTTAACTTTAACAATAATTGGAATTTTTGTAAAATAAAAATTGTCGGGCTTTACTTGTTTTACACGTGTACATTGGTTTCGTAATGGAGCACAAAAATAGAATTGAGATTCTTTTAAAATTCTTACTGAATGAATGAATGTCTCCGTAGATTCCAGAATAATGACTTTTCATTTTGAAATAAATAGTTTAAAATAAAGAAAATTATGTGCCATTGGTTAATGAGATTCGTTGTCTCATAGCAAAATATGCTATATTGACGGAAACTAGAGAATGGGACACCTTCCTACATAATCACGCGTCGTGCTTGTCTTCAAATTTTTGACATTCGTACTTACGTATCTGCCTCGCGGAACATTCCTGAAGGTTTATTGATGTTGCTTTGATCAAACTAATAGCAATTTTTCACATTACGAGTACTTCTTTCTCCTACCTTTCCGCTTGCCTCACACTCAATATGGAGCGGATACAGTCGTAAATAATGATGCGTCGGGATGACGCATCGGCCTTCTCTTTTCTCGATTTTCAATTGTTATGCAGTGTTTCAACCTTCGGAACCCAAGAAATGCCCAACAACAAATTTTAAGGAGCGATTTTACAATACCGGGAATTTCTTCATTTTGTTTGAAATTCGGTATACTCACCAATTTTGGCCCCATAATCACGTATCTACAGTTAAAATTTGGCGCTCACACGTGGAACTAGCAAAATAATCTCAATTAAGTTCTTATTTCCACACCCTCGATTTCCGAATTTCCCGCCGTTTCCGGGCTCCGCCCCTGGGGTAATTGACCTACCGCCCCCAACCACTATCGTGGCCCCACCTCCGCTCCAGCTCCCCGCCTATATCTATAGACTCCCTGTTAAAGGCGTTAGAAATTGGCTGGATTCACCTGCCCCCAAATAAGCGCCAAATTTATACGTGAGCACCAAATTTTAAGTGCAGATTCGTGATTACGAGGCCCAAATTAATAAGTATCCCAAATTGGTACACCCGGTACAAACTTAATCACACATCCAGCACACGTCATTCTACCTCCCGTTTCACCGTTCTAACGCTCGTAGCAAACGCAGACAGTTCGAAACACTGCATACCAACAAAACACAATCACGACCCGTCATGATAGTCACGACAGTGTACGAACGTGATGGTGTCGGAAGATGTACGCGCCAAATGCTATCTCCGTCGAAGAATTAATTTTCAACGAGCAACATGAATTTCAGCTCTGAAACATTCCCAAATCACACAAAACACCTTCCCGATGTTCGACAATGCTACAGGAACTTATTACGGTAAGTAGTTTCTTCTGTAAAAATAAATAAATGTGTCCGAAGGATAGTAAACTAGTACCGAAATCAGTTTCCAGGATACTGAAAACTTACCTGAATTACACCATGCATCCACGACACGTCATATTAGGCACACACCCACAGCCCATTCCTTCTAACTAGTAGCTCATATTTACTGCCACACTTTCGATATTACTTTCCTTTCTTCACGATCCCGTGTTCAATTAAATTAAAAAAGTCCACTGGATCTTCCACACGCGGTATGAATTTCACCATGCATCCACGACTCAGACAGTTCGAAACACTGGATACCCAATGAACATGAACAAAACACAATCACGACGCGTGATGTTCGAAGGTGTACACGCCAAAGGCTATTGTCCGTCGGAGAATTAATTTTCAACAATGAACCTGAATTTCCCCCATCACACAAAACACCTTCCAGATGTTAGACAACACTACAGGAACTTATTACGGTTAAGTAGTTTCGGTAAAAATTTACTATCCTTTGGACACCTCTATTTTTTTGGTTTCGTCAATTTTTGACATTGATACTTACGTATCTGCTTCGCGGAACATTCCTGAAGGTGTATTAACGTTGTTTTGATGAAATTAATTGCAATTTTTCACATTACCAGAACGTCTTTCTGGTAGGTGTTTTCCCTTGCCTGAGACACAATATCGCGAGTACACCTTCCTACATAATTGCGCGTCCGGCTTCTCTTTTGCCAAATTTTTGACATTCAAACTTACGTATCTGCTTCGCGGAACATTCCTGAACTTGTATTGACGTTGGTTTGATGAAACTAAGAGCAATTTTTCACCTTACGACTACTTCTTCCTCCTACCTTTCCGTTTGCCTCACACACAACATGGCGCGCACACCTTCGTAAATAATAACGCGTAGGAATGACGCATCGGCCTTGTTTTTTCTCGATTTTCAATTGTTATGCAGTGTTTCAACCTTCGGAACCCAAGAAATGCCCATCAACAAACTCAGATCTATTTCTTTTCAACTTTATTTTTCGCGTTCTGACACCAAATTTTAACTATGTATCCCAACCTAACTCAACTAACCTATCCACGCACCAATGGTTCGTGGGGCTAGCGCCAATGGTTTGTGGAGCTAGCGCCAATGGTTCGTGGGGCTAGCGCCAATGGTTCGTGGGGCTTTCTTTTTCACTATTGAAACCTTTGCGTGGCCTACTAACCTATCCACGCGCCAATGGTTCGTGGGGCTTTCTTTTTCACTATTGAAACCTTTGCGTTGCCTACTAACCTATCCACGCGCCAATGGTTCGTGGGGCTAGCGCCAATGGTTCGTGGGGCTAGCGCCAATGGTTCGTGGGGCTAGCGCCAATGGTTCGTGGGGCTTTCTTTTTCACTATTGAAACCTTTGCGTGGCCTACTAACCTATCCACGCGCCAATGGTTCGTGGGGCTTTCTTTTTCACTATTGAAACCTTTGCGTGGCCTACTAACCTATCCACGTGCCAATGGTTCGTGGGGCTCTCTTTTTCACTATTGAAACCTTTGCGTGGCCTACTAACCTATCCACGCGCCAATGGTTCGTGGGGCTAGCGCCAATGGTTCGTGGGGCTATCTTTTTCACTATTGAAACCTTTGCATGGCCTACTAACCTATCCACGCGCCAATCGTTTGTGGGGCTAGCGCCAATGGTTCGTGGGGCTATCTTTTTAACTATTGAAACCTTTGCGTGGCCCTACTAACCTATCCACGCGCCAATGGTTTGTCCACACCCGGCACAAACTTTACAACACACCCACCACACGTCATTCTCCAAACCCTCGATCCACAGTTCTAACTCTCGTCGCAAACGCAGGGAGTTCGAAACACTGGATACCAACAAAACACAATCACGACACGTCATGATAGTCACGACGGTGTACGAAGGTGTACGAACGTGATGGTGTCAGAAGATGTACGCGCCAAACGCTATCTCCGTCGGAGAATTAATTTTCAACGAAGAACATGAATTTCAGCTCTGAAACATTCCCAAATCACACAAAACACCTTCCCGATGTTCGACAATGCTACAGGAACTTATTACGGTAAGTAGTTTCTTCTCTACAAATAAATAAATGTGTCCGAAGGATAGTAAATTAGTACCGTAGTTTCTTCTGTAGAAATGAAGAAATCTGTCAGAACAATAGTAAACTAGTACCCGGATTTCTTCAAATTTAAAAGTTGGGGGCAGGTAACTCCGGCCAATTTCTAACATGCCTTGAACAGCTGCAGTGGAGGCTGGGCCACGGTAGTGGTTGGGGGCAGTAGGTCAATTACCCAGGGGTAACTCAAACTAATTTTTTTTCTTTAGTTTAAATTTCCCATTTATTCTGGGACAGATAGCCCCAAAAACCATTCACGGATAGTGTCACGAAATATTACAATTTTCTTCGTAAAACAATGCGAAAAGTTTTTAAAAAATTAGATCGGATGCGCTTTGTTCACGGGCAATTCTTGGGTTCCAAAGGTTGAAAAACTACATACCGATTGAAAATCAACAAAAGACAAGCACGACGTGCGAATATATAGGAAGGTGTACGCGCCATATTGTCTCTCAGGCAAGCGAAAAGACTACGAGAAACAAATACTGGTAATGTGAAAAATTGCAATTAATTTCATAAAAACAATGTTAATACACCTTCAGGAATGTTCGGCGAAGCAGATACGTAAGTACGAGAGGGCAAAAATTGAGGAAACCAAAAAATTATAGATGTCCGAAGGATAATAAATTTTTACCTTGCAGAAACTAGTTTCCGTAAGTAGTTTCTTTCGTAAAAATGAAGAAATGTGTTTCAGATATACTGAACTGTTACCAAATGTATGGTTCAGGAGACAAAAAGCATAAATGCATTCCGCTTGACATGCATGTACGGATTTTGATGTGTTAAGGGGTTGGCAATACTGCCGATTCTCTCGTCTGCGATATGAAGAGCTCGGCGGTTCAGGCAAGACTGGCACGGATGATTCTGAACTCCATTCTCTCGCGGATTTATACATAAAATCTGCTGCAAACTTAACCTGACGCGAGACTTAGTTAAGAACTGAACAAATATGTTAGAAAGCATTCATAGCGTAATGTTAATTCTTTGCAATGATAGTGATACTTCATGCACACATGACATCAGTCAGTTCTTGAACTTTGAAAAACAAAACTTGTAATATCATTACTTCAAACTAAGGTAACAGTTCAACATACATAATTAACGATATTTGATACAATTCGATGCGATGGCCGAAACCCACAATATATAAATCAATGCATTTGTAACACGTGGTTTGGTACCTTCAAAAACAGCTTACGATCGAAATTGTAGCCGGGTTTCTGTACAAAGGAAGACTTCCCAAAATTATATTTATGCCTTCATTATATGCATTTCTCTTACCTTAACACAACTTGAATTTCCGAATATAACACCTGCTCCAACGTGGCTTAGAGAAACCACCACAAGTGGAACCAAAAATAAGTGTCCAGCAGGACGCCATGCATGGACACTCGGCGTCTCCCTCCCTTATCGTACCCCAACGGTGAGAGAAACAGCAGGCGAATTGTCCACCACCATTTTCATTCGGTCTGAGTTACACGATATGATAACAACGAATTGAAATTATGACTTCAATAAGCAAAGGATAATGCCTGCTTCGAACCAACATAGTTTATTTCCTTAGAACAACACAGGATGAAGAACAAAAAAGTAATGAGAATAGCGGTGGACAATTTGCCTACCATTATCTTTGCAATTGAATACAACACTTGAGCAACCTTGTGTTCTGACGTCACACGGCAAAGTTTCTGGTGCGTTCCGAAAGTCTTAACTAAAGGAACGCATTCAACGAAAATAACTGGGCTCGTGAATCTGGTGAAACCAGTTATTTCACAGACTTATGGGACACTCTAAGCGAATGCGCAGGCGCAGCGTTTTGTTTAGAGAAAGTTTCCGCATGGCGTCAGCGGAAGGAATGTTCTTATGGCAAAAATAAACTCTACTGTGGACGCTGTTACTCATTTTAATCACATTCTAAGAACGGTCAAGGCATACTCATCTTGTGCATGTTGCTTCATATCGGTCTCTTAAAATTATAATACATTTCCCGAACTAGTGCAGTTTGAATCCATCAGCACGCTCTTTATCAGCAAGGAGCAGACGATTCTCACGAAACAAACCAGCCTCCTGGCTCGTGCGTTTGGTGAATCTCGTTCTTGCACGAAACACACGGAATGCGACTTTTGGGACAGCATAATGAAACTCATGAAACGCACGGAAGCACTTATGGAACAGCCAGTTTAAACTCGTGCGACTTTCGGAACGGGCATTTTTGGGCTAAATGCCTCTAAAAAATGCCTAAAGGCTAGTAAGGTTTAGTTCTTAGTATAAATAATAAATTTTCAGTGTATTTATGCTAATATAACCAAACCTGACAACGTAGTAATTATCATCTGACGTCAGTTGGTTGCACGGTGCAACACCGTGTCGTCTAGTTCGTTGATTTTTAGTGGGTGCGTTCCGAAAGTCTTAACGAAACGAACGCATTCAACGAAAATAACTGGGCTCGTGAATCTGGTGAAACCAGTTATTTTACAGACTTATGGGACACGCTAGGCGAAAGCGCAGGCGCAGCGTTTTGTTTAGAGAAAGTTTCCGCATGGCGTCAGCGGAAGGAATGTCCGTATGGCAAAAATAAACTCTTATTATGGCCACTGTTACTCATTTTAATCACATTCTAAGAACGGTCAAGGCATACTTATCTTGTGCATGTTGCTTCATATCGCTATCTGTTAAAATTATAATACATTTTCCGAACTAGTGCAGTTTGAATCCATCAGCACGCGCTTTGTCTGCAAGGAGCAGACGATTTTCACGGAACAAACCAGCATCCTGGCCCGTACGTTTGGTGAATCTCGTTCTTGCACGAAACGCACGGAATGCGACTTTTGGGACAGCATAATGAAACTCACGAAACGCACGGAAGCACTTATGGAACGGCCAGTTACCATAACTCGTTTAACGCGTTAAACTCGTGCGACTTTCGGAACGGGCCCACTGTGTGTGCGGTATTCCGAAAAGTCGGGACAGACGGGAAAGGGTAACACTTTCATCTAGTCAAACCGGATTTCTTCATTTTTACAGAAGAAATTACTTACGCAAATCACTTACTGTAGCATTGCTGAAGTTCCCGAATGTATTTTCTTTCATCGTTTCATCTTTTATAGCAATGGACATTTCCACTCAATTTTTTTTACAACAATTTTAAAAACTTCACCCTGGAAAAATGACCCCTGCAAGTTCTCGCGTTTCTCTGCGTCCATTTTAAAGCAGAAACGAGACTTCCAAAGTTGCGAGGCTAGCGTTGCGCTGAAAACACGCCGCCGCCATGTTAATACGTCACGACTTTGAGAGAGCTCATTTGTCGTCTGCTTCAAGCTTAAAGTTTACTGCGGGTAGCCCACGGTGAGCCAACATGTGCAGCAGTTTTACAAATCTGTACAGATTTAAATAATTGAAGAAGGAGCGATAGTGGAAAGGAAAACTATGCTTTGTAATGATCATTCTTCCATAAAATATCCCTGCTGCTCACGTGCAAGATAAATGAAAGGGTTCTGCTGCGTGCGTGTTCTCAGGTCATGCGATAAATATTGCTTGTAAAATTGGTTGCTGACCAAACTTTCAAAAATATATATATTTTAAACTTATATTTATCGAAATTTACCGTAACCTATGTAGTGCAAAATAAGAATTTTCACATTCTTCACTTTATCTATAAAGCCTATTTGACTTTCTTTTCCATAAAGCAATTTCAGTTTGTGTTTCATTTCTGTTGCGCAAATTCAAATATTTTTGGGCAATTAGGAGAAAATACACTGAGAAGATTGCATCAGTTGCACAGTACATATTAATACTTAGTTTATGTATAATTATTACAAGGAAATAATGTGTATAACCAAGGGTGTATTTAAGGGGGAGTTCAACGGGTCCACCCCCCTTTTGTTCAGTAAAATTACCAGAGTTACCTGTTCTATCCGGTTGTTCATAAAAATTTCTTCGGACTTATTTTATTCCTTTAAATTAGAGACGTAGGACGGGATTCGGATGGGAAGGAAATTACGTAATTCCACACACCAGATGGGACTGCAGACCAAATGTCTGCAATTTCTTGATAGTTTCGGAATTTCTGCGATAAGAAACTGCATTGAGACTGTCAAATCAGTTATTTTTCCCCCTCGAGTCATCTTAAAGATGACACAAGATGAACAGAAAAGTATCAATACTATAACTTGACAAGTTTAAAAACAAGACGCTGCAATCCATTGTTTGCGCACCTCGCATCACATTTCCCCACCCCATTGTCTGCAGCGACTTAGTTCGCAGTGTTGCAAACCTGGAGGGAGAGGAATCGTCTGTGAATTTTCAACGAAATTTGAATGTGAAAGGCATGAATTAGTATCCCCTAACCTACGCTACCTATTGTTTACTCTAAATTCTAAATACATTTTGATATTTTCCCTTTAAACCATAAATGAATTAAGTTATATTAGGAATACTTCTTACCAGCTTAAGAAATGTAAGAAATAAAATGATAGAAAAATGAAAAATATATAAACGATAGAACTGAGCTCACCTTCTAAAGGCTTTCCAGTTCTCCTTCTTCAGTTTCACTCTCCCACTCATCCGAGTCTGTGTCTACCGATGAATCTGTGTCCGTGTCTGAATCGGCTTCACCAAGTCTAATTATCAGTTCATCTACACGCTCGTCCATAAGTCCATCTCTTTCAAGTAAGAATCTTCATTTTTTTTTCACGTGTTCACAACATTTAATCCATTTCTGTACAGAATATTCACTAAATAATTTTCCCAGCAATTCTTTCTTTGCGTCCAGTGAATCCGAAATGAATTCCCTTGCCTTACCCTTGATTTCCCCCCAGACAAGTTCAATAGGATTTAAGTCTGCGTGGTAAGGCGGAAGTCGTATTATGGTGTGCCCCGCGTTTTTAAATTTCATGTCAAGATACCATTTTAATAAATGTTTTCCCATAAAAAAAGCACGAGTTCACAACAAAAACAATTGCCTATGGATAACCAAGGAAATTAAAAATCTTAGCAAATTAAAGCGATCATTGCATAAACAGAGTAAATATGCAAACAGCCCTACCCTTAAAGATCATTACAAACAGTTCAACAAAAATTACAAGAAAACATTAAAACATTGCAAACAATTATATGTTGATAAAAAGTTGAATAATTCAGAAAACAAAACTGCAGAACTATGGAAAATAGTTAATCATATTACAGGTAAAAAAACGAACACGAATCAAGATATCATATTAGAAACAGGTAATGTAATAGAGACAGATCCGCAAAAAATAGCTAATACTTTTAATAATTATTTTGTTAATGTAGCACTTAACCTGCAACGTAACATCAGCGTAACGGACACATACAAAGAAAAGTTAAATAACGTCAAAAGATCTTTCACGCATTCCTTTTATATGACCCCTACTACAGACGAAGAAATTTCCAACATAATTCGAAATATGAAAAACAAAAAGTCAACAGGGCTAGATTCAATGCCGATTAACGTGATCAAAGAGGTTTGCACGTACATTAAGGAGCCCTTGGCTAAATTAATTAACGAGTGTATGGAAAATGGCAGCTTCCCAGATTGTCTAAAAATATCAAAAGTAATACCCTTGTATAAGAAAGGAAATAAAACAAAAATTGAAAACTACAGACCAATTTCCTTATTGTCAATTTTTTCAAAACTTTTCGAAAAATTAATCTATAATAGGATAATAAAGTATGCAGAAGATAAAAAGATACTCATAAAGCAACAAAATGGGTTTGTGAAATCGAAAACAACAAAAAATGCCATTTTTGATGTAATTGATAATATTCTTTCCGCCATAAACAAAACGTATTCTGTTGTTGCAATTTTTTGTGATTTATCAAAAGCGTTTGACTGTGTGAATCATCACTTGCTACTAGAGAAATTAAAATACTACGGAATCCGCGGTGTATCAAACAAATTAATAGAATCCTATTTATCGAATAGAAAACAGAGCGTTGCAATAAATAGCATATCCAATAATGAGACGCAAACAACATATTACTCCGAATTGAAAGATGTGGTTATTGGAATCCCCCAAGGATCGATACTAGGACCCCTGTTGTTTTTATTGTTCATAAATGACCTTCCAGCAAATGTTGATACCGCCCAAATTACTCTTTTCGCTGATGATACTACGGCTTTGGTAGATTCTGTTAACGATGTAACATTAATTCAAAAAACGGAAGAAGCTCTTACTGAACTACAAAGCTGGTTTTCAGCAAACAAACTTTCTATGAACAACGAAAAAACTAATATAATAAAATTTGGTGTATCTAGAGCCAAAAACTCTTCTATTAAGCAATATAATTTCACAGTAGGGCATGCCGTTATAACAGCTACTAACAATACAAAATTTCTTGGAATATTTATAGACGAGTGTCTAAACTGGAAAGTTCACATAGATCATTTATGCAAGAGGCTAAACACCGTATGTTACCAATTAAGAACCTTAAAAAATAGTTTCAATACAGTATGTTTGCTAAATATCTATATCTCAAACTTCGAAAGTATTTTGAGGTACGGTATCCAATTTTGGGGAAACTCGGCTCAATCGCAGAGGATTTTTAAAATTCAAAAAAGAGCATTGCGTATTTTGGTAAATGCACATAAAACTGACATGTAAACCGCTTTTCAAAAAATTACGTATATTAACACTTCCAAGTCTGTACATACTTGAAACACTTACTTTCATACACGAAACAAAATCGAACTATCCAAGGAACATAGACACTCACGATTACAATACCAGACAAAAAGATAACTTCCACATTCCCAAAGTGCGGCTAACTGCATTCCAAACAGGACCTTTTTACTCAGACATCCAGTTATACAATATATTACCAAAAAGTTACAAAAATTTTGAGAGAACCACAATCTTTAAAAGTAAAGTGAAAAAATTGTTATTGGAATACACATTATATTCAGTTCAAGAATTTCAAGAATTAACTAACTTTATAAAATAAATTTAGATTGTATACACTATATCATATTACAGGTAAAAAAACGAACACGAATCAAGATATCATATTAGAAACAGGTAATGTAATAGAGACAGATCCGCAAAAAATAGCTAATACTTTTAATAATTATTTTGTTAATGTAGCACTTAACCTGCAACGTAACATCAGCGTAACGGACACATACAAAGAAAAGTTAAATAACGTCAAAAGATCTTTCACGCATTCCTTTTATATGACCCCTACTACAGACGAAGAAATTTCCAACATAATTCGAAATATGAAAAACAAAAAGTCAACAGGGCTAGATTCAATGCCGATTAACGTGATCAAAGAGGTTTGCACGTACATTAAGGAGCCCTTGGCTAAATTAATTAACGAGTGTATGGAAAATGGCAGCTTCCCAGATTGTCTAAAAATATCAAAAGTAATACCCTTGTATAAGAAAGGAAATAAAACAAAAATTGAAAACTACAGACCAATTTCCTTATTGTCAATTTTTTCAAAACTTTTCGAAAAATTAATCTATAATAGGATAATAAAGTATGCAGAAGATAAAAAGATACTCATAAAGCAACAAAATGGGTTTGTGAAATCGAAAACAACAAAAAATGCCATTTTTGATGTAATTGATAATATTCTTTCCGCCATAAACAAAACGTATTCTGTTGTTGCAATTTTTTGTGATTTATCAAAAGCGTTTGACTGTGTGAATCATCACTTGCTACTAGAGAAATTAAAATACTACGGAATCCGCGGTGTATCAAACAAATTAATAGAATCCTATTTATCGAATAGAAAACAGAGCGTTGCAATAAATAGCATATCCAATAATGAGACGCAAACAACATATTACTCCGAATTGAAAGATGTGGTTATTGGAATCCCCCAAGGATCGATACTAGGACCCCTGTTGTTTTTATTGTTCATAAATGACCTTCCAGCAAATGTTGATACCGCCCAAATTACTCTTTTCGCTGATGATACTACGGCTTTGGTAGATTCTGTTAACGATGTAACATTAATTCAAAAAACGGAAGAAGCTCTTACTGAACTACAAAGCTGGTTTTCAGCAAACAAACTTTCTATGAACAACGAAAAAACTAATATAATAAAATTTGGTGTATCTAGAGCCAAAAACTCTTCTATTAAGCAATATAATTTCACAGTAGGGCATGCCGTTATAACAGCTACTAACAATACAAAATTTCTTGGAATATTTATAGACGAGTGTCTAAACTGGAAAGTTCACATAGATCATTTATGCAAGAGGCTAAACACCGTATGTTACCAATTAAGAACCTTAAAAAATAGTTTCAATACAGTATGTTTGCTAAATATCTATATCTCAAACTTCGAAAGTATTTTGAGGTACGGTATCCAATTTTGGGGAAACTCGGCTCAATCGCAGAGGATTTTTAAAATTCAAAAAAGAGCATTGCGTATTTTGGTAAATGCACATAAAACTGACATGTAAACCGCTTTTCAAAAAATTACGTATATTAACACTTCCAAGTCTGTACATACTTGAAACACTTACTTTCATACACGAAACAAAATCGAACTATCCAAGGAACATAGACACTCACGATTACAATACCAGACAAAAAGATAACTTCCACATTCCCAAAGTGCGGCTAACTGCATTCCAAACAGGACCTTTTTACTCAGACATCCAGTTATACAATATATTACCAAAAAGTTACAAAAATTTTGAGAGAACCACAATCTTTAAAAGTAAAGTGAAAAAATTGTTATTGGAATACACATTATATTCAGTTCAAGAATTTCAAGAATTAACTAACTTTATAAAATAAATTTAGATTGTATACACTATATAACATGTACTTTTACAGCACTAGTTCACTTCAACAAATAATTTGTCATTGTGTGTTTTACTATTATATTATGTTATATTATTATTAAAAAAATTGCCAAATTGATGTATAGATATATACATATGTGCGATGTCAACATGTCTTTTGTAATGTACATGCACCAATGCCCCCAGGGGTTCTATCGGTGTGAAAATTGCTCAATAAACTCATACTGTTTCGCGTAAGGTACACTTTGAATTTTTAAGTACAATTGCCTTTTGTTCATTGTCCACAATGCTTTCACTCTATTCTCCGCATCAATTTCAGTTTCGTTTGCAGGTTTGTCTGTCGCTGAGAGCCACTGTACCATGTCGCTTTTAAGTGAAGACATAGATGGTTTTTTATTGATTTGAACGTTGTGATAACTAGCATTATCAACGACAACAACGCTGTTTTCTGGAAGATTAGGTAACAGTTTTTCATCGACCCATTTTGAAAAATTTCTGTTATTCATGTCATCATGATAATCTCAACTCTTTTGCTTCGATTTGAACACTAATAGAGCATTATCAACAAACCCAAGTTCTCCTCCTGCGTGGACGACAATAAGACGTGGCCCCTTTCCAATAGCTTCAGTTACCCCTATTTCACACTCACTTTGCCAACATGCTGATACTGAATGCGATGCGTGAATGTAGGTCTCATCAACATACACAATTGACCTACCTTGTTTTCTGTAGTCACGAATGTCCCTTAAATATTGTGCACGCCACTCAGCAATGTTGGGATTTTCAATCAGAATCTTTCTCCTTGACTGACATATTCTCCATCTAAACCCTATACACCTTAAAAGACAGCGTAAATATTCACTGCTGCAATCTAATATGTCGTCTTGTCTTATAGCTGTAGTGAGTTTTCGTAATGTTGGAACTACTTTCTTTAGTGTGTAAAATTCGTGGATTTTTCGCCTAATTGCACCTTTAGCAAAATCATCTGCTTGTATTCGCTTTTTTCTTGGCTGTTTTCTACCTGTCGGAGTACAGAAATTCAGCTCACCTTTCGCCAACGACTATTTTCCTTCTTTTAAAACTTGAGAAACCATCCATTTAGATACTCCCGTGGCGGCGCTTGTGGACTCGACAACATTATACTTAAGTTTATTTAAGTTCTTCTGATTTCGCAAATATGTTGCAACATTGTAAACAATTTCTCTGGCCTGTCCTCTAAGGGGCTTTCCAGAGCAGATTGTGGATTTCGTTGGACCCGGCATGATTTGATTTTCAGAGACAACAGTCACATAATTCGCCTCACGCACTCACCATTGTTCTCACACGCAAACACACACAAGAAACAGACCAGTTCAACAGCAGAGAAACGCCTCCGAAAACAAAAACCTCTTCCACACGAATGATGGGGTCAGACGGGGGTGAAAATAGTGCCTGCAGTTGTGACGTCAGATAAAGAAAGATTGGGTTAAACAACGGTGAAATATTGTTCGCATACTGATATCGATAAGATATAAAAGAGGAGCTTGTATTTAAAAAATATGCAGCCAAGAGAAGAGCAAGAACATTTCAATGCTTTAAAAAAGAACACAGGCAAGCGTGTTAGCAGATTGCCTTCTCGTAGTGATTGTTGAAAACAAACGAACAACCACCCCACTCGGTAAAAAAAAACAACAACAAAAAACGCCCACTGCTCGATGTCGCATTCAGAAAATGAAGTCAATCGCCCTGTAGTTTCTCTTCGTTATAAACCTTAACGCACGTGCTTAATACTACAGTTTACGATCGGCGCACCGCACGCCGGATTAAATAAAATGAACCACTGATATAATAAGAGCCTGCATGCACCGTCACCCTAAACAGTGAAAATCGTTTGTCATATTTGTTTTAGCTTAATTTTGCTGAGTTGGCACACTGGTACTCTCAATGCCAGACCAGTGAGTAGAAGAGTGGTGGGGAGGATGACGTAATAGGAAGTGCTCCGCAGCGATCTGCGCATATCGGGACTTAACTTGTCAGGCTATAGCGTGACTTCATGACTACATACACACAACTTTGTCGGGTACAGACCCCCCTGCTCGCCAACAAGTTTCCTGGGTTTTCACTTACGAAATAAAGCAACCCTAATCATACCAAAAGTTGATCCACCCCCTCCCCCCACGTGATATATATACGCCCATGTGTATAACAATATCCCATACTGAAATGGTACGATATATTTTGAATTTTGTACTGCGAAAAAAGCCGCCCACCCCGAACGCATTAGTTGGTTGGTTCACAACTTCACCACTAAGGATCATATCGAGACGAGATATGGCAGCCTTGGTCTCGTTCTCGTTGAGAGTTGTAAATGTCTGTCTCGTGTTTATTTGTAAATGTCTCATTGAGAGTCTCGTCTGGATTTATAAACATCCGTCTCGGTTTGGAAGGGCAATTCTACTTCTCGTCTCAAGTCTCGAAAAATATAGAATTAACAACGTATGCAAAGACTTATTATAAATACAAAAAAAAAAACTTTTATTTTTTTACTCCTCGTTTCGACGATACAAGCCCTCGAAAACTGAATATTATCCTGGTTATATATGCAAACCAAACCGCAGATTCAGAATTACCAGGAATGAACTGGCGTTGTAATTATTATACACAAAATTCATGATTTATCTGAGGAAGTCGCATGTTCCAGGTTTGACTCTCGACCTGGGCATGACTGTTTCCTTGTGAGTGACATTTCATTGAACTGGAAATTGTTACATGGGAGGATGTTTGCTCGAGACTTTGGGGACAGCTAGGGGGATGTTTCTATTGATTATGTTAGTATTGCTCACGAGAAGATACATTTTCCGTCTCGTCTCATAAAAGGAGATGGGACAAGTGAATGTTTTCGAAATGAGATGGGACAGAAGAAAAAGTTCATCTCTTATCGTGGCAGGTTGATACTTAGATTGTGCTTGTTGGTGGTGGTGGTAGTGTATATGTGTGTGTGTGTGTGGGGGGGGGGGGTGTCCTCCTGCACCCCGACTTCGAATACTGCTTGTAGTCATTAATCTTCATTGTAGCGATTAGCCAAAAGTGGGAAGAAATGTGATGTTAGAGAAGATACATACTAAATTAACCATGCGTTATCATCGTTGCTGTTAAACAAAGTGACGGAGAAGCGACGTAAAAGTAGGCTAAATACAAAAATTTGCAATATATATATTAACTGAAGAAAACTGTCATTTACTGCAGGAAATTTAAAAACTCCCCATACTTTTTTATGCCGTATCACCTCTTATATTGCAGAAATTGGCGTGTAAACCAGAGTGTTCTAAACGTATTATCTTAAAATTTGCGAAGAAAATATTATGACGAAAATAATTGTAATTCCAGAAAAGGCATTCCTATAACATTAAGTTCTTGCCAGTCAGAACCAACCTATGTATTCGCAATGAACAAGGCTGTTCACGTGTTCAGCCATTGACTGTTTACAAGGTTTGCTTTGTCACCCTAATGGGAAAACCCTCTACCGAGTGGCTGAATAAAGCCCGCATCACACGGAACTGGATTTCCAGTAGGTATGCCCTATACCGCGTTTGTTACAACCTGTCCCCTTTCCCGCGCTAAGGAGCGCTCGACAGTTTCGGTGCCAATGAGAAACGAGGGAAAAAGTCGTCTGCTGGGCAGCGAGGAGCGAATGCAAGCCAGAAGAGAGGCGCTTACGTAGACGCTGTTGCGACGTTGAGTATTTTAATTGGCTGCCTGGCTTTGACTTTCCCCAGCACCGAGAAAAGCCAGGGAGCAACTAGCGCGGGAACCGGGACAGGTTGTAACAAACGCGGTATAGTTGGCGCTGGACTGGCTACCAATTTGCTAGTTATCGCCTCACGCGATACTTATCAGCGTACTTGTCGATAGACTTTTGTTCCCATACGAGGGAAGTTGTAGTGGCGGCCTCGTGAGATGTAAACAATAAACTTCACATTTTTAAAAGCCGATAACTATTCAACCGAGAGGAATAAAGTTTCGTATAAAACGTTATTAGGTACAAAACAATGGCGCTGCTTAAATACATACTTTACAACGTTTACTGTACACGTATAGAATAATATTTTAGTTGTTTCAAATGATGCAGATGCAGCATAGATGGTGTAACTCAACGCTCCTTTTATGCTCTATACGTTATACATTGCTGGAGTAACACTCGGAAACCACAGACAAAAGCGCTCCTTTGCACACTCACAGATTATCTTCATATGGCGAAACTTTGATCTGATTGGCTGTTCCACAGAATCCAGTCGAGGAAAGCAAGTAGCAATTAGAACATGTCCTATTCCTCCAAACCAGTCAAGCAGTCAGCCAGGCGGCCATGATTGCTACCTAGAAAGTTAGTTCAGCGCCAACTAGGGCATTCCTACTAGAAATCCAGTTCCGTGTGATAGGGACTTTATAGTAAATACTGCTATACTGCTAGGGCATAATTCATCTCCAAGAAATGGAGCACAGATTTTTGCAATGGAAGTTACAAGATACTTGTTTTACACAGTAACAAGTGACTTGCTGTCGCTTCCGCGGCTCATGCTAAGTTGACGGGACGAGCTGAAGCCCTGCCTGCGCACATTTCTAAGTGATGACGTCAGAGGACCTCGTGCCTGTGGAGAGGACGTTTTCAAATCCGTGACGTAGGAGGTGAATTTCAGCGGTGTTTGAAGGCGTGTTTCTCGAGAACCAAAACAAATATCGCCAAGATATTTTGCACATGTCATGTTTGTGTCATTATCTGCAAAATGAATGGATTTAAAACGTTTTTCATGTCAAAGTGGAAATGTCCATTGCCTTTGCTTCCATGTACATACTTCCTCTACGAGAACCGGATGTTCCGTGCGTTTGATGACCTAACCCCCTGTCACTGTTTCCAACCACCCCGTGTTTTTTCAAGAAAATGACGTAACCCAAATTTTAGCAATGCTTGCCTAACCTAATTTAACCTAAACTTACCGTGAATGGTTTGTGGAGTTATCCGAGAATGGTTTGCATGGTTCTACGTCCCCAAATTTTAGGTATCATAATTTCAAACCCGGGAAAAAAATAGAAAATTTCTAACACGGAAGTAGGCATTTTTTGGTTTAGAAGGTTGGAAACACTGCATACCTACTCCAAATCGACAATACACAAACACGACGCGCGATGATGCAGAACCAGCGTTGCCAATGTGTGTGTAATTACTCGAAATGGGTGTATTTTCGGTGCTTGTGTGTAATGGTAACTTGTGTAGATTGTGTGTGTATTCTGATAGAAATGCTCCAATATCTCAAATTTTGTTGACACTATTTTTTCTGTCGTTCGCAGATCATGTTTTTCTTATATCAAGAAATGAACAAAACAAATAGATTCTCATTTGCTGCTTCGGCTTTCCTTAGACAGACCCCCTGTAACAGTTTAAAATATTGCCTCTCCCTGCTGCATTCACAAAGGAATGGAAGGGACAGGAAACTTGAGAAGGGCAGGGGTTGGAGGCAGTGATGTGCCGTAGACTATAAGATGCTATAAGTTTACGTCTACATGCGTTGTCTACACGTAATCTACGCGTAGATTACATTGGGTTGTAGTTTACATAGACTACGTAGACAATCTAAAGTGCATTAAAATTAATTTTCAAGGCTTTCACAAAAGGAAAGTGCCATTTTCAACTATATTGGTTCCTAACGAAATGAAAAGAATCCTATTTACAACAAAATTTCTCTTCTCTTCTATTATCAACTATGGAAGAAGATAAATAGTATGCAAAAAAACAACAACATATGGCAGTCGTGATGCAAGAGTGGTCTTTTGGATAATAAACCTTTTCCTGCTCCCACAAAAATAGGCAATAATTAGGCTGGAGAGTTCAATGAACTAGCCGATCTCTAACTACGCACTGGTAATCAGACTGGAAAGTTCATACGAACTAAAGCCCCTATCACACGGAACTGGATTTCTAGTTGGAATGCTCTAGTTGACGCTGGACTGGCTACCCATTTGCTAGTTTTCGCCTCACACGGTACTTGTTATACCGTACTTGTCGATAGTCTTTCGTTCCCATAATGGCGGCCGCGCGAGATGTAAACAACGTATCACTTCACACTTTTAAAATACGATAACTATCCAACCGAGAGGAATATCGCATCGCATTAAATGGTTTTAGGTAGAGAAGAATGGCGCTGATAAAATACATACTTTACAATGTTTACTGTACACGCATGGAATAATATTTTAGCTTTTTCAATTGTAAACATGCCTTTCGTGTTGTATGCACTCGGAAGCCACAGACAAAAAAAAAGGCTACTTTTCAAACTCACAGAATATCTTCACATGGCCAAACTTTGCTCTGATTGGCTGTTCCACAGAATCTAGTCGATGAAGTTAGGCCCCTATCACACGGAACTGGATTTCTAGTTAGATGGCGATGAACTAACTTTCTGGGTAGTAATCATGGCCGCCTGGCTGACTCCTTGACTGGTTTTGAGGAATAGGACATGTTCTAATTGCTACTAACTTCTTCGACTAGATTCTGTGGAACAGCCAATCAGAGCAAAGTTTGGCCATGTGAAGATATTCTGTGAGTTTGTAAAGTAGCCTTTTTTTGTCTGTGGCTTCCGAGTGCATACAACACGAAAGGCAAGTTTACAATTGAAAAAGCTAAAATATTCTTCCATACGTGTATAGTAAACGTTGTAAAGTACGTATTTTATCAGCGCCGTTCTTCTCTACCTAAAACCATTTAATGCGATGCGATATTCCTCTCGGTTGGATAGTTATCGTATTTTAAAAGTGTGAAGTGATACGTTGTTTACATCTCGCGCGGCCGCCATTATGGAAACGAAAGACTATCGACAAGTACGGTATAACAAATACCGTGTGAGGCGAAAACTAGCAAATGGATAGCCAGTCCAGCGTCAACAACTAGAGCATTCCAAATAGAAATCCAGTTCCGTGTGATAGGGGCTTTAGTAGCAATTAGAACATGTCCTATTCCTCAAAACCAGTCAAGCAGTCAGCCAGGCCGCCATGATTGCTACCCAGAAAGTCAGTTCATCGCCAACTAGGGCATTCCAACTAGAAATCCAGTTCCGTGTGATAGGGGCTTAACCGATCACTGATGCTTGCGATCTCAACCCATAAAACACTAGAATATTTCCTAGCAGGTTTCTTCCTAGGTGAGAAATTGTTCGAATTTGGAAGGAAGAGCATGAAAAGTTCTCCTCACACATCAGTAACTGATACGCAGTATATTTTTCTATTAATTCCACGGCACCCTTTGTTAAGTTATCACCTTTCGCCATGTTGTTTACATAGATTACGCCATCTACGTGTATAAAATTGTCTACGTGTAGAATGTAGACTATCGTTGTTTACGCGTAGACGCACATCACTGGCTGGAGGATGGGAGGTCCTTGGAGGGACTGGCCGTGGTGGGCAGTGCTGACGACTAGGGGTGTGCTGGATCCCGAAAAGTAGGGACCGGGATCGGGAAAAAAATTCTCGTCCCGATCCCGACTTCGGGAAATGATTTCCCGACTTTTCGGGATCCCGAGCAGTCGGGAAATACCGAATGGTCATTTTAAAAAGTCGTAAATTCTCGACGTTTTCTGCATTGTAAGTGTGTGGAATTTATCGGAAATTGTTAGTTTTTTATTCCAGAAATGCAAAAACAATCACTTAAGGTGAAAATGACTTGTAGAATTCGAGATTTCCAGAGCTTTGGGAAATTTCGAACATTTCCAGTCCCGAAAATTTCCCGACATTGTCGGGAAATTGCGAATAATAGAATATTCTTTGATATAAACCCACGCCCTAACGACGATATTCTAATTAAATTGATTGATTGAATGATTTGGTTTATTATACTCAGTCTTTCAGCCACTTTTGGCTAATCGCGAAGATGAGAATGAGTGATGATACAATTAAATTGATTAAAGGACAATGACAGTAGATAGCGTCCACAGAGCCCTGTGAAGTCGGGATTTTGGCTACCCCTGCTTCTTGCCTGGCGAGAACATGTTTACCTGCTCGCCTGCCCACGGCAACTAGTCGACTTGGGTCTTTACCTGGTATCTTCGTCTTCAAGGCGCTCTGCGCTTACAAGATAACTGGGCATTCAACAAGACCCGGGCGCCTGCAAAACTTGCTGCAAGGAAACATCCCTCCGGCAGCGTGTTGCTCCAGGCCACGTGGACAGCTGCAGCCAGTGTTGCCTACTTACGTAGCTCTAAATCCTTCGAAGTCCTAGAAGGAGCTTTCTCTCTTCCAAGAAGAATTTATATACTTAGCTATTTCAGTGTAAGCAGTTTCTATATTATTGCCAGCAAAGGCACACAATATTACAGCTTCATTTATTTAAATGAATGATCAGGCAAACAAAAAATCTCTTCATCGAAAACCAATTGCTTTTCATTGCATTGTGTCTTAACGAGCCATGCAGTGGCGCAACTACAGGGGGAAGGGGGCATTGGTCATTAACCTTGAATGAAAATGAAGTTTGGGTGTGGGCAAAGGGGACAAACATTAAAGTACAAGGAAAACCAGGCTAGCAGAATTTAGGAGTAGCAGGACTAAATGATACTCAAGATGGTATTAGTTTTCATCTTTTTCTTGTATTTTCCTTCCAGACGGCCAAGGGCACCTGCAGAGTGGAAACGGAGAGGCAATTGCAACCCCTTGATTTCAAATTTTATGAAAGTAGAAATATATTATACAGTCTCATTAAGTTCAATGCAGTAGCTAGGGTGTAGCGGGAGTCGACCCTGGGAGCCGAACGATCTAAATGAAAAACCTTTTAAAACAGAGAATGCCACGTCGGCCCATGATATTATTTGCTTTCAATGTTGGTTTGTTATGAGATGGATGAATTGATTATGTAATGTATTTAAATATGCATTAAAGAAACTTTGAATACGTACACAATTTAGTGTTAGCATGTTGCATATGTGAAAATAAAATATTGTACATGAAAATTTTACATGCCATATGTACATTCAGAATGCATTTATCATGCACTCTCTTTCTTTCAAAAACAGTTTGTGTGCTTGTTTTCCATTATTAGCTAATGTGAAATTAACGTGTTGAAAAATATTTCAAATCTTTTGTTTCAACACAAATGCTTTAGAACAGACTTCTACCCATCCCTTTTTGCATGATTTCCGAGTATAATAATGCCTTTGATGTTACTTTATTACTATTATTGTTATTGTTGTTGTTGTTGACACGTTTATTCAGGTACTTGCCCCTCCAAACGAAAATTCGTGGTTGCGCCTCTGCAGGCCCATAGTCAGAATTGATTGGCAGGGTGGGCGCTCATGGGTTATCAGGGAGGGTTTCATAAACCAAGTCCATTTTCAAAGGTTTAATAGAATAATATGAAAGTAAATTGTGTGTGTGTGTGTAATCATTAAGTTAATATAGGATAGAAAATCTAGAAATATCGTTCAAATACTTACAGTATATTTTCAATATCTTCCCACTCATAGCTGAAGCCGAGAGTTCTAATTACTTCCTGCTACTTTGACTTCAGTTTGTAAATCAGATGAAATAATTTTACACCTATCTGTACTTTGTATTCTGTGAATTTAACTATCACGTTTTGAGCAAAATAATATCTGCAGTCTACATTTTCACTCGTCACTGCAAACAAATTTTATAAAGTAGTTTACCAAACTTCAGAAAAGGGGGGGAGGGGGTAACGGCAATGCGCCTAGCCCTTGTCTGGCTACTGCTCTGGTGTTCACAGTAGTGCCCTGGATTATTGGTTGTTTACAACATATTCTTATGGAGCCTATACCACGGAAAACATATTTCAATGTGTGTTGGGGGAAAAGTAGCAACATTCTTAAATCTCATATCATTGGCTTACGAATCTTTGAGTTCCATTTCTAAGTAGTGGGAATGTATTGCAGTTGGCAACACTGCAGACAGGTTCAGCTTCTACTCGAAGCAACTACGTCATGCAGAGGGAGGGGCATGCAGTTGATTGAAAGAACTCACTGAGACCTCATAGGTATCGTAAGACTGCGGGAACTGGCTGGTCTATTAGGATAAAATTTGGACATAATGAATGTAAATAGAGAAAATGCAATTTGTATATCAACATTGCCATATCCAAATAATCTCTGAAAGTAGTACTTAGCACGTGCCGGCCACCGCGGCAGAGTGGTTAGCACATCGCACGACGACGCCAGGGGTCCCGGGTTCCAATCCTGGCCTGGGCATGAATGTTTTTGAGTGTCCTTTCATCAATTTCATCATATCATCACTCATTCATCCTCATCTTAGCAAATTAGCCAAAAGTGGCACAAGACTCAAAGTAAAATAAAGCAATTCAATCATTCCATTCAAGTATAGGTCATGATTGTATCTGGTATATGAACGAGAGGTGTCCCTCCTCTCAAACAATACATGGCTTGTCCCCACTGAATGAAGTGTGGATTAATGTCTTATAAATTAATTGTCCGAAAGCAGGCATTAGGCATGAACAGAACAAAAAATACTCCTGAGAAATTACAAATGTTATAAGCCAGTTGACGGTCGGGTTCTTCCCCAACCTATCCGCATTTGTGGATTTCAGGAAAGTTTGCTCTATGCTCCTAAAGCGTCTTATCAAGAATGCCTTGGTGTTCGCAGCATTGCCAACATATTTTCAGTCTGGAAAATCTTTTTCCTCCTAGTTAATTTGCCGTTCGCTGTACAGGAACTTTTTCATTGTCATCATGTACAAAATTTGTATTTTGAAAAAAAAAAAAAAAAACTCCATGGTGTGAGGACAAAGATTTACCAAGTGGCTTTTCATTGGGTTGCATGTGGTCATAGCATCACTGCTGTTATCTGGCTCCCTTCAATTACTTCTATGATGCAGTGTCAACAACAATGTTTTGAGGACCCCACTGGAAAAAGATTCAGTGATACTTCACTTTTCTGCCACTTTTGGCTTATCACGAAGGTGAGAATGAGTGATGATTTGATGAAATTGATGAAGGGACACTCATAAACAACAGCCATGCCAGGCTGGGATTCGAACCAGAGACCCCTGGTATCATTGTGCACAGTGCTAACCACTCCACCACAGAGGCGACGCAATGGAAATAGAGCCTTGGACCAGTAGCAGCTTCTGCCTATTTGCACGTGCACACCCAAATAAATCTAATGCAATTCATTATTATTATACTTATTCATTGAACTCTTTATCTCCTTCAAAACATCAAATGTTCCCATGCCCCTTCACCAAGAAGCAATCAGTGATATCAACCATTGTAGGTCGTGGCGCACTTCCACAATGCGAGTTTTGTTCACTCACGCTGTTTGCAGCATTGCGTAACGAGGGAGGCAGTTTTTTACTAAGTATTTTGCAAATCGACAATAGTGTTCATATTGACTACCAGCCACCACTGCCTTGGACCACTTGTGCCAAAGGCAACTGTGCTAACTATATAACTGCAAATGAACACTCTGAAGTATTGGCCATTGTTTCACTGCATTTGCTTGTCATTTTAATCATAGTTTGTATTCTACCCAATTTTAATATGAAGTCACAAATTGTAGTCCAAGAAAGATAGAAAAATTAAAACACACCATATGTTAGAAAGAATTTAAGCAATAATAATAATAATAATAATAATAATAATAATACTATAAGCAATACCATGGCCCATGCTGAGCCATTCTGTAAAATTTTTAAAATGGGAAGTGTAGGAGAAACAAAATAAAAGAAAAAAAATATTATTAAATATTTACTTCCAGTTTGCAGAGTCCCTTATGCCCTGTAGCATTTGGGATTACATGGAAAATAAATTTAATTATAAATACAGAAATGAATTTAAGCACAAACACGTAACTATATTACTGAAGGATGTGGACTTCTGGCATGTCTTCCTTTAAAACAGTACACCAGGAAGAATACTCAATGTCTTATAATTATGTAAAAGTACTTAAAACATATTTTATAAAATTTTGGTTTGAAATTCTGCTACTACCAAGCATATTCTGATAGCAAATAACACACTAGCCTTAGTAAATACCCCAACTTTGAAATTAGCTGATATTCTTATTATTCTTTTTGGCCACTGATGTAAATTGTATAATAAATCATACCACACATTAATCAAGTGTTGACATACATACATAAGTTGATATGTTGTATAATGATGTTTTTTTATGCCAACCCTCCTCCCCTCCCTATTCATGTATATTCCAAAACATGACCTTGTAATTTGTATCCAGGAAAAACATTTTCAATCACATTAAAACCATGTAAATATCTGGCATAGATCACTGACTTGTAAGCCTGGCAATTCTTATTATAAATTTATACAGAGAATTAAAAAAATACCTTAGAAAATATAAAACGAACAAAAATCAAAAAAACGTTTTCTTTCTTGAATTAGGGCATTCATTTATAATGTTGGCCATCATTGCAAGAAATTTATTTCACAACTTGCTTACTAGGCTACTGGCTAGTACTCCATACAGTGCTGTGTTCTGCACATTTCAATTCCAGCCTGCACATTATAAACTGCTTTGAATTTTTCTGAACCACGTATGTAAAATATTTCTCTATCTCTTTACAACTCAACATTACAGGAATGAACTTCTAAAAAGCATCTGCCGAAGAAATTTGCAATTTTTCCTTTAATTTGTTTGGAGCACCACCGTTAAGTTACGAGAGATGTATTTACTTGCACACAGCCTTTAAAATTACATAAATACTCAAATTTGCAAATACATAAAATTTCATGAGCAATGAATTACAATCAATGACAACACAATTTCCGATTTTCAATAGATCAAATTTCAATTTTCTTTTAAATATTTATCAGTTGCACAGTCATTACATGGTTACTCAAAATGACCAAGTATATCTCAACATATCTTGTAATTGACTCTTCTTGTATCTTAAAATAATTAAATATACTTTTATAGATACTTAAAACATATATTGGTGTAAATTACTGAAACATTTACATCAAGATATTTAACATGGAACTGAGGGAGGGGACTATTGTATTAGGACAAAATCAAAATATTCTGAAACAGATGATCTTCATAATATTCATTGTGCTATTGGCAGAGCTTATTCATGACCATTGCTTCTTACTATCTGTCACATAACACCTACATGTAAGTTTCCATTATACAAAATTAAATTTGCAACAGATTTTGTAATAACAATCAAAAACCATAAAAGTCCTTAAACATTAATTGTATCACATAAGCAAATGAAAATTATGAAATCTTGCATTATGTTTATCCTATTTTGGACTCCTGAGACAAAAAAAAAACACCATTCCCATTGTGACTAGCATCTGCTTACAATGTGAGCATTAGAACAATTCACTATAGTGACATACAGTGAACTGAAACTAATGTAACCCTGATTTTGATCATTACAGCATGAAAAATCATAAGTTATATTCACACTGGGTTTCTTGCATCATCCCATCAGATAATTTTGAATACTTTACTTTGCCAGGATACAGGAATGTCTAAAATTGTATGATTTACAATATTTGTGTAACTAAATGGCAAACAATTACACATGTATCCTGCATATGATCTCCTTTTCCTGTGTTGGTTTTGAGGAGGGGGATGACACACTCTGACCTGTATAATTTCAAGACATGTCTGCAAAGTAAACACTTCATAATTATCTAAATGGACAAGGCTTTACAGATTTTTTAAAAAAAACCTGCAGTGAATATTTCTTTTTTAAAAATATCTTCATGATATTCACAATCAAAGTTAGATCGAGGGCCATTTGAATCACCGTAATACCACCCAAGTTTCATTCAGCTGCATAAAGAATGATCATCCTCTGTTCAACTTACTGTCAAAACAGATGCTGAGGACGATGCAAGAATGTTAAATTTTACTTGCCTAAACAGTGCTATCAGGCATTACTTTGGAATTTTACATTTTTTATTGGCAATATTCACCACAAGAACAGGGAATATTTTGTGAATGCAAGATAACACTGTAAAAATAAATAATTTATTTTTGTGTTATTGCCTAAAAATATGAACAGTTTTCTAGTCTCAGTTGCTTCTTGGAATATATTTGTCCATTACATCTCATAAAATTCAAAAACACTTTTTTTTCCACTGAACTAGGATTTTGATTTGGATTGAGCATGCTTCAATGGTAAAACTTCAGTATAGACAACTCGGCTTCTCTGACACCAAACCATCAACAATTTTGACACCAGAAGTTACAAGTATACCACCAGCACCAGAACAACAAACCATTAACACAAAATCAAGTAAAATTTGTAGTTAGTACAACCTGCACACCTGCAAGTAATTGTATCTGAAGTGGAAATGTCAACAGCACCTTATCCAAAAAATATTGGATATCATTTGTAAAGATTTTAATTTTGGAATGCACCCATGACACTTCCACTTTTACATTTATTCTTGCACATTAATGCCCAATCTTAGCCACATCTGCAACAAAGAGTATCACACCCAGACACATTTACCATTTTAATTGCAGATGAAAAAATTATAAGTGAATACTGCCCTGTTGTCTAATCTGAAATTTTACCTACTTGTATCATGGAATGTTCCATTAAGACTTCACCTGTCCTAGGAAAAATATCCGAACTTATGTTTGCAAAAAAAAAAAAAAAAAAAAAAAACCCTTGGTTATACCCGTGACTGAAGCTGAGTTTCATTTAAAACTTAAAGAGCTCAACTCATACGTATATATAGAACGAAAATACAAGCATGAAAAGTTGCATTTTTCTTTACATCAAAAAATCTTTTCTCCATTAATCATCAAGGTAAGACAAATGCCTGAAAAATATATACAATGAAAAAGAGGGCACGTGACTTCCCTTTGTTTTTGTTTTTTTTCATTTTCTTTTTTTTGCTTGGCAATCACTAATATCAGTGTGATTGTTTTACCAATATATTGCTTGCATTAATGCTTCCTTCTTTCTGTTCCCATTGGAAGCTGTTGGTTTGAAATTTGCATATCAAGAAAGTATATTTAAGAAAGTGATAAAAAATTTAAAGAAATGACAACACCTATCTAAAATCATAAAAAAGTGGATTTAGCAATCAACACTCAATAAAAGTAGGTGCATAAAATAAGGAAATGAATAATATACACATCTGCATAGTACACATTACTTTGAAGAAGTATAAACTAGTAAGGTAAAATATATTCAAATTTATACCAGAAAAGTAAAAGTACCAAGACATAGCTTCTGAGCATTATGTTACTTTAAAAACTTCTACATTCATTTGAATGGTTCTCAAAGTATGTTCTCCTCTTCACATGTTAAATCTTTATGTTGTGTAGATAGTACTCGTGAACTAATCACAGTATTTCAGACAAAAATACAATACATGTGAGTTTATATATAAAATATGTATAATGTATGCCAGGCTATCTTTACAAAAGGTAATAAATAATTCGTTTTAATTAATAACTATGCAACAGCATATATAAAAAGGTTGCCACATATCGTACTCAACATAAAATCCAAAGGATCTGATACAGGGCATTCTTCTACCACTCACTGCTCATTTGACTACAATCATTCTACATTACTTTCTAGCAGGTTGCAAGATATCAATTACACTTGATCCACCTAAGTGACTTTTACCCCCTCCCCTACATTCATGAAAAATTCACATTCAAGAATATTTTAGCATCAGATCCAAGTATCAAATATCAAGAATATGCAATTCACTTAAATCATTCATTCACATACACAACCAAAATACATACATATAAACAGAGCACTTGTTAACAGTCAACACTTAATTTTATGTACACTTGCAGTCTTGATGCAGCAAAAGGCCTTCCAAATTACACACGCAATATCTCCAGTGCTTTGTTGTAACAAATTGCTATCCAATCTGGCTGTGTAGCACCCCATTGGATCTGGTTGATTTCGCCCTCTGCTGCTGTGTATGCTAAAATTGGATCTTCTATTGCACGAGGCATTTGTTGTATATCCCATATCAAAGCCTGATGATCATCCCCTACAAAAAAGATAAAGTAAAATTCCATTTCACTAAAGGATAAAGTGACTGTTTAATCATTGAACATTGATTACTAGAGCCACATATTTATGGTAAATACAAGATCAAGATTTTGGTACAAAACCTGGAGATATTTCAGGATTAAAAGAGGTACATAAAATGCATTTCAGTGTTAAAATAATGAATAAAAATCTAAATTTGATTTAAAAACTATACTTATTGAACAAAATTAACATTTCACTTCTAACAGCACATTTGTATAATTTTCAGAGTATTAAGTTTATTTCTGTGTAAAGGAGTCCATTTTTGCTTCTTAAATATTTACAGCAGAATTAATCAACTTTCCGTCATTTGCATAACTCACAGGATAATTCAGATGCAGTGTTGGTAAATAAACCCCAAATTTCATGTTTTAGACTTTATTTCGCATAATTTCGTGGCAAAACATGGTAGCAAAATGCACCTGACACTTTTCAAAAACATGAAAAATTAAAATTACAATGTGTTACTTCACATTTTGTGTTCTCATCAAAAAAGAAATATGCATGCCTCTAGTGATTACGTTAGTAACTTGTGTTTTTTGTTAATTCCAGTCAGTGGAACCAAAATTTTATATTTTTAGAGACCTACACATAAAAAAATCATAAAATGTTGGAAATGTAAAAAGTGGGAAAGTTTGAAGAAATAAAAACTAAGTAAGAAATGGCTAGCACAATAAATTATTAAGCATATAATGTTCCCAAAAGTATTTCAACAATAGGAAAAATTAATTATTATGAAATCATGAAAAAAAAAAATAAGGCATACCAAGCAAAATTGTCAGTGCCTCTTGTAAACCAATTTCTCCTCATATTTTATGTTTTGTGATATTTTTTGTGCATGAATGGTTCTGAAGAAAGCACATCGATTATATTACACTCAACATTGTATAAAGATGTATGAGAACCCAGATTGCAGCTGCTAACTTATATCTCAATGATAACTTAACCCCATACTTTGACCACCTAGCGGATATAATTATTATCAGATATACAATAACTTTCAGTTCTGTATAATATGATTCAAACTATACAACACTTCTTGTTATCTCTACTCATTTCTTTCAACAACTTATAGCTTAGCAATAAAAACAATGTACTATTACATTTCTTTCACTACTTCTGGGAATGGACATTCATATCCTGCACAGTACAGAGCTTGCTACACATTCCTCCTTCCCACTGTCCTGTATGTATTCCTGTGAGCAGAAAGTAGTACACACACTTGCAGTACAAATTTCACCCATTTACACAGTTTTAGATGGGTTAATAACCTTCGTAAAGTTAATAACAGTCCACAGTCAGGGTGATTCAAAAGTCTCTTGCCATTTTAATCAAAAAGCATTTACTGACAAAATTGACAGTACTGCTGAAGAGTACTCTAGAATAGAAGACAAACACAGTACATCTCAATGTGGTGGCCCTGTAAGTTTAGGCATATCAACCACCTCTCTCCAAACCCTCGTTGGTCCACCTACTGGGGAAGGTGTTCACGAGGTAGTCCAGAGCGATTATGGCAAAATGGGTTGGTGCACCATCTTGATGGAAAACAACAATGTCTTTTATCCCATCCTGAACACCATTCAATAGCGATATAAGGAAAATGTCATGATACTTTTGATTCACCCTATATTAAGCATGGAAATGATAAAATGCAAAAATTCTAGAAACCAAAACAGTAACCAACTTATTATATTACTGTTATGCTTACCTGCAGTACAGATATGACATGAGGAATGTGGTGCCCAAGCGATCCCATTAACGCAAGCACGATGATTATTTAAACGTGCAACTGGAGTGCATGGTACTCGGACATCAAGGATAATTACCTGCCAAAGATAGAAAAAAAAATAGATTTCATTTTTGATTGATTGATTTAGTTTATTTTACTTCTCACTTTGTGCCTCTTGGCTAATTTGCGAAGATGGGGATGAGGGATGAAATGATGAAACTGATGAATGGACATTCACAAACAACCAAGCCCGAGCGGGATTCAAACTCGGGACCCTTGGAATCGCAGCATGATGTGCTAAGCACTCAGCCACAGGGTTCAGCAAATTTTACTTTTTTTATGTAACGAAGACAAAGTTTATAGAAAAGACACTGCAAGACAATATACATGAAGAAAATGGTAGAGGAGCAGGAAAAGCATAAAGACAGTTGAGAGGTCAAGAAAAGAGAGTGGGAAGTACACATGATGGAAATAATGAATTGTAGAAAGGCGTTGAAGGAAGTGAAGGAATGGTGGGAAAATAAAAACAAGCTTGATCTCTATGCTAACCTGTATGAAGATTTGAAATTTGTATTGATTTTTCTTATTTAGAATCACTTTTCTGCTAGTTTTGGCTAATCACAACAATGAAGAACAATGGTGATTAGATAAGATTGATGAAAGGACACTCAGAGAAATGCTCATGTCCATACCAGGACTCAAACCTCCATCAGTGGCAAGTATTGAAACTACGGGATAATAATTAAATGAAAATACAAAAATTTGACACATGATATCCATTTCCATAAAGATGTAAGGTCTGTTGCAGATTACATATACAAATGTATGAATGTTCTTAAAGATATGAGAAATGTATATATAAGACACACAAATATTACTAATACGTATACTGAAGAGACACTTGTGTGTTCTAGCTAATAAAGATCTTGCAGTCAGCCTAAAACTTACAGAAATTTCTCAGCAAATGAAAATTCAATATCTCTGTGCATGCTCACCACACCAGCAAGTTTACTAATGGAGGAGAAAGTTCGACAATGGCCTCAGTTTGCAGGCAGATGGGTGGAAAGGCATTCGCAGGGGCTCATAAGTGACTGCATGTGGACCCCAAAGACTTGTTCTTCTTAAGGTATACAGGCACTAACTCAAAGTTGAAAATATATGTAGATCAGCAATAGCTCTGTGCTAAAATGCAGACATACATGTACAAAAAAGAAAAAAAATCTTGAAGCTTTCCAGCTGGCAAAATTAAGAACAGGTTTTCTCAGGATATAAGAAAAGGTTTTCTCAGGATATCAGCCAGGTGATTTGTGGATAGGCTTCCGAGCTTTCGAGAGCTAATGTCACTTGTTTAACTAGTTTAAATTTGAAAATCCAGAAAACTTGATACTGAACTTACTACCAAGACAAGAGGCACTGTAAGATTCGAGATCTAAATGGCAGCAAGTACAGTGAAACATAAATTTGATGTTCTTCAGGGGACCAAGCTGTAAAAACTTAAAATGTGGAAAAATGTAAAATTGAGGAAAACTTTGTAACATTTTGCTATGTTGGGACCATGAAGACTGAATGTATAATGTGGGAAAATGTAAAATCCAGGAATGTAAAATGGGGTTCCACTGTATAATTTTGTGATGTCAAATGAACAGAAATAACAGCAAAACATTTTCTCAATTTGGAGCTTGAAATAAGTTCATATTGAAATGAAGTTATTGAATCCTGAGGAACAGAACAGCAAAATTTGATACAAAACTCAAAATGTACAACCACAATAACAGTTATTGATGTATCTGTTACTATTCATAGCTGACTAATATTTACCTCACATGCATCCATGGCAATTGTTGCTAAATAATTTGGATCTTGCTTGTTCCACGCCAACCGAAGTAAAGGAGTATGCTGTGGATCTTCATATATGATTGTGGAGTGCTCCAAATGCCTCAAATCAAACATTCTGACAGAACCATCAGCTCCTGCAAAAATAAACAAATAATATGAAAACTACTTTCCTACTTAAATATTTCAACAATTACAATGAGTCAACATATTTTAGATCAAAACACTGACAGGTAGCATGGCGAAGTTGCAATCTGCAGATTTATGCCAATGAAGGTACAAAGTTTCTGGATGGGCACCCCCATAAGTCATGAATCCTAATTTTCGCCCTTGAATTCTCAAAAATTTGCCTCACAGGTGCTAAAAGCAGAGTTGGTGATCTACCATACCCTCATGAGAAAGCTGAATTCTACATGGTTCATAGTTTATGAAGAACAGGTTTTATGTGAACATAGTCTGGAATTTTTAGTTAATTTAGATGCATTATAGTGAAATATTGAGTAAGTTTTGGTTTTAATTGTTTCGATATATGTGAAATGGTAAGTTAAAAACTTCTACTTGTGATACACATACCAATTTTTTTTAAGTTCTAGTTAGATAAGTATTCACTACATGACCAATGCCCAGTATTTCAACTGAGCAATGGTTCAACATTCACTCGAGACAGAAACCATTTAAGCTCCCCAAATAGTGTAGGAGGAATCAGACCATCACTTGGAGTTGGGCAGGTGAGTTTAGAGATTGGAAAACATTGGATTTTGAGGTGGGGCAAGATGAAGAGTGAGCAAGCCCTGTATGAAGTCAATGACCAGTGAGGTAAGAGGTCTTCTTAGTGGAGAGGGAAACCAAGACTGATCAACTCTGTCCCAAAAACAAGCAAATGTAATAGGGATGGGCCGATATGAAATTTTTGCCGATACTGATAAAGTGTCAATATAAAATTTACCGAAACCGATAACAAATCTGATATAAAATTCCAAATGGTCCTTGAAGAACCTTAACGGTTCACTGACGTCTTTAATAAATGGGTTTCTTGAAGGTGATTGCAGTGCAAAAGAAGTTGCACATTTAGACATTTACTTTGTAAAAGGTAGGGCATGGAGATCGTCCATAAAAATTATAACAAAATGGCAGAATTTTGCACTAAATTATATTTAATAATATATTGGGTTGGTAAAATAATTGATAATTTTACTGTTAAAGTGATACACTGATATGCCTATATCAGTTGATACCAATAGAGTACCGATTAACCTGTCCCATCTCTAAAATGTAATGAATCCGAATGAGAAGGAAGCGAGAATTTTTGGGCACGATCGAGAATTGTAATCGAGGGGAATGCAAGACTTGATTGCCTGGTATCCTACTGGCATCCGAGATTGGATGGTTCCTTTAATAAGACTGTTGATAACACTTGCTAATGAACAGTCACCCAATGTCATGTAAATAATGTATATAACTTACAATAAATACATAGTCGAATAGGAATTGTTTGCCTTTGGAATCCATAAGAACCAACAGAGTACATATGAGTTAGTATGTACCACTACTGGAATTATGTACAATTTGTTCTCTTTTGACATCTGTTTGTTTGTTTCCAGGAGGAGTGTTGGTGCAAGACCACGGTAACAGAAACAAATTAGATATTTTTTAAGGCTAAGCCAGATTAGCCACAATAACATGGAATCGTATCGAAGAAAGACATTTCAGGACCGTAGAAATGGCTAGGGCTAATGACAATAAAACAATAATGAATAAGATAGCAAAGTTAATAAAAAACAACAGGATGACTAGAGAATCAGGAAATAACGAAGGGAGGGGGAAAAGTGAGGATAAAGGGCAGAAGTTCGCTATGAAAAGTGAAAACTTTGAGAAGGAAGCATTTATTATAGCAGCGGAAAGGATCGTGGCAAGCTTAGATGACAAAGATGACAAAATGGAAGTCAGGCAAAAAATGCGTAAAGTAATCGAACAACAAGTTCGAAATGAAAATATAAGGAAAATGGGAATAAAAGATAGGAGTTCAGGGCAAGAGAAAAAATACAAAGACCTTAGGGAAAGATTACATAGGGTGAAAAAATGGGTAAATGATAAAGGGGTATATATAATCAGATCGGATAAAGAAAACAAGATGGTAATAATGGGGAAGGAGGAATATCATAGGAAATTGAAGGAGAGTTTCGAAAATGCCGATTTTGAGGAAATTTCAGGGAACATGATCAACAAAATCAGGAATGAGATTAGGAAGGGGATTGAAACTAGTATTACCTTAGGAAGCGGGGGAAAAAAAGAAACTCCTTAAAGATGTTAAAGAAGGAGGCATTCCAACAGCATTTGGTATTCCCAAAACTCACAAGAAAGGTATCCCTTTAAGACCCATAATTCCAACATATGAGCATCCAGGATAAAGTTTAGCCAAGGTATTAGTTAAATGGGTTAGGAAAATGAATGAAGTCACCCAGTTCAGTGTCAAAAACTCCTTGGAGGTTAAAAAAGCTATTGAAAAGTTAGAACTCAAAAAAGAGTTCTAACTAATTAGCAGTTTCGACATGGTTAATTTGTATCCGAGTGTATACAGGGAAAAAGCCGCTGGTTGCCTACAGAGATGGTTGTTAGAGAAAGGGGTCAATATTTTGACAGCATGGGAGTATGTTAGATGGTTCACCCTGGTAACCGGATATAACTACTTCTATGTTAACGATAGGATATATAGGCAGAAAGAAGGGATGGCAATGGGTAATCCGGTATCCAGTATCATAGCCAGCATTTTTATGCATTACATTGAAAAGGCGGCCCTGGAGCAAGTAGGGGCTCATATCAAATTCAAATATACGTTGATGACATCCTAATAATATGAATGAGGGGAGGGCTAAATATGGTATTGGAAGGGTTAGGTGTGCAAGATGAATGGATCAAATTCACTAGGGAAAACCTTGTTGATGACAGGATCAATTTCTTAGATCTTAGCATAACAAAAATGGGTAAGAGATTGAGAACGGGAGTATACCATGAACAGTTAACCGGGGACCTGTACATTAACACCCAGAGAGGATTAAAACGAACGTATTCCTTAATTTCTTCATTAGGGCAGAAAGATTATGTAATGGAGAGGAGGAAAGAGAAAAAAAAAAGGTTTCAAGAACCACGAAATGGAAAGAATACTAAGGAAAGCACAGAAAATTATCAATACACAATCAAACATAGATAAGATTGAGAAAACAACGAGGGAGGGAGAAAAAGAAAAAGTATGGAGAAAGTTAGTTTTGTTGGGATTCTGTACTTTAAAGGGGTATCAGAAAAAATTGAGAAAACAGTAAGAGAATATGGGATTAGGTGTGGGATGAAGCCCCCCCCAGGAATATAGAGAAACATTTCACAGAATATATAAAGGGAGAAAAAAGAAAAGGAAACCCTGAGGAATCTAAAGGTGTATACAGAATTAAAAGTGAATGTGGCAAAGAGTATATCAGACAAGCAGGAAGAAGCATGCGTGTAATATGGGGGGAACACGAGGATGACATTAGAGAAGGAGTCTCCAAAACTGGGTTATCCGAGCATATAATCATGAGCGGGCATAAAATAAAGAAAGAGGTTATCAGAAAAGAAAACAAAAAATTGAATAGACACATCTACGAGACAGCGAACATTTGCACCGGGAGGAATATAAAACTTAACAGGGATGATGGTAACTTGGAGGAAGGATGGGCAAAACTTTTCAAAAAAATGGGACAGAGCAATGAAAAAAGAACGAAAGATTGGATTTCATGTTACTCCGGAAGTTGTCCGAGCGGTCGGTGTGGAACCGGAGTTCGAGTTGGAATGGTGATGTAATGGAGGGGAAGGTGGATCAGCGAAAGAGGGGAAATTTCCTTCACGACTTCTCAAACAGGAGTTTTTCAACGGTGCTGGCTGTGCAACTGAAAGTGTTTTATCAATTTTGTAAGACCCTGGTTCTAAGAGGTCACTTAGGAAATGGGGAACTTTTTTAAAATGGGATTTTTAACTGGTTGTTTTTAGACAGGAATGTTGTCAGGGATTGTTTCAAGTGTTTCTTAACCAATACCTTTAACCTAATCCTTTTTTTTAACACTTAGTGAAGTGGCATTATGATTAGTGCCTAAAAAGTATATGAACCTGATGAAGGGGGCAGTTGTACCCTGAAACATTGTTTTTTTAAATCTTCATACTCACTCACGTTAAGTAATTTCAAAATTTTATACTAATTTAGTATTGCTTATATTTACCATAAATATGTGGCTCTAGGTATTGGCTAATACCAGTGGTGTTGGAAAGTACCGGTTGGAATATATTTACCAAAACCTGCCGATATGTCTCCACCAATTTGGTCTTTCACACATGTCTTAAAACATGTCAATGACATTTCTTTCCTTTCCTCCTCATATTACAGCTTCAAGTGCAAAACTGCTGCCATGCATGGAACACAAGTGTGTCCTCCAAAATCAGTTCTTGTGCTTTCTCCTAAAATGCCAGCACTCCCAGTATGGGCCTAACAAGCTTGAACCGAAGTGATTTACTGTTCTCATTTTCTGCTTTCCAGACTTTGCAAGCAGCCTTTTCTTTTACCAGAACCTGCCAAGCTTGGCAGTGTATCCCAATGCAAAATGGCTAATGCTGTAGTCGGAACCTTTTGTTAAATAAATAAATTAATGCAAGTCATGTATTTAGGTACATTAGATTTTGATTTGATTTGATTTTAAAATTTTTGGGTGCGTCAGCACTAAGGCTATTTTGCACCCGTTACACTATACGGGGTCCAACCCCTTACCGTTACACGTAACAACTCTAACGTTGCTTAATTAAAATCATAAAAGATTAAAATGTTCTGACTGTTGTTAAAAGCCGAGGCTGCAAAGAACACTCAGCACATATAAGGACAAAACACAGGACAACACAAACAAAATTATACTGGCCATGGGGCCAGTCGCCAGAGTCTCGTTAGTCTTTAGTCCAGGGTGCACTACGTGGAAGTGAGGTTGACTTTTGGGCGCCTACGTGGAAGGTACCCCCTTACACCCCAGGTACATTAGATAGAAAAGGATCTACCAACATATGATTGTCTATAACTATATTAATAATAATTTACACACATGTCAAGAAACATGTAAATGAGCTGAAAAGTAGGAGCAGTAGGTAAAATAGGATAAATAGGACTTTTGCTACAATCATTCTTCCACCAACATCAACATTGCCAGTGTAGATAACTCAAGCACTGACTTTTGCCTACTACATAGACTTTAGTTTAACACTGGTCTCCTGATTGCTGATCAGATATCAAGCTTGAAACAAATTTTAAACATTAAAGCGTTTATTACAAATAAATGAAATAGCAAATAGGGCAAACAATATCCTCATAACAACTTACCCACAGATGCAAACATATCACGACCACCACCAGCCCTGCTGAAGGCAATGTCATACACTTCCTTGTCGTGTGCTATAAGCTGGGTTTTGACATGACCAGTCACCACATTTACACGACCAAGAACCTAAGAAGTAATAAATGCACATTAAACATTTATACTTATAATGTTTTTTAACATACAAAAATATACCATTTTAATGCTTAAATTGGTTCCAACATGTACAAATGTTATGAAATTTTTCCTGAGTTACATTTTCCTGCATTTTAAGTTTTTCATCTTGGTCCCCTGAAAAACGTAAAAACAAAGTTCCACTATTGACCTAAAAATAAAATCGTAAGGATGGATGAAAAGCACAGTTTAACATCTGTTCCACAAAAGTAGAACATTAATATTTTACAAGCTAGGGCCTTGTAATAGAAATATGGAGACAATATGGAAAAATTAATTTAATTAAAACTTTGGGACATAAATTATCTTCTTGAATTGGAAAAATCTGGCTTAGATAATACACAGAATTTCTACCTGTTATCTGCACAAACTTCCTGCTGAAATAATTGATTCTCAGTTATATCCCCCTCCCACCTCGAATACATGAAAACAGAGAAAAATAAAACAGACAAAAGTTGCAGCTCTTGCTTGGAAACTTAAATTAATTAAAGTGTGGAAATCTTAATTATTGAATTCAAGTAGTTACCTACATGTATGTTTTTTTTAAAAAAAATAATCATCGTATTTTTAGTTTTACTGACAAAAAATGTATTTCTTTTTTTAAAAAAAATATTATGTGTGATGTTTTGAACTGTACCAATATTTCACTTCAAAAATTTCATAATTAACCTTTAGCTGCCAAACCTCTCGCGTGCCTGTATTCTCATTCACGCCGGCACATTTTCAAGCTTGCGCTTTTCAAACTTGCTGCAAAGTACAAAAAAATCGTAACTGAAAATCTAATTGTCATAGGCAGATGAAATTGGTCCTGTTTTCTTTCTTAAAAATCCACTCCCTAGTTATAACCACACTGCCATACCAGTCAGAACAAAAACTTGACACATAACTGCCATAAATAAAAATCAGAATTTAAGTAGTAAAATCTTAGTTTAAATTTTTTTGAAAACTAGATAAACATACCTGACCAGTTTCCAAGCCCCATATTGTGCATGTTGTGTCAATGCTAGAAGTGCCTATGAGATTCGGATCAACTTCATTCCAATCAAAAGAAGTTAATGGTGCACAAAAGTCAGAATTCTTGTTCTGTAAGTAGAAGACAAAATGAGGTCTGTAAATCAAAGCGTGAGTGGCACATAAAGGTGTACATGCATTCTACCTACATCAGTATTTCCAAACCTTTTCTTTTTTTGGCAAACATACTTCTATGACAACCTGTTCATGATAACACATCTACAAATAGAATATCAATACCTATATATCATAAGATTAACAAGAGAATATATACCTGCGTAGTCTTACACACCCTTCCCCTCCAATTCTGCTGTTGATTGATTGATTGATTTGCTTTATTTTACTTCACTTGTAGTTCCACTTTTGGCAAATTTGTGAAGATGAGGATGAGTGATGACATGTTGAAATTGATGAATGGACACTCACAAACATGACCAGGTCAGGATTCAAACCTGGGACACCTGTCGTCATAGCACAATGTGCTAACCACTCCGCCACTGGGGCCGGTTAATTCTGCTGTTAAAACTTCATTTTTGCCTTTCATATTTTGTGATTATCATTGACCTCTGCAGCAACATACCAGTTTGATAGCACCCAATCTATGCTGTATTTATGAAACATTGAAAAATGCTCTTAAGATGAGGCATTAATATTTTGTAATTATACCAATTTGCTTCTGAATTTAAAATCTTATGTGGCTAAATAAATTGAAAACTCTCAATATTTGGTATATCTGATAAATTTCAACACAAGCCATGTTAACAGGTACTTAATATGAAAATTACTTTATATTAAAGTAACAGGCCTTGGTAATGTAGTGGTTAGCATAATACAAAACAATAAAACAAAGCCAGGTTAGAAATTCAAGTGATGAATATACCGGGTGGTCCAAAAGTCACAGAATGGTCAAATATCATGAGAAATACACATCAAATCAGAAAACGAAAAAATACATGTTTAATAAGTGAAAGAAAGCTATTCAATGATATCACACTTGATTCCCCACCCCTGCCCCCTGGGGGTGGGGCAGGGGGCAACTGTGAAATTTGAAATGGAAACCCCCATTTTGTATTGTAGAATCGAATTCTACGTAAGAAAATAACCGGGTTTCTATACTACATTTCGCACAACCCAGGAACAACGACGTGGACGTAGTAGTATTTTGTTCCCATTGGGGTGCTTGTTTTAGGTGAGTCTCCTTGCCTCTGTGGTGACCGGAACTTAATTACCCGCACACCACCGCCTTTTCTCCGTTCCCAATGTCGAAAAGCATAAACATCTGAATTGTTCATTGTTTACATCACGGCCCATTTTTTGTTTTTCTTCCATGCTCCCATAGGGCCACTCGAAGGCGATTGGTCTGCCATCTGGCGACTCTATGTGGGCATGCAATTACCTTGACGTGTGTTGGCAGTTTGCTGCATGAGCAGTTCCCAACCAACAACGATACACACACAGTGGGCTTACTCATCGTGCCACCAGGTCAGTTCAGCATGAGGAGCTGCCTGTAATCTACCATGGTGAAGGTCGCGTGCTTAAGGCGATCGTTGTTTAAGAGCTGAGATCTTAAAGAATGTGAAAGTGGGCGGTCAAATTTAGTTTCAGTAACCCTGTGTGCATTCATACTGGAGTATTAATAAGTCTACGAAAGAATAGAAAATCCATTACTGTTCGTATTCTGTCAACGATGGCATTGTCAGAGAGGGAAAGGATAACAGTTCTCATGATGCTGGGGTTTGGTGATAGGGAACGATCATACGGAGACGTTGCGCATTTATTCAACGATACGTTCCCAAATCATGCACCTATTTCCAAATCTACTGTTTATCGAACCGTTGATCGCTTTGAAAGAACTGGAGCAGTCAGGGATGAACCACGATGTGGAAGACCTAAAACTGCTACAAACGAGAAATCTTTGGAAGTTCTAATGCATTTCCAAGAAAACGCCCATATTTTGAGTCGAAATGTAGTTCAAGAGACCGAAGTAAGTAAAACATCTATCCTTAGAATTGTGAAGTCGCATCGGTATCATCCGTACAAAACAAAACTAGTGCAAGAACTCATCGGAGACGACTATGATCATAGACTTGAATACTGCAAGGAAATGATGCTACGATTCGACAGAAATAATCAATTTCTGTGGTGGACTTGTTTCTCCGATGAAGCTACCTTTGAGTTGAGCGGATCTGTCAACCAGCATAACATGAGGTATTGGGCCACAGAGAATCCCTACTGGATGAGGGAGCATCGTACACAGTACCGGCAAAAAGTTAACGTTTGGGCTGGAATATTGTGTAATCATATTATCGGGCCATACTTCATTGATGGCAATTTGACATCTGAAAAATATGTAAATTTGTTGACCAATGAGATAATACCTGAAATACAAACTATCATTGGGGATGCATTCGCGAATGTTTGGTATCAACAAGATGGAGCTCAAGTTTATTTTGCTTTAATTGTTTGCAATGTGCTGAACAACGTTTTCCGTTACAGGTGGATTGGTAAGAGGGGCACCATAGAGTGACCACCAAGGTCACCCGATTTGACACCTCTTGATTTCTTCTACTGGGGATACTTGAAAAGCAAAGTTTTTGAAACCCAACTCGACTATATCGAGGAATTGAAAGACAGAATTCATACAGTGTCAAATGCAATTAGTCTGGGAGATGTTACAGAATGTTTCCAATGGTGTGTATCTTCGGTTGGGACTGTGCCAAGAAAAGGGGGGATACCAATTTGAGCAGGAAATGAACTGAGGTTGGCGAGAACACGAAACGGTGAGAGGTGAGGGGACTCACCTACAACAAGCACCCCAATGAGAACAAAATACTACTACGTCCACGTCGTTGTTCCTGGGTTAAGCGAAATGTAGTACAGAAACCCGGTTATTTTCTTACGTAGAATCCGATTCTACAATACAAAATTGGGGTTTCAATTTCAAATTTCACAGTTGCCCCCCACCCCACCCCCTGGGGGTGGGGGTGGGAAATCATGTGATATCATTGAATAGCTTTCTTTCACTTATTCAACACATATTTTTTCGTTATCCGAATCGATGTGTATTTCTCACAATATTTGACTGTTCCGAGACTTTTGGCCCACTAGGTATCTTTATCTGTGGCTGTTTTGTCAAATATTTCAGCAGTTCAACCTGCATCTTCAACATCATAATTATTAATTAATTAATTAATTATTAATTAAGCAGATACGTGTCAGGAAAGAAACTACGAAATGAAGTGGAACACAAACCAGAAGAAGAGTATGCAATATTTTAGAAGATTCGTCAGACAGAGGATCATATATTTGACAAGTTACTGAAAGTCTCCGAGTAGTTGGGAAAGAAATCCATGTAGCCTTCCTAGATTTGAACAATACAAACTTCTGCAAGTCCTAGAGGCCAAGTCAGAAGGAAAGACAAGGAGAGGTTGACCACGTATTCAGTGGGAAGAGTATGTGGAAAAGATTTGTAGAAAGAAAAATAAAAACATACTGGAAATTTGAAAACTTGTCTCAACAAAAACAGCAGCAAACAAAATTTGTATAAAGGGACCCAATGGGACAAAAACAGCAAACAAGAATTGGATAAAGGTATCCATTGTCTAACATTAAAAGGTTCGTAACTGTATTTTTGTTACATAGATTTGCTTTTCTGCCACTTTTTTCTAATCACAATGATGAGGTAAGTGATGATTAGACAAAATTGATGAAGGAACGCTCACGAAGTGCAGAGATTCGAACCTTGGAACTTCAAGGGAGAGATCAAAAGTTGACAATTTAATATGCTTGGCTACCAAGTCAGCCAACAGCAGATGGCAATAGTGAAGAATAAAGAAGAAAAGTAACAGAAAATAACTAAATAAATTATGCAAAAATTAAAATCTTTTAGCATTCTTAATGTTGTATGAACTTTTGGTTCCCTAATGACTGTTGTGAAAGCAACATTAAAATCAATCAAATGAACAAAGAAAATCACTTATCATGCGCCATTGAATATGATAGAATAAGTGCACATCAATTTAAAATTTAGTATTTTTATACAAAAAAGAGCTGCTAAAATAAATTATTCAGTAACATACACAGAAGTACAGCCAGAAACTTTATTATTGTTGTTATTTATTGATTTAGTTTATTTTATTTCACTTTTCTACCAATTTTGGCTAATCATGAAGATGAGGGTGAGTGATGATATGATGAAATTGATGAAGGAACTTTCACAAAGAACACCCATGCACAGGCCAATATTCGAACTCTGTACCTCTGACATCAAAGTACAGGTGTGACAACCACTCTGCCATGGAGGCCAGCACAGCCTGAAACACCATCCAAATGCATGTTTGTATTTCAGCACTATGTGACTGTATAAGTGTATAGTGATCCCAATGATGTGAGAAATTTACATATAAACAACACTTGTCAAAGAACACATTAGAATACTTGGGAAAACCAAAAAAAAACTCACATGTGATCATTGATCACTTCAAATTTTTCACTCTAAGCACAAGCATGAGAATGTGTGCTAATATTAGAAACCTTTACTCTTATTTACAATGAAAAAAAAGAACTTACATTATTAAGTACACATTCTAGTCTGGTTTCTGGTTCACCTGCTCGCCAGACACGCAAATAATCTCCACTAGTTGCCAGAAGATCTGGATACACCCCTTTCTACAATAAAAATTATAGAATATTATTGGAAGCAAATTAAACTTCTAAAACACTTAAGCAAATATATTATAAGATTCTTTGATTATCCCATACACATAATTTAATATAAAAAAATATATTACACAATAAGAACTATTTAATCTAATAAAGATTAACCAATTTTATTCCAAATCATCATCATCGCAATATCCAGGCAGAGACTTTTCAACTTAATTTATCAGATGAGAAAATATCCAGCACAACTGTTTTTCATTCTCTTTTTACATTTCACACATTTATTGTACTGAAATGCAGTTATGGTGTTTTGTTCTTAAGTTTACATACATCATTCAAGAAAAAGCTTAAAAGCTATAAAATTTTTAGTCATAAAGTTTATGTAGTTTGACATCTCACATAAAACTCCAAGTTTTGAAATTTTAAAAACAGTAGAACCATTTATTCTTTACATTAAATGGAAGAATATGACCTGGTACTGCATTTTACACTATTTTTTTTCAATCTATGGCAGTTTTTACATCGGTTATTCAATTTGAATACAAAGTAACCAGATTTCATTTCTGTCATTAACAATAAAAATAACAAGCTTTCTGCTTTTTTGTAACCTGAATGAAATTATGTGAATTCCAGGGAAGGGAAAATTTCTTCTGGAAATGATCAAAACCCTCAGCCATTCCATTCCTTTTCACATGTTACAAGAGAGTAGGACTTGGGCATTGTTTTCGGTGTTGTCTCAGTGCCATGAATCACAGCAGAAAACAGTAGGAACAATGTATACAAAATCAAAGGAATAAGCTGCCAATCAACTCTACAGGGCTCGCTGCTTACAACAATCTGCAACATTGATGTCTCCACTGGTGCAAATGCCACTTGACACTTTGACACGACTGGGAGGAAGATAAAGATCAAGTTTGGTGGATGGATGTTCAATACATAGATAACTATACATGATATTTTAGTTTTATCTGTTTCGTTCATTAGCATACATATGAAGGTGTAACATACTCAAATTACAAACCAATATAACAATTGTTACTATAATTAACAAGAAGAGTTTGAAAATACCTTTGTTATGCCTGCAGTATTGTGGGATAGATAGGAAAGCCCTGTCGTTAAATAGAGGTAGGGTAAAGTTCCCCATGCATATAGCACCTTGCCATGAAGGCACATTCAGGGGCCCACATATTCTTGATCTCAGCCATTTTGGAGGTGATGTGATGAGCACCACACTCTTTACACCCCCCGTACTCATTGATTTGAGGCTGGGTGAGCCCCGGAGCCACTTTATGCAGGGACAAGGCCAGGGGAAACAAACCCAGGTCTCCTGCGTAGCAGTCAGCAAAACTGATTTCATCTTTCTACAGCAATCAGTTCTTGAGCTACAAAAAAATAATTATAAAAAAAATGCAGCAAGTTTTAAAAGCAAGTATGTGTGAAAAGTTCCTGTCCTCAGAGGCTTTACAGACGCACACGGCTCCACCCACTAAAGGTTAACTGGTATGTTCTTACAAAGACTACGCCAGATGTACCATACTACATAATGAGAGAATGACTTCCTAACACTTAAATTGAGTAAATGATAAATCCAATTGTCATTGGCCATTCTGCTATTGCATTCTTTTCCCTTCTCATTCGCCAAAACAGCCCCACTACCAAAATCTTCTATACTTACATTATCTGGAATCCACATGATTTTTGTGGTAGGATATGGATGATCAAAAGTACTTTTTGGGCTGAATTCAGAAGTATCTTCATCCAAAGACACAATTTGGACCTTATTATTATATTCCTCCATAAAGCTGCCTAGAGCTAACCTGCACAATTAAATTAAAATACATACAATGTGTTAAATTTCTAGATCAGATGAATGACAGTTCACTATTTTTATTTTATTTAAATTTAAAATATGGAATTACAGAATGTCTATTTTTTTTAAATCCACAATTAATAAAAATCATAAAGTGAATAAGAGAAGTAATCACATGATCCATTTCCCCCCTTTCCTTTTTACCTCATAAAAAAATAATTTTATGCAACACCTTTAAGAGTTAAAAGTTATCTTCAAATTTACTGACATGTCCAGAGTACCAAGTATTTTGTCCAATCCTTATTAAAACTTGAGGTATCTAATTATCAGCAAATGATGTAAGCCATATTTAATCAAATCAGGTAAGAGCATGTTTGAAGAAGAAAATATTTTTTCACCTACCTGAACCTTTTGTCTGGACGAACAGACCAGTTCATACTGTACAAAGGCCATGGAGCTTCATATTTGTAAATTTCTTTTCTTTTTGGTGGGGCCCCGTGGACAGCCATACTCAAGGCTCTTTGCAGTGGTTCTGTAAGGCATCAAAATTACGGGGCATATTCATAAATTATTTCTGCCACATCATTTCTAAATGAAAGCTAAAACCACACAATTCAAACCAAACTAAAAGTAGTAATTATCTGAATGATAAAAAAAACAACAATCAAATGTTTTTAGACATGAAACATAATGATACATAATATAGCATTATGGATGCTGTGTAAAGCAACATGAAAATAAAAAAGAATACTTCAATTATAAAAAAGTCTAAATGCATCCCTCGGAAGTGTCAGAAAATATTTATTAAAACACAAGACTGTACTTACTTGATAGTTTTCCATTTGCTTCCAAATTTTGTTTCCATAGCCAAGGAGGGAATTCCAAGCAGTTTGTACATGTGTATATTTAAAATGGTGTGCTAAAAATTTCAATTCCCTTGTAAGTTACAGCAGCCATTCCAATTTGCCTTTACACTTAAAGTCACTAGATGTGGGCCTTATTTCACACATGTGCTTTTCCATTGATACATGGGAGTTGCTTTAGTGATAATGATCTGTACATATGATTCTAGGGAGCCTTACTGATGGCATAGTGGTAACACTGTTACCTTGAATTCAAGAGATCCGGAGTTCGATGCCTGGTTCGGATCCCACTTTAAACTGTAGGTCGAGTCCCGCTTAACCTAACGGTGCATCAAGTGGACTTAAAACAAAAGTCAATAAATAATAATGATTCTAAACTTACACTTAAAGAGCACATTGTTGCATGTGCCAGAAAGGCAATGCATATGCAATACTTCGCTACACAGATGTAATGATGTAATCCAGTAGCATTCTCTCTGTTTTGCATATTCTCTTTTCTTTCATCCATCATCTAGCATTGCTCTTCCACCTGCAACGTGGCAACTCTTTCTCAAATTTGAAAGCATTCTAAATCATTTTTCAACTATCTGGGCTTCATTATGTGCCTCAGAGACATGTCTCACAGTCATGTTACTATCCTTTGCTACCATTGACTGAATTTGTCAGGCTTTTAGATTGGTGCACAATAGCACCACCATGCTCTCCCTTTAATGAAGATAGAACTAAGCTTTTATCTTTGCCACTTATGTGCAATACCAGTCCAGTCCACCTCTACAACAGAAAGCAAGAAGCAAAGAATGTTGAAACTTTCAAATGCCTGTGACAGATTGGAGTTCAGCATACCATTCAATTTCAATGGTGAAAATAATCTGAGGGATAAAAAATGCCCCCCACCTAGTGGTTGAAGGACCTTGTAGTTGGTGGTGGGACTTGCAGGCTCTGATGATCCCCTAGGCTATACCAGCGGTAGCATAGCTACTGGCAAGGTCTCCATGTTGGGCAGGCTAGTGGGTGAAGAGCCAGACTAAGAAGCAACCTAGCGGTCAACGGCTCCAAAGGTGGAAGAAGATGGATGGTCATCTCAAAGGCTGAGAAACCTAGAGGAGTATTACCTCTTTAAAAAACCTTGGTCCATCTCACTTCGGATGGTAGCACCTTGTAAGGGCCCCTTACCAGGGATACAGTGAAGACCTCACAAGGCATCTGTAGCGGAGAAGGAGACCTTCGGAATGGCAGAGATGGCGGAAGAGGCAACCCACCCTCTTGGGATAAGAGGGAAACCACTGCCTTGTGGAGAAGGGAAACTTCAAAGGCTAAGGTAGTAAACCCTGAAAGAAAATCCTGGTCCCCCAGGTTGGGGGTTGGGCACTGTACTGACAACTCAGCCCTGGGAAAATCCAACAGTTACAAAACCTCAATCAGAGCCTGAAAAGGATGGACATAAACTAAGACGACCAAGGTGAAAGGATGTGGATATTGAGATGGGTACCTGGAATATCAGAACACTTCTCAAACCAGAAGCCCTGAAAATAGTCATGGACCAACTGATTAAATATACTATAAAGATAGATGCCACACAGGAAACAAGATGGACAGATAATGATATATGGGAAACATATATCAGGACAGATAATGATATATGGGAAACATATATCATAACATAACAAAAAGAAAGGAAATAAAGAAGCAGGGGTGGCCTTCATAGTAGAGAGAAGAATGAAAGAGAACATAATTGATTTTAAACCCATAGATGAGAGAATATGTAAAATAATAATGAGAACTAAATTCTTTAATATAACTATTATAAATGTCTATGCACCTACAGAAGAAAAATAACAACTAATAAAATATGACTTCTATGATAAACTAGAAAAGACCATAGACAGTGTATCATCCAGCGATGCGAAGACAATAATGGGGGACCTGAATGTACAGATAGGCAAAGAAGAAATTTATAAAGAAACAATTGGAAGGCACAGCTTACATGAAAATTCCAACGATAATGGTCATAGACTCATTGGCCTGGCAATTGGTAAAAAATATGATAATAGCATCCACAATGTTCCCAAGGAAACAAATATATAAAAATACATGGAGATCACCTGATGGAAAAACCAACAACCAAATAGACCATGTATTGATAGACCCAAGGAGGGGAACAAGCATTCTAAATGTATGATCATACAGAAGGGCCACTTGTGGAACAGGCCATTACCTAGTCAAAATAGTCTTCAGAGGACAAATAACAAAATCACCAAGAAACAAAACAGAACCAAATCACATCTACGATATTAAGAAACTAACAGAAGAGAAACATAGTGAGAGGTTTAAGAAGGAATTAGCACATAAACTAGAACAAGTAGACACAACCAACAAGAAAACGACAAAAGATTGATTGATTTTGGAGGGGAAAGATCAGTGGGGAGAAGCGGTTGGAGCAGATGCAGTACAACTGCTTAGAACTAGGAACTGGAAGAGAGGAGTTTTGGATAGGATGTAAGAAGAAGAAGATGATAAAAAAAGCCAGTACTATTCCAAATTCCTCCCTTATTTTTATATGAAAATTTAAAAACACCCTTTGCATTCCAACCCATGATGTAGCAATAATTAAATGAACTCATACACCAGCCACTCCATGAATTCCATTCTGGATCCAATATCAAGCATTGAGGATAATTGCAGAGCCACTTACAAAGTTTGTTTTATGTTTAATTTATGGGTAGAGGATAATCAGAATTGAGACTATAGTCTTACATGATCTAAATTGAGCATTCACTGTAAATCATACAAGTGTGTAGGTAAGTTTAGTTTACAAGAAAAGAAATTGCTGAAACGAATGCTAAAGTTTCTCTACATTTCAGAGTTTTAAACCTTTTTGCTTGCTGGAAAGTTTTAGTTCCTGCCTCAATGGTCTTTACAAACATCCCTTCAAATAGTACATTAAAATTTTATCAAAGTTTGAATGCATGCAAGGTAATCCTTGCTTGAACAAGAATATTACAACACAGCTTATATTTTTTTAAATAGTACATTTAATCAACGCATAGATGTTAATGTTTGTCAATCAACTTGTACAAGTGCTCTTGCAAATATGTTCAGAGCAAAAGAAGTGCCAGTGAAGTTGGGTTCATTCACAACCTGTATGATAAATTGGACTTAAACCAAAAACTCAACAATCTGTATGTCTATGAAAAAAGCAAAGAGCACCTAATTGACACAGTGAGCTTTTACACTGTTTTCATACCTGTGGCAACAGTATATACTAATATTTATGTGTATGTATGTTGGGTCAAATCACCTGGTGCATATTAAATGTTTAGTAGATTAGTAAAAATACTTTGAATTTTGATGATGTTAGAAGTGAAACACTTTCTAGATCCAACAAAGTGTTTGACAAGATGCAATCTATTTTGAATGGTTTGACAATTTAAAAAAGAAAATGAAACTTATTTATTGTCTGACGTAAGTAATTCACAGCAAAGAAAAAAATATTTGTAATTATAAAGGCCATCTACTTTAAATATGGTGAATGTTTTGTGAAAGCAATGTAAAGAAAACAGACAAAGTAGTAATTTCTTTCCTCAGAATACTCATATATAGATGTCCAGCCATTGAAAGCTTTTGCAACACGAAATTCTATCTACTCACCATCAAGTGTCAGATCTGACATTTCTTTACAGAATTATGAATGGACAACTTTTCACAAACCAACTCTTGCCACTTTTTCACATCTGGATCCCATGTACCAACAGCAAATGCAACTATTTATTTTACACTAAGCTTCCAACGTTATCCATAGAACAAAGATCACTTATGTATAGGCTACAAACCATGTACAATTCATTCCAGGCTTCCATCTCTCCAAGCAGGCTTTCAGAATGGCATGCATCAAGCAACTGAAGAGTTATCAATATTTGTTATACCCTAGTTATTGTTTTTATTCTTGTTTTATACATATAGTGTATGTGTGTGTGTACGCACGAGAGTGCCTCTCATTTGTTAATATATTTTTCTTTCTCTGTTGATATCCTGATATAAAGTGGATTTTCTCTGTATTCAGGATTATTCAAATAAATAAATAAATATGAAGATTCTGAAACCAGCTGCCTTCTTGCACATAAGCTCAAGAAACCAATTTGTTCCACACTGAGCTACTGATGGGAATTTCCATGTAACTGACCTACTCTGTTTTCTGTATTTCTCATCCTCAACACTTCCTATCAGAGTTGTTTTACTGTGTGAAGCTATAACAATGAGGAAAATGTCTGGAAATAATTCTCCACAACTTTGAGAAGCATGAACAGACTTGTTCTACAGAAAACCTCAATTGAACTATCACATATTATCTCATGTAAGAGAACAGCACTGCACTTGAAATAAGAGCTAATTACTAAGTTGGACCACCCAACAACAAAGTGTTTGCACTAAACTCAGCAGTAGAATATGTAACCAAACACTAAAGACCTGGATCAGAGCTTTTCATCAAATAGAAGTTAATAATACAAGGTAAGTGGATACACGCAGTTTTGTTCTGTAAGAGTAACTAAAAATACAAAAGGTAATCACTCAACTATCACACTAGTATACAATAATGAACTGCACAAATAATCTGACACTGCTTTCCAATATACTGTATTATTCTAAAAATAGTATTAAAACTAAGGCCGAACCTAACCCTTTACAGCAAAAGCATCCAGGCAAGTACATTTCAAATAAACCACCACCTCAGGACCACCACCACCATAAGTAATCTTATCCCTGAACCTACCCAGCTATGTATTCACAAGAAGCAGCATGTTGAAAGAGAGTATGAACCCGAGAATTAAAGTTCTGTGATAGCAGAAAGAAAAATCTTGAAAGACTGCATTACTTTCTTCTTTTTTTTACTTACATTCCAATATTAACCTCATTAAATAAATACTAACCCATTCTAGCTGATCTCTGATATATGTTAACAAGGTTATTTTTTGTGTATGTACTCGGAACTTTGTGGTAGGCACTGCTGAGAGTAATCTGTCATGAGGCGCACCCCTACGAAAAATGATAAATCACAAGTAACAATGCTGTCACATATTAAGTACATAGATAATGTTATCTATAAAAAGGATGTGCACTGGATTACATTATGTAACCAGGATCCTAAAACCATCACATACCATGATGAATGAACAAACTTGAAACTTATTTTTAAATTACTATGACCATGATTTCAGTATTCACTCCTATTTGTCATGAGTACTTTAGTTATGACTGCTAATAAAGTAAAAAAATGGAAACCAAGACACAAGCATACACATACAATGTCCAGTGATCTAGGATTCCCTTCCTTTAACAGTTATTTTATGCCTTATTTCAAAAACTAAAAATAATAGTAATGAATTGATCACACTGTTGTTTGATAGCAGTTTTTGAGAAACTACTAATGGCATTATCATCGTTCTTGTAAATACCCTTCTACAAATAAATGATAGTTAGAGTGGAACAAACTATTGAATACAATAGTCATTTGTAGCATTGCTGAGACAACATTACAACTACTAAAATTATGAAACACTCAAATCTCAAGATCCATTTCATCACAACCAACTTCAGAAACTGTTCACATCGAATAGATTACATTTAAAGACAATCTTCACCACGATCTACGTTTCCATATTAGAATTTTAAAAAAGGAATTTTCTGCCATACACTTGAACTGTTTCCATGTCATCTAAGGAGATTTTTATATAAGATGCCAATGTCTAAGAAATGTGACAATAAACATGAAAATAATTTGATTGTAGCAGGAAATACAAAATTCACTTCTTGGACAGATATTGGATGTTAAAGGTAAGAAGAAATTGCATTCAATATGCCAGTCCTTCACTTCCACATACATACAATTCAATCTTTCTGTCACACTACAAAAGTAAATTCCATAAAGAGATCAAATAGCATATACGAAAACACAAGGTGATTTCATCAGTTCATTTATCATAATGATTTTATCCTCTTTTGCTCTTATGATAAAAAATACACTATGCGAGCATAAATTCATTGCTATATTGGATAATATCTGCACTCTGTATTCAAATGTTGGCTCTTTCAATTAATAATTCTTCTGCTTTATACAATGGTACAGAGTACAAAATATTTATTTTGCTTTATATTTGCATTGGCTGATACTCTTTGGTCACTAGTACCAAATTTCACACAGTTACATATGAAACTTGAAGCATTAAAAAATTGCACTTCAGTTTACAGTTGCAAATTACATCAAGATCCATATTTAACCCGGGAGAATGTACGTGGTGGGTATTTCACCGCAATTTTCTTCTTTGCTCACTTTTTGCGCATACATGTTTGTTTGGTTCCTACACCCCACCCTATCCATGCTGGACATGAAGAAGACGCGCTGGCCAGCCAACCATTTTTACAGTGGCCTTCTACCATTTAAAAGGCAGAGTTTAGTTTATTGTGCGGTGTTTTTGACCATGCGCGCCTTCTCGTGTTCTAGATTTAACAATAGATCTTTATTGTATTTTCCATTTTCATTATGAACCTGGAAGAAATTTATAGACTTCTTGAAGTCGAGGAAGAGGAGAAATATGATAAAGAGCTTGGAAGGCAATTCGAATGAGTCAGGCGATGAAGAATGTGAATCAGTAAAAGAAGGAACATACATCCACTGTTCACTCTGCATGTGCGGTGAGCGCAGTTTTTTAATGTACGGAATTTGCAAATGGAAATCTTGATGGCGATGAATGTGGAATAAAGAGGTGAAATAAATTTAAAAAAGTAGTAGTAAACGTAGAAAACATACAATTGTAAATACCATTTAGTGTCATAATTGTCTTCTTTCTAAAAACTTTGCATCAAAGGTATATAAAATTCTTTTTCACAATTATATTGTATTCTTACAATAAAAAGCAAATAAAAGCAAAAACAGTTACCTAATAAATTTTGGTAAAATCGTGTTTTCTTCGCCTATTATATTCTTACAAAATGAACAAAACATTTTTTTAAGTGCGAAAACTCATACCAGCTTTATATATTGTATTAAAAAATGAAAATGAATGTAAAAGAAAGAAGGAAACAAAAAAATACAAAAACTAATTAAAAATATGATGAAACAAGTCCAATAGACCTAAATATTCGATTGCGGTCATTTTGACTGCATGCGCCTCCTCGTGTAAGATGTCGCCGCACGTGTTCTCCCAGGTTAATGGCTCTTGTCAGCAGTCAAAAAACCACTGCCATAAAGCATGTGGAGTGAGAAGCAAAGAACCAGTGACAAAACCAGAATTATAAAGTCACATTTTCTTCTTCAGCTGTGTGTCTGGAGTGAGCACATGAGAGCAAGTCTCTGCACAAGTGGTGATTCAAGAGGGCTCTACAGTGAGCTTGTGAGAGAATGTGAGTGAATTTGAAAGTTTTGATGCATCAGTACTTAAGCTATTTTGCACCAGTCACATTATACAGGATCCAGCCCCTTACCAAAACTAAAACTTAACTAATATAACATAACTGTAATGTTGGAGGACTAAAATATTCTTACTTTGGTTAAAAGCTGAGGCTGTGAAGGGGCACTCAGCACAAATTAGGACAAAACACAGGACAACACACACACAGCCCTACAAGGATTACACTGGCCGTAGGTCGAGACGTCACAGCCTCATTAGTCTGCAATATGCAGTCCAGGGTGTACTTCGTGGAAGTGATGTTGAAAATTTGGTGTACTACGTGGAAGGGTCACCCCTTACACACCAGCTTGTGAGAGGGAAAGTGAGTGCTGTTACTACCCATTCACAGCAGTGCTTTGCTCTATAACTCATTTCCTTCCCTTCTCTTCCATTGGGTAATTCCATGTCAAATCAACCAGTGCATAAACCTTTGATGTCATTGATTTGGCTAAATTGTGATATACATACTTCTTATCATCTGAAATATAGAATTTTTTTTTCATGTTGCCGGTTTTTGAATTACTGAAATTTGAAAATTGACAAAATTGCCCAAAAACCGCTCACCACTGAAACTTTAAATACAATTTATAAGATACCTGTTTCACTACAGGGCTTGGCATGGTCTCATTTTAAAGCTTATGAAGAGGGCTTTCATTTGATATACAACATGCTTGGTATGTTGCAAAAAAACAAATTTTGAAAGTTTTTTTTCAAAATGTTATTTTACAATTTCCAAAAAACTAAATTTTCAAAACTTTTATGCATATTGGTACACATCTACTGAAGGTTTAGTCAAAATTTCAAGGTGGTATCTCTCTGGTATCATGAGTGAGACAGTGTGTGAGTCATCCCTTTCCTCCAGTGACTTGTTTATTCCTGCTCTCCTATGCTTCTTTGTCCAACTGGATTTTTACTGCACTGATCAAATTAGCAGGCAAATGCCTGGCAAGAAAGACTATGTGAGGGACACAGATGGTAAATGTATCCACATTAAAAAAAGATTGATCCTGGGAAATCTGAGAGAAATATTCAGACTTTTTAAATCTAAATACCTGCTACTTAAGATTGGGTTTTCAAAATTTGTAGAATTAAGACCAAAGAGTTGCATAATAGCAGGAGCCAGTGGTACACACACTCTATGTGTTTGTACCACTCAAAAGGTAAAGTGTTCCCCTGTGCATAGCACTACGCCATGAAGGCGTATAGGGGGTGTGGGGGTTAACGCCCCACACTTCCTTGATCAGGTCGTGAGTGGGGGTGATGTGATCAGCATCACGCCCCTGACCGCCTTTACCCCCCAGGGTTTCCCCCAGGTACCCATGTTATTCGACGCTGGGTGGGCGCCGGGGCCGCTTCCACAGTTAGAAAAGTTCCCAGATTTGAACCGGCTGGGGATCGAACCCGGGACCTTTAACATGGTAGTCAGACGCGTTACCGACTGAGCCACCGCGGCCGCGTTTGTACCACTCATCAAAAACTAATGATAGCTGGAGCTCACTTAAATAAAATAACTCTCTCAGGACATGAAAATACATTAAAAACATACCAAGATTGTCTTTCAAAAATAATGTGTAGGGTACCATAACAGAAGTGTTTTCTAGATGAGTGTGATTCCTGTCCCAGCATAATTGATTTCAAGGAAGCCTTGCTAACAAGCCTTGAGGAAGAGATGATTGAAAATATAACCTACAAGCAGTGGATATCATCAGTGGATCGTTGTTCTCTTGAGACAATTACTAAATCCACAGAGGAATTTTTTCAAGATTTTTCAAATTTGTTGATCAACTTCAAGAGACACGATTTTATAGCCAAACAGCAATCACTATATATTTCTGAAAACAGAAGTTCTGTAGTGCATTATGAAGCTGTGGTGACGTGATTTTGCTGAGAATTACTAATTTATTTTGCAGGATGAAGTACAAGGGTTCAATTGCAATATCTCAATGGCAACAGTTCATTCATTTGTAGTATATTTTAAGGACAATGAAGATATTCTAAAACAGAAGAGTTATGTCTTTATTTCAGACTGCTTGATTCACAACACAGTGCTTGTCCATGTTTTCCAAAGAAAGCTTTTAGATTTCTTGAAAATTGATTGTCTGCCAAACTTACAGAAAGTATATTCTCTGATGGTTCAGCAGCGCAATATAAGAACCGCAAAAACTTTGCAAATTTGTGCAACCATCATTGAGATTTTGATGGCATTGCGGCGGAGTGGCATTTTTATGCAACAGCACATGGCAAGGGAGTGTGTGATGGTGTTGGAGGGACAGTAAAGAGGCTGGCAGCCAAAGCTAGTCTCCAGAATCCTCTTTCAAACCAAATCATGACACCATTCCAGCTATTTGAGTGGGGAAAGGAGAACATGCCATCAATAACTTTCTTTTATGTGACAAATGACGAATATTTGGAAGAAGAGAGACTTTTACAGTCATGTCTTGATGAAGCTGTAGCTGTAACAGGGACTCAAGAGGTTTCATGCATTCATACCAGTAAGAACACAAAAAGTGGAGACTAAAGTGTTTTCTGCATCTGAAGAAACTTTGGTGCATTGTGTTCCAGTTAATGCAGATGTTGAAAATGTACCCTTTGAACACATCACAGGTTTTGTAGCGTGTGCATATGATGCTAATTGGTGGGTGGGATGTATACTTTCGAAAGATGATGTATAACATGAAGTGCAGGTGTATTTCTTGCATCCTTGTGGTTCAGCACAGTCATTTAGTTATCCAAGGCAACCAGATATTCTTAAAATCCCTAGACATGCAGTCCTTTGCAAAGTGGACCCTGTAACAGCCACAAGAGGAGATGACACAAGCATCATACATTTTATCAAAGAAAGACTTTCTGTATCACTAACCCATTTAGTGGTATGTATGCTTCTGTATTTATAATGTGATTAGGTATGTAAAATATCTTAACTTAAATAATCGCATGGTCTTGAAAGGAATTCACTTTTCATATGATACCAAAAATATATCACCTTGAAATTTTGACTGAACCTTCAGTAGATGTGTAAAATTCTTGAAAATTTAGTTTCTTGGAAATTGTAAAAATTTTGAAAAACTTTTAAAATTTGTTTTTCACAACAAAACAAGCATGTTGTATATCAAATGAAAGCCCTCTTCATAAGCTTTAAAATGAGACCATGCTCAGCCCTGTAGTTGAAACAGGTCTCTTGCAAATTGTACTTAAAGTGTCAGCGGTGAGCGGTTATTCATTTTTTCTTGGTTGATTTGACTTGGAATTACCACATCATGTGTGGCCTTGCTCCACAGAGTATGGGGTACATGTACAGCTCACTGCTCAGGAGATGATCCCAATGAAAATGAAGTGACGTAGCAACAAGCGACTCCACTATTAGGGTTGGGGGGTGCACCCTGAGTGAGAAACACACATGGGCTTGCTGTAACCGGTGCAGTGATGCAAGTCATTTAGGGTTACCAGATGACCTCTTTTACTCAGACAAAACCTCTTTTTTGGGTCCTAAAAATGGTCTGGGTGGGTTTTTAGGAAAATTTGGAAATATCCTCTTTTCTGGGATAAAGACAACTGCTTAACTTCAAGATCTGTAACAAAATGTTATTAGTAAATAATTGTTAATATTGTTTCAGTTTTCAATTTCAAAGTAAAGAAAAACAACACACTCAGTTGCAAGCGAAAAGACAAGAAATTTTTCTTCCAACAAAGAAAAGATGATTTTTTGTGTCTCTTCTGTTGTTTCCACTTGCAATGTGAGGTGTTGATTTCAAAGCATTTGCAACATCTACCATGGCTTGTGGTGAGCAGAAAGTTTCTAACAATAAGTAAGAATATGCAATATGTTGCGGCTTACTTTGATTTGAGTTTCATGACAGAATTCAGAAATAAACGGTAATTTTTAACTGCTGTACTCTTAGCTGTTACATGGTAGTGGAGAAGTGAAGTTCTGTTGATCAGCAATCTGAACCATTCCAAAACGCAAATGTGTGTTTTAGGGACGACTTACAAATATGTATGGTTTCTTGACTTTAGGCCTGAAAGAAACAACTCTGAGGCAAAATGTCACTTTATGTTATTCTTTAAAAATAAGTGACCAAATTTCACAACCGTATAATATTACGGGCATAGTAAATAAATATTAGAATATTCAGACATTTGCCTTATTGAGGCCTATTATTAGTTATACAGAAATGGTGTAAAATTGTTTTACAGGGGTGTGTGATCTATAAGCTCACCAAAACACCAGTAAGCAGAAAATGTGTGTTCGAAGTGTTGCATCTTCACTGAGAGCAATGGCGTAGCAGCCGCCCCCGCAACCCTCTTTCTGCGCTCCTGAATTTTTATACAATTTCAGAAATTCAACAGATACTGTCGGTTATTTAAGGGAAAAGAATTGTGAAATAGACAAAATGTGGGTCAACAATGACAAAATTTGAACTCAAAATTCACTGAGGTGAGCACTAAATTAAAAAACCCGATCAATTTTTTTTTCTTGTCGGTGAACATAGAATACGTATCAACAGAGTTACTGTATTGTACAAGTCAACAGGCACCACAAATAACTTCTTCACGAATGCTGATTGATTGATTTGGTTTATTTTACTTCACTTTTCTGCCAGTTTTGGCTAATCGCGAAGATGAGGATGACGGATGATATTCTGAAATCGATGAATGGACACTCACAAACACCCATGTCCAGGCTGGGATTCGAACCCAGGACCCCTGATTTCATAGCATGATGTGCTAACCACTCTGCCATGGAGGCCGGCTCTTTATGACTGTTTTTATTACTTTTTTATGTGTGAGGTGGTCGAGTGGGTTCCCAGTAACATATAAGACGATGTCTGTGATAATAAGCAGGGGCATGCTGGCTCAATCAAAGGTGTCCCTGGCAACTTAACCCGTGGGCCCTCAGAAATGCCATATTAATTTTACTTGTGCTCGGATTGCCTCAAACACGAAAAAAATACCTCCTCTCACACCTTTAACACATTGACTGCCACCGTGTAACTGAAAATGTATCTCTTCTGGGCCAATCCGATTTTCTTGTTACTGACCGACTGTGAATGAAATGTGTATGCATAATATCTCAATACAATTGAAATTAAGCCCATTGTTGAGGTTTTTGTGGTGTGTATGCATTTCTATACACGCGGCGTAGGTTTTCAATTTGACGTTGTATGCCACGTGTATATGATTTCATACACGTAATTATTCGCTTAGTGTTACCACATTTTGTCTTGTTCTTTCCAAATATCACGCTGTTTTAAAATTTTGTGGTGATCAAAGTACCAAAATTATCAGACTACTTGAGCACTAGTGCTTTGTATGTTCCTCTTCCCCGAAGTATAATGAGTAGAAACAGATTTGAACTGCTTTTACGAATGTGGCATTTTGCAGACAATTCACATGCTATCCCTAATGATAGATTACATAAAATTACGAACATCACCAACAAACTCATTTCACAATTCTAAGAAATATACACACCAGGGGGGAAAAATGTGTCGACGAAAGTATGATACCATGGCGGGGAAGACTTTCATTTCGGCAGTACATACCTTCCAAAAAGAATAAATACGGAGTGAACGTTTTCAAGTTGCGTGCCAGCAGGAGCTATACATGGAACATTATTCTTTATGTTGGAAATATAAACGTCCGGTAACATGTCAGTTCCTGAAACTGATGTGTTACAGCTTGTAAGAGATCTTCTCGGTGACGGCCGGCGCCTTTACACAGATAATTATTACACCAGCGTTCCTCTTGCTTACCTTGCCATTGACAATAATATACATCTAATCGGTACAATTAGGTCTAACCGTAAATATTTGCCAGCAGATGTTGTTCAAGATAAATTGAGGAAAGGTGATATTGTAGGAAACTTAGGAAGGTGCGACTATTCTGAAGTGGACAGATAAGAGAGTTGTGTTAGTCCTATCTACAGCTCACTCTGCTGAAGAGGTAACTGTAACAGGAAAATGTGGTTCAGAAATTAGAAAACCTACCGCAATTGTTGATTACAATACTAGCAAGTCCTTCATTGACGTAAGTGGTCAGTTGGCTTCATATGGGAATGCTCTGCGAAAGACTACAAAATGGTACAAGAAAGTTATTATTGAATTTATATGGGGAACGGCTCTCATGGATGCCTACATTCTCTACAGTGACTGCATCCAGTCCAGTAACATACACATAAATGAATTCAGGAAACTTGTAATCCTAAATATTCTTTCTGAACAATTACCTCCTGGACAGCAACTCACTTTACCTGTGCAACAAGGCAGAAAAACTCCAACTCATCACTTGATAGACAAAGTAGGGGATAATGGAAGAAAGAAGCAAGGACGCTGTGTACATTGCTACAAAATCTATGGCAGAAGTGGAAATTCTGACTCGACAGGGAGGAAGTTTGCCGGGGGAGGTGAAGACAGTATGTGACAAATGTCCCAAAAAACCTTTTATGTGCCGGGAGTGTTTCAACAAAAATCATTGAACTTTCAAAGTGTACGGTACAAAATATGTCATCCTTATATCTATCTATATATCTACAAGGAACATAAGTTTACAAAAAAATATTATATAACGAATCGTTTTGTAAGAATTATGATGTACTAGCAATGTATTCCATAATGTATAATCGTTTGCTGTGAATTCCAACCAGAAAAAAATTTGTATTTACACATTTACCCTTCTTTTTTAGTTGTCAATACATTTGTACTAGTGAAAAGAATACGTAAGCGTAAATAAAAGTTTTGAAGATTTTTTTACTCCTGTAAGACATTGCAGAAATTAAAATTATTACTGCCCCATCTTAGCTGTACGCCACGGCTATTTAACAGTCATATAGTTTTGCTTGAACTGTGTATACATTTCCATACACGCGGCCAAGAATCAGGTTCTTGTTTGTGTATGGAGTAGCATACACGTGGCCCAGAAGCAAGAAGCCATGTGTATGACATATCATACACACGGCAGTCAATGTGTTAAAGATATACCATTTGTGGGAATCTTGTAGAGTATAAATTGTCTACAGTTATGAATCCGGTAGGAACATTCCGTTGCTCGGTCAGTCTCTTTTCTATTGGAAGATTCAGTTGCTCAGTCAGTCTGTTTTCTATGTCCACACGATAAACAATACACCTTGGCAATTCATGAACTTTTACCACTAATATTAGTCTTATCTCTTATGTGTGGTATTTAAAATGTAACTTCCCAGCTATAGAGTGACAAATTAGTTCAATTTTGTTTTATAATTGTTAAACACTTGTTTTTTGGACTGAAGGCCCATCCACTTCAAAGTGCAAAATACAAGTATTTATTATCCTTTAAACAATTCACCAAAAGAGTATTTCTTTGAATATCTGTGTATGAAGGCCTATATATGTAACCTAATTAAATAAAAAACACTATCAAGCAAAAAATACAAAATATGCACCACATATTTTGCTGCATGAAGCAACCCCCCCCCCCTCCTCTAAGAAAGAATTCTGGGTGTGGAACTCCGTTGAAGTAAAATAAAATAATTCAAATTCCTTCTTCTAGTTGTTTATCGGAGATTGAGACCATTATGTGGGGGAAAGAGTCAGATAATTGCTGTACGTCCGTTACCCTCAGATGTCATCGATGATATGTACATTTAGTATTTTTGATATTTTTTTTTGCCAAGGGGCCCCCAATGTATAACTTGCAGGGGGGCCCCAAGAAACTGCGCTACGTCACTGGTCAAAAGTTAACTTTTTGCAATCTAAAAATGTCCTCTTCTTTGAAGTTTGTCATCTGGTAACCCTAAAGTCATTCCCGTATATTATTTTTTAAATTCTCTGAAATACAGTCTATATAATACACAGGATAAGCAATACAAAAAGTATTCTGGACACTGGAAAAAAAAGCAGCAACCTGTAGCATGAGACACACGCTCTGTGTGATTCATGCAAATAAACTCCTACGCACTTCCAAAAGAACACCCATTGCAGTGGAAGTCTTTCTGCTACCCCTAAAATCTGCAAATGGACAGGTCCTTTCCTTTACTCTAGCACCCCATCTCTCCTCCTTTGGAGATCTTCTCGTGAGCTGACTTCTGTACCATGCATATGGTCTATGACCAAAAAAATTCATCAGATCAATTCAACAAGTATTTATTCAGTCTAAATCACTACATAGTCATAACTAGACCTTGGATATTAGGTTTCTAACCTATTTTTCCTTTGCAGGTAAAGAAGAAATAACAAGTCATTAAAAAATGCAACAAATGACAAAGTTTTATAGTACTTAAAATAACCTATTTTGATTGTCAGAACCTATTTTAGATTTATGCACCTAAATCAAACCTTTTTTTAGGTTTTTATGGGTTTCTGTATCACACAGAGGTATTTTCTTGCTTTGGTAATGGAAAAAGTCAATGATTAATGTGTTTGAAACAAACTTTCTGTCCATGATGTTTTCCAAAGCTCTAAACCAGTGGTTCCCAAAGTGGGCACTGTGGCTGTGTACCAATATATTCAATCAATGACATGATTGTTCCAAATATGTGCTTATTTAGTACTTTTACACATGAAATATTTGTGAATTTGAAATATGCGTTTATTTTTTAAGTTAAGGCAAGCAACCTGACCGCACTGATTGAGTGCTGCAAGTGTTAGAAAAGTCTACATTCTGACTTGGGCACCACAGAAAGATTTTGAAACACTAAGGGCAACGTGAAACAATCGTCCTGTGCTTTGTGGCATTCATGCCTTACAAACTAACGTTTCAACATTCAAATTTGCACCACTGACTGTTTTTGTTGAAAAATCATGTTAAATACGTAAGATGATCCTCACAGAAAAAAAAAGCAAAGTTTGACTGTGGATAACATGAAAAAAATTGTTACGTATTCAGGCTGGTCACTCTAGGATGATGATAAAAATTCAACTATAATTATTGGTTTTCAATGCGAAATTTTTCAAAAATTCAATGTTACAGGCAGATATTTTCTCTATTTCAACCTTACGTATTACCGCCTCTCACCCCACACACACACACAAATATATGTTACAATATAAAGGGTCTGTGCGATTCCAATGTTTCCAAAAATGAAATTTTTGTTTTTAACGGTTGTACCTAATCAGTATTTTTCATGAATTTTGAACCATTTTACATTTTTGGGAACCTACTTCAGGCTTTTTCTGAGTCTAATTTAAGATGTTTTAGAACCTATTTTCGGAACCTAAAAGCACTCTTTTTAGAACCTAAAAACCCAAGGTTTAGTCATAACTAGGGGGCGTGGATTGTGGATTACTCTGGCAAAGTTTTATAGTGCATATAAATACATATTTGGGACGTTAGTTCATATTTTACCTTGATGTGCATATAATCTGCATATATTGGGAGTAATTTTCATGTAAAAGTTAGTTTCATGTTTGTCTGCTTCATTTTCCCCATCAGCATTTAAAAATAGCCTACTTCCTCTGGTCATAGGCACTAGTTGGGTCAAGAACATTCCAAAACTCATCTCATACCATTGCAGGTAGTCTGGTTGCGAAGATAGAAAACCAGCGACCTTTCAGAGATGTGTCATTTCCAAATTCCAGCGACAACACTGGGGTCGCGTTATTTGAGGATTATCTGTTAATGTGACATTTTGTTAAATCTGTGAATGTGTCTCTGTGTACTGCAGAAGTGACAATAAATGCCGAACAAGAGAGGAAGTAACAGCTCTAAACATGTAATACATTAATTGGAAGGAGAAAGATGGCAGTCCTATAGAAACTGAGATAGCATCTGTGGGATTTGTGTACTTATTGATTTATTTAAGCCGTTTTTATGATCGTATAGTACAGTCCCTGATTTTGATAAGGAAAATGGTCGCAATTATTTCTCGTATATAACCTGCAACACAATTTAAGTTTTTAAAAAAATATGCTTTTATTATTCTTTGGTCTATCGTTGTGCATTCTTTTCCATTAAATCTCGTGTGACAAATAGCGTTTGTTGGACTCCCATGTTACGGTAAGTGCGAACCACGGATTCATAGTGCAGATGGTTTGCTGCCAGAGTTCAATACCTGCCTATAATACATTTATCTCTGTGCAAACTATCGCCACCAGAACCGCACGATAAATGTAGTAATCCAGCATTGCTTGATTTGAATTGACGGTTAAGGTGATGGATTCACATTCGGAGTGTTGAATCACCACATGAGGTCATCCAGACCATTGTTGTATGTCTGTAGTTGTACCATGTGCAATTTATGATTGTGTTGTTAATTTGAATAAAAATGCAGTTAATCTGAATCTTAAATGAAGTATTAAAAATATGGGAAAATTTCGTCGATAGTTTTGAATGGACAAAAATTAGATTTTTTCTTTCCTTCTCCATCCAATTTCCTTTCGATGTTGTTCAAAAGAAAATAGTACCAGGAGAAGTTGAGATAGCTGAATTGGAGAAGCAGTTAGCAATAGCTTCTAAAAACCCAGGTTTGCAGTTCCCGAGATGAGTGATCTCGGTATTGCATGGGGAACCTGTCCAGGACTTGCCTGGGTATTCCACAACAAATACTGTCCAGTGGCATCATGTAAAATGGGAAGAACATTTTCAAAATGCAAAGAACTATTTTCTGACAATCGCAATACTCTGCTACCTGAAAACATTGATAAATAACATCTAGTATATTGAAATGCTAATGTAAAAGAATAAGATATTGATTAATGCAACAAAAAAAGCATAGTGTTTCCAACAAGATGCGTATATTATTACAATTGCAATATTGCAATTTTTAGAGCAAGCCTCCAGACAAAGGAATGCACGTAATATAATAATTTTGTTTGAATTTGAATTAAAACTTTTTGGGTGCATCAGTACTGAGGCTATTTTGCACCCGTCACACTATACGGGGTCCAGCCTCTTATCATAACAAAAATAAAAGCGTGTCTGAAAACTAAAATTTTCTTACCTTGGTTAAAAGCTGAGGCAAAAAGGGCACTCATCACAAGGACAAAACACAGAATTATACTGGCCATAGGGTGTCGCCAGACCCTCGTTAGTCTGCAAAATGCAGTCCCGGGTGTACTACGTGCAAGTGTGCAATGGGCACCAATTGGGAAAAATTTTTAGTAGGAGTAAAACAAGCAGATGGATTGCTAACAACATAATTTAGCCCTCTCACTCTGTCCTGGGGTCCGTGTGGACCCCAAACACATTTAGCTAGTTGCCAAAAGCAATAGATTGTTCTCTGGGTTGTCATATCACATGACATCTCATCTTAAAATGTGTATATGGGGTAAAAATTTCACTATACATATACCAGGGGTTGTTAGAATTTTTTAAATTTTGTGCATGAATGTCACATTTCTAAGACCTTGGGTCCACACATGAATTTCGCACCTCACTGAGGTGTTCATGTAAGAATTTGCGAGAGCCATCTATGATTCCTGACAAGAGGGCACTGATGGTTTCTCAAGAGGTGGTGCTCTATAAATACATCATTGCAACTGTCATCTGAATGCACTTCTCAATTTTGAAGACCTATGGTCTCCTGGTCCAACATGCTGGACTGTGAAGACACTATTTGGATTTTGAGGTACTCAGATTCGGACTCTTGTAAGCGCCAAGCAAAAGTTCATCAACATCATGTTTTTCTGCAATAACTTTTTCAAACTTCATAGATTTAAGTGACATTTTTATATGTTGGGCAGAAAGGTATGTACATCTGTACCAACAGGTGGAGGACCAGATCGGACTGTTTACAAGATTATTAAAAATCTTTATTCGATTTTTCAGCCTGGCAAAGAAATGACACTTTTATTCTTATCACCATAATGCATGAATGCTTTGAGGATCAATCACCAAATTAGTCACTGGTATCAACCCATGCTAGTACTTGGTTTCAAAGCCCTTATCATCAATTGCAGCCTGGCACCTGCATGGCATGGAGTTGATCAATGTGTCGTTCACCGACTAAGGGGACGACTTCAGCTGGACGTGGGCATTCTTGGCTGTATTGTGCTTGAGGCATAGCTGCAGCTCATTCTACATGTGCTCGATGGGATTTGTGGAGTTCACTTATTATAGCCTACTATATTAAAGTTCACCACATCTTCCTCTTTCGTTTCATTTATGAGGAGATTTTTCGTTGATTAAAATTACTTGTTTTATCATGTAAGAATTCTCGACGCTCAAAAATACTGGCAACCCTGCCTCCCCTAGTGGCAAAGTTTTGTACTTCATCTGAGAAGCCACGCCCAATGCTCCTTACAGCCAAGGCTTATCAGATACCTTGAGGCAGTTGTGTTCCTGTCAAGTTGCAGTAAGGAGGCGTCTCCTCCCCTCTTTGTTCAATTAGCCAAGTGATCGGAAGGTTTCACGAACTTCAAGTGCATGCATTTAACTCTCCATGTTTCGACTCGAAATTCATGGTAATAGAATATTCATTTAAATTTCTTTAAACCAGTCCTTTTTTCTATTAGAACAGAATTAAAGTAAGAATTAGTATACTATCTTTGCTCTTATAATTCCATGCCATTTTTGGCAAAAAAACCCAAACAAAAACGATTAGACAAGTTTGTTTGTTCTCCCAACACTTCCGATCAACCTGGGCAACGGCGTTGCTGCAAATGGGTGAGATATCAATGTTTTTAATGGTATGTATTGTTGGTCTATATATGAATATGTAAAAAAAAATAGTTCCGTATATACAACGGCAAATCAAAAAGTCTTTGCACCTAAATATTTATTGACAGATTACAAACCATAAAAGAAAAACAAGATATACACAATCTTCTACGTACTCTTTGCTATTTTTCCACATAATCACCACACCTGTTGAGGCACTTGTCCCACCGCACCACAAGTTTCGCAATGCCTGTTGCATAGAAGGTGGCCGGCTGATCACGGAAACAATGATGAACAACGTTCAGCACTTCGGTGTCGTTCGTGAACCTCTGTCCTGCCAGGAACTTCTTCAGTGGACCAAAAAGATGGAAATCACTGGGGGCTATGTCTGGGCTGTATGGGGGATGCTCCATAATCTCCCACCCCCATGACTGAAGTTTGGCGATTTTTTTTTTTTTTTTTGCCACGTGTGGTTTCGCGTTGTCATGGAGGAAGACCACATTCCTCACTTGACGAATACCCTGACGTTGGCGCTTTTTCCTAATGGTAGCTCACAGATGGGAGAGTGTGAGACATTAGCGTTCTGTGTTGATGGTTTCACCTCTTGGCAGGAAATCCAGTAGGAGCGGTGAGCATCAGTTTACCAGTCGATGGCATTGTTTGGAATTTCTTCATTACTGCAAGCTGGGACCACACCATGCTCTGCTGTTTAGACTTGGGAGTGTAATGCAGTATCCATGTTTCATCGCCAGTGACAATGAGGTCCAGGAAACTCACCCTCGTTGACGTAATGCTGCAAATGGTTCAGTGACATGACCATTCGCTTGCCCTTGTGGACATCATCAAGAAGCTTAGGAACCCACCGACATGACACCTTGCGGTATTCCAACGAATCATGAACAATGTCGTAAACACTACCATAGGAAATGCCAACTTCAGTGGCAATGTCCTTCAGATGAACACATCAATCAGCTTTCACCATTTCATCAACACAGGAAATGTTGTCTGGTGTCAGCGAGGAACGAAGTTGGAGGAATGCTCATTGTCCTCCACATTTTCCCATCCATTTTCAAACTCCTTGCACCACCACTGCACACTTCGCATTGACAAACATTTGTCCGCACACACTGGCTCCATTTCCCTGTGGATATCTGTGGCTATCTGTCCTTTGCACCATAAAAAACGAATAACACTTCCCTGCTTATATGGCGTGGACTTCCTGAGCACTCCGGCCTTGTTTGCCAACTGATAACAGCGCCATGCCGTGGAAGAAATCTGAAGCTACAAGAAAAGCCTACTGCATTGCTCGTATATCTTATTTTTGTAATAACACTTATAACAAGCTAGAAAAAAATTAGGCACAAAGACTTTTCGATTTGCCCTCGTACATCATGACTGTTTACGCATGTGAATGTAATTGTTTAAAGTTGTATATAGTTGCTAGTTGTGATCTTTTACTTATGAAAGGAAATCGAGATATTATTGTTATTGTGGCCACTTGTGAAAATTGTTGCAACAAATTATATTGGTGAATGAAATAGAAGAAAGTGGGGGAAACACTTGTTAATCCTGTTACTGTTTGTTATGTAAATGTGAACAAGGGAATGGACAAACGTTTTGTTGGAGGAAAGATTATTGTAATAAATCAGAGCTTTTTTCAATATTAACAATTTGATTTGATCCTTTATTATTTTTTTTTTTAATAACTGTCGTATTTTGTCTTCTTCTTGGGTTACATTGGGGAGGAAGCAAATATCGAAGGAAGTTAAATGAATAGAATAATTTTGAGTTACTTGAACAATTCTATATTTGTGGACCTGGTCTGCGTGTAGCTAGATTACCACAAAACATGGCCCAGTTATCCACAATTATAGAAAGGGGGGAAAGCAAAAAGGTCCTAATCTATACTAGTGATCCACGTTGGGTATCAGGTACTGGATTCAGTGAACCCCTCTGCATCTCTGTGGTAAGGGTAGGAATTCTAGTTTGTTTTTAAAACAGTAATTGAATTGTCTCTTCGTGAATTCAACTACCTGCCACAGAGACTCGGGAGGCTGGTAATAAAGGGGGTAAGATTGCTTCTGTCTTTACAGACGTACTTACATGTTTAAGTTTGTTTACCTTGCCCTCTGCTTTACCAACGCTGATGTGAGGTGGTCGTTTACTTTCATAAGTAGTGAAAATGTGCCGCTTCCATAGCACCTAGTTTTATGCAACGACCACATCACAGATTCAAGTCTAGACTCTGGCTTGGCCACTCCATACGAGTCATGTAATGGTGGTCAACCCACTCCTGGGTGACCCCCAATCGCATCCGCAGTGATGAGGAGTGAATGCATACTTAACATTTGCGAGAATGTCCCTGTTACCGGTCCATGTTGCCCTTGATACGGTGGACGGGACCCATCCCAATTGCAGAGAAGCACCTTCACACAATCGCATTCCCACCACCATGCTTGATGGTGGGCAGTTGCTTCTTGGTTGGTTCTTCATCACACGTGGCTGCCTGGACTTGGGCATCTTGACAATGCCTCCCTGTGCCTTGGTCCACTGTAGAACTCTGCAGATGGCCAATCTTGAGGTGTCAAACAGCCTCCCAAGCTGAAGCAAGAATGGGGAATGAACCCTCCTTCGGTGATCGACTCCATGCTATGCAGGTGCCAGGCTGTGATCGATGCTAAGGGCTTTGAAACCAACTACTAGAGTGGGTTGATACTGGTGACTAGTGTGGTGATTATTCCTCATAGCATTCATGCATTTCAGTGGTAAAAATAAAAGTGTCATTTTTTGCCAGGTTGCAAAAATCTAATAAAGATATTTAATAATCTTGCAAATAGTCTACCACCTGTTGGTACAGATGTACCTAAGTACATTGCTGCCCAAAAATTTCATTTGAATCTATGAAGTTTGAAAAAAGTTATTGCAGAAAAATGTGATGTTGATAAACTTTAGCACGGCACTGTAATAGCTGGTCAATGACCTCATCCAGAGAAGACTTCAGAAACCGCAAGTGGTGCAGTCTGGAGTTTGCCTTTCACTTAAATCATTTGGGGTGGATACTCAGAAACCACATGCTGCAGTGACTGGAACAGGTATTCAAGAGCCGCATAAAAGGTATGTTGCCAGCTATGTTCATGTCCTTTGAACAGAAAGGTCAAGACCCGATGCACAAATTACCATAGCTCGTGTTGCCCGGAACACCAGCAGACCATTAGTGATGTATGCGTAGTGAACATTACAAATGTCCAAATGAGTTTTTGTTCTTTGTGCACAGAAAGGCTAATCGCAACTATATGTGCAATTTGATTAATCTACATCAGTTAATAAAGAGGTTATGACCACTTTTGCATTACTTTCGGTATGGCCCTTGTAACAACAACCCAACTTGTAGAGTACCGAAAACCTTCTTTCCAGAAAAAAAGCACTGATAACAATAATAAATATTTGTTTAATTTTGTCGGAAGCAAAGTGACTTGTCGTGTCACTTTGTGTCCCATCGTGGCTCATTGTGCCTCATCGTGTTGCATCGTATCTTGACTCGTGTCAGATCCGGTGTGCAGCTAAGTGCAACAAATTCATTTTTTTCTGGAAATATACCAATCCATACTACACTCCTATAGATCGTCCAGCGAAAAGAATGAACTGTTGGGTATATGAGAACTGTCGCTTGCCGCAGGGGTGAGTAACGGAATAGCTGGCAGTGAAAGTACAAGACCGAACAAACGTGAATGGCGATAGAATCGCGGGTACGTCCAAATTTAAGAAATAAGTTCACAGTTAGCTATTCCAATATGGTCGCTCTATGTAGGATAAATCTTTGTTTACATTCAGTAGTAGTACACATAATAGCAGCGTGTTGTCATTGCTGGTATGGAAGAAATATTTAAATTGCACGATATTTTTCAATATTGCGAATGCGATGTGAATTCCAGGAACTATAACGAAGATGAAACTGAGAGTGAAGCATTTAATTATGATAGGCAAAAATAACATGGAAAACGCAGACAAAACTAATGTATATGCACTGGTTCTTTAAAGCAGCACTGTTTCATCTGCAACTCAGTTGTAACTGGGATTCTCAGAAATGATTTGAAAATAAAGCAACATTAGCTTGTCAATTTCCTTTTTCTGCCTTACCTTTATGATTACAGACATTACTTAATTCTCAAACTACTTTCATCTTTGCACTTAATCGACTTGCATCAGTTCCAAATTACATACATAATAATACATTGTTTTCGAAAAAAAATATTATATTCATAAAGAACAATTTAAAACTTACTTTCATGGTAATAAAATCATCTTTTGGAAAATAAAGTGAACAGACTCGTGCATTCTTCGTAATTTCCTTGCCGCATTTCAGTTAATCAGTTCTGTTTTTCCTGATTTATTTACAAATTCCATTTTGTTGATTCCATGGGGTGGAAAACACATGTAAGCCTTTCACTTGTCCTGACCCACAAACCGATTTAGAGCAAAAACTGAACAGTAGACGTTTCTTTTTCGCTTGTTCCTCATGCTTTGAACAGCTTCAACACAGCGAAGTGTCCTACATGGAGTGGTTCCTGAAAATCTCACCAGATGGCATATCGGATAATTTTAATCGCGAATTATTAAAAATAAGAAACCAATTCACAAAATTACATAAACTGAAAGAATAATTCTTAATGCTTGTGGCTATGATAAGAGGCATTGTCAACAACAGCAGACCCTGGAGAGAGATTGCCGAGCAACTGTTCCCGAAAATACACTTCTTTTTGCACTGAAACTCAAGTTGGGCATTTTGCAGAAAACCACTTTTTGTTACCAGCATACACTAAAGAGTATCGCGCTCCGCGAGATGAATTTTTTAATCCAGTGGAAAGACATGCCAGAAATGCTTGTTTTGCAGTTGTAATTGTCTTGCCTTTACATTCATAATTGACTGAAGTTCAGGTGTTCACCCAGGATTCATCAGTGTAAACAATATTTCTATTTTCACGCCTAAACTTCCTAATTTCTCTTAAATGTTTATAGTGAACATAAATTAAATCTTCTCTTTCCATTAACATGGATTTGTTACCCCTTTTCTCATATAAAAAGCCAAGTTCTTTGAGAAAGACTTGAAACGTTGATCTTTTAAAATTAACAGCAGCAAGAACCGAATTAAGTGTTGGGGGTTTGTCTTTAAAAAAGAATTCGTGAACTTTACGCCACACAGCACTTGACAAAATCATTATGTTTTACATTTCTACTTGTAATTGACGTTCTCTTCCTGGGTCGTTTCTTACCTTGTGTTTCAAGAGGACTTTGAGAAACCCCACCCCGAACTAGTTTGTAGCCCATGAAACTCCCATTGCTTTCATTGTCTCACTGGCTAACCAACTTACACAGTGATCCGGATTTTTCTGTTTTAAATATTCAAAAATATTAATTACTATTTGCCTTTCTTTACTTTTGATAACCTCACCATGCCTTCTCTTCTTTACACTACTTTCGCTCATATTTCACTATTAAAACCAACAGATTTTTACAACACAACACAACCCAATGCACAGATCCGCCACAGTCAATCCTCATCTAAACCAACGGTCAGTCATCCTCCCCTTCCGAGAAATTTTGTCTCCCGCTGTACTGGCTGACAGGGTGGGGGTGGAAAGCAGCCGATAATGCTGGGCTCGCTGTTTCTCTCCATGTACATGCCCCTGCACAAATAACATTAAAAACACGAACTGCTGGAAGGAAATTTTGTTGGTCTGAAAGTTTAACCAGCTCCAGAAAAGCATTTTACATTCGAAACAAAAGCAAATGTGTTCACCTTTGCACTCAATAGCTAACTAACTAACTAACTCTCTAGCCTTCTTAAACCTGAAGGTTCATGGCTGCAGCAACACAGGCCTTCCATCTTTCCCTATCTTGAGCAAGTTCTATATACTCTTTTCCATCCCTACCGATTTCCTTTAGGTCCATCTCAACGTTGATGGATGCACTCAATAGTGATAACAAAATTTAAAAAGAGGGAGGAGGTAAGGAAAGTGAAAGCCCATTTGAAGCAACAGTCTATTCTTTTCACTGGATGACCAGTAGAGTACCTTCAATGCAACAGCTGTTTATGTTAATCTTAAAAAAGCTTTTGAAAAATAGGAGAAAAAATTAAATTCCAATAGTCAATAATAGTTTCAAGCAGCGGCGGCTCAAGGGGGAGAGCCGCCGTGCCATGGCACTACCCTCAGAAGAAATCCATACCTAGCCCAAGTATTGCTAAATTAATACATTGATAGTTTACAGACAAGGAGATTCGAATCTTGCAATCGGTCAAGCTGATTTAACGACCACCCCAACCACAGACTAGATATGAACTGCCACAACCTCTTCACTGCATCGCCAGCTGTTCCGTACCCTCGGCGAGGCAGATCTGTGCCACCCAAGAGCTGGCCTAACCAAGTTGAAACATGTGCAGAGGGTTGGAGAAGTCTCAGCGAGTAACATTTCCACCATGAGCCGGAAAGAAGGTGGCAGGGGGTGGTGTTAGCCCATGAGACACCAGCCATGCCCGCTTTCGCCTGGCACAGCGAGGGAACTTTCGCAGTGTTGACACAGTTGCCATCTTCAGAGATAAGTCGCTAAATACGACAGATTTGTAAGACCCGTTGGGGAAGTAATTCGTGAAAAAGGTAAATCTACTTTTCTGCCAACTTTTGGGGAAACGAACCTAGTATTTTTCCAAACTTAAATGAACATTTTGATAATAGATAGATGAGCCTAGAGGGCCATCCAGACTTTTTAAAAATATAAAAGTAAAAAATTCTATGGTGATGTGAGTTTCCTTTGGCATTTCGACAATTTCTTTTTACATCAAATGTCTAGAATATTTTCAACATCCAGTTGGAATACGTGTGCATGGGGAGAGAAGGTGAGAAGATTTGTTTTCCCTTCCTCTTGTAATTGTGTTTTTAGTGAAGTGCAGTGGCATAGCATGGGCATTTTGGGTGGGAACGCCAAGTCTGAAGGAAGGGTCGGCCCTTTTTTGCTTAATAATTTACTTATGGAATTAGTCGCCACAGGTATTGTTTATTTGCCTGAAGCCAGCTGGGTTTTCAATAAAACATCATCTATGCATGTTTTAGCTAGAAAATGAGATGCCTCACTATGCCACAAATGTTTTGAACTCTGGTGTTTTATACTTTTCAGTCATAAGAAAACCTACCTGAATCACAAGCGCCTCTGAACAACAGTAGACGTCATTGTTGTGGGCAATCCAACTACTGATTGATTTGGTTTATTTTACTTCACTTTTCTACCACTTTTGGTTAATCGCGAATATGAATATGAGTGATATTTATGAAGTTGATGAAGGGACACTTACAAAGAACACCCGTGCTTACACCGGGATTCAAACCAGGGACCTCTGTCATCTTGACATGCTGTGCAAAACACTCTGACATGGAGGTGGGTGGATGATCCAACTATCATACACTCTACTGACGTAACAGTGCCGATTAGTAATTCAGACCACTGTTTATTGCATCTTGGAATGGTGATAAACATTTTAAAATAATTTTGTCCACAGACCATTCGATGTTAAAGAGTTTTCAAATGAATGCTAAACATTTCCATTGACAATATTAAGCAGTTAGATACTAACAAAAAAAATAATATTAATAAAAAAATAATAGTTTAGCGGGTTAAGTGGTAGTGCAGGCACAGGTTGAAAGTCTACCACGAGGACTTCACCAACTTATTTGACAAAAACTATGTTGATCTTTTAGTTTTTAATACACATCGCTGTTCGTGCAATAAATTATACAATGCAAATGTCATTAAGAAATGGTATATTTGAGTTTGGTAAAGTTACATCAGTCAATATTGCGTATTGTAGCATCACATAGCACGAGTGGCACGAGCACGAAGAACCGGGTAGGAATTCTACCGCTGTCGTCTGCTTCAGAAGGCAGGAAGGGTCACATGAACCAATCACGTAGCCCTCTGCTCCATACGCTGGCGTATGAGAGAGCATTTGCGCCCGTGCTGTAGAGATCCAAGCTTTCCCTCCAGAAAGGCAGCAAGGAATATAGAGTTCTTTACGCCAAACCTGCCCGGCGTCCAGACAGGGAAAAAAATTCTGGAACGAGTGTTGTTAGTGGAGCATTGCAAGCGGATCATGAAAAATAGTTATTATAATGCCATGAAGGTCAAACATATAAGAAATTAGTCAAGATTTACTTTATATTTACAGCATTTACGTATTTTTGAAATTTTAAATCAGGGAACGCCGGGCGTATGAGCGTACTATAATGCTACGCCACTGGTGAAGTGTTCTGTAGTGTATAAAGATAGGTTAGTGAGTGAAGATGAATCATATTAGTGTGTTATTACTTAAACACACACTGTTTTTCACGTTACCAAACGAGGATAAACATCTTAGCCAGTGGCGCCATCATTGCGGAGGTTTTTTTATCGGTTTCTTGGTCACGTTGGCACTACCCATCATACTTGCCGCCGGTCGCCACTGGTTTCAAGTGCTTCAGACAGTTCCTGAAATGTATTTGTTATTAACCCTGCGTTAGGTGTGTCACTTTCTGTAACACACTTAGGCACATGGTGTACACCTGTCAGTGGCGCAGGAACGTTTTTCATTTGGGGGGGTACAAAATTCAGCCTCTCATATTGTACATTAATTAATATTGTATTATTATTACATAAATAGGTACAAGATAGTAAAATAATAGAAATATAACAGCAAGTATTCATTATCTAGCGTACGTGTAGTTAAGATCGCCAAGATTTGAACAAAAACAACTGCCCTGGCAAGGAATTTAATGTCAGATAGAAAAAGAATTGAATATTTATTGAATAACAAAAAACAAAAAAAGAAGGTAGATCCAATTAACGAAAAGTAAAGTTCCTGATTAATATTTTATGGATATTATCATTAGTAGTGTGCATAAATCTTTGGAATCCTTCAAAGCCGTATGAGCCAAATTCTTTGCCTTCCAATAAGTTCAGCGGAGAAAACCATCGAGTATACAGGGTGCAGCAGAAATAACTCCCAGATTTCATTCGTGAATAACAAAGCAACGATAGATGTTAGGCAAAATTTTATTTCACAGTTGGAAAGAACAAGGATTACCACTTTGTTTCCCATATGTACCGAGACAAGTCCACGAACGCCCCTACTTTTTTGAGGAAGACGGCACGCAGTTAATGTAACGTCTGACAGTTATGTATGGATGTTACGCAACTTCCTGCAGCCGCAATCGAACGAACGTGGCAAATTGGCTGTGTGGTTCCAACAGGATGGTGCCACAGCACGCGTATCGATGAACGTGCTACGTGAAATGTTTCCAGGGCGTCTGATCTCACTTCGAAGTGACCTTCCATGGCCAACTCGTTCCACCGAGCTCGCACCCTGCGACTTCTATCTGTGGGAGTACCTGAAGGCTAAAGTTTACCAAGGAAGGCCGAGGACAGCCAATGATCTGAAAGATGGTATCAGACAGGAAAGAGCGGCAATACCGACCAGACATGACTAGGGGGGTAATGCAGAACTTCAGGGCGAGACTTCAGAAATGTGTACACTGTGCAGATCGGCATTTGGACGATATTATTTTAAAACAAAGTCAACTATGTCACACAAAATGGTGACTTGTGGCAATTTTGACAAAAAATAATTGGAACATTTTGTTCTTTGCAAATGTGCAATAAAGTTTTGCATAACATCTATCGTTGCTTTGTTATTCACAAATGAAATCCGGGAGATATTTCTGCCGCACCCTAACCTTTAATTGTTACGCTGTTCAAGCATGGTATTGGCATTGATGGAAATTGAGTATAACAAATGCTTAACAATTATATTTTGATAAATTACTTTTACTACTTGGTAAGTCTTTCGTGGGGAAGGGGTCCGGACCCCCTGGACCCCCACGAAAACGTCCTTGATACCTAGTTACAATGTGAAGCCATGAGAAATGTTCTCTTTTAGAACAGCACACATGAATGTCCTGTTATTTAATGCATAAATATTTTTCATTTTTTTTGTTAGAATTTAAGTTTAAAAAAAAAACAGATTTTAAAATCAGATACCAATTCTGAAACATATAAGGCTAAGCTCTGGACCTCATTCTGGGCTTATTTGGATTTCACGGAATGGAAAATCAGGAGTGAGGGGGATCTTGAGCCACCCCAACCAGGAATAATCATCTCCCACCCACTGGATTTAGAGACTACATTATATAGAGTTCCACTTCAGTTCCGTTCATTCTAATTTTAAAAGTCTCATAGCTACGCATAAAAATATCTTTAAACAACTTATGGCAGATGTGTACCACATCCAATGACTTTTAGAAGCCATGTATTTGGTATTTTCTCAGACATCTATAGGGTGTTGTATTAAAAAAGAAAATAATGAGTTCAGATGGTTCCCAATCAACTCGTAAGAAGTCTAACTTTGAAATATTTGTGAAAAATTTGACAAATCATTTATTTGTAATATATAATAATTATCTGTACCTAATGATGCTCTTCAAGTACTGGAAGTAATATCATTCGGTACATTTACAAAACCGAAATCCTTCAGCTCTCAGAAGTAGCAAGGAAAGCCATACGCTCAAAAGTTTATTCTTTCTTTTCAATTTTTGGTGGACAATGTGAAGAGCAGGCCAAGGTTTATTTTCGTATGTAGTGGTATTAAATGCAGATACATGCGTGTGTTTTAGGATGACATGTCAATTTCTCGTTTATGTGAAAAGGTAAACTTTAATGTAAGCAGAAGCATGTGCGCGTCACAGTTAAAGATTTTCGCATCTACAAAGAAAATCCTACACATTCCCACCTAGCCGGACTTCGTAGCGGAGGGGTTAGCATAGCATGCTATGACTCCTGAGGTCCCAGGTTCGAATCCTGACCTGCCCATGGGTGTTATTTTTGAGTGTACATCAATTTCATCATATCATCATCACTCATCCTCATCTTCGCGATTAGCCAAAAGTGGCAGAAATGCGAAGTAAAATAAACCAAATCAATCAATCAAATATTCCCATCTTACTCCCAGAGACCTTGTGAATCCAATCCAAAATCTACCAATAGAACCTGCAGTGAGTCTCATTTATCTCGTGCATTCATCTGACTAATGTAATTTTCTTACAATTTGACTTTAGAGTTTAACATAAAATGGCGTTGTGTTTGTGTTGCATTCGATATCACAATTAGATTTTAAGCAATTAATGTCCAATTATAAGTACACCTAATACATAGGTAAAAAATAGTCCCCCCTCTGATAAAATCGCAAATTGCACCCTGTTTAAATGTCTAGGAAAGATTTCATTTCACCTAGGAATGATACTGCGGTGCGATGAGTCGAGAATTGTCACAGCCTCATCTCGTCTCCTGTGTGGTGAGGTCCTTCTCGTTCTTGTTTGTGCTTATTTTTCTTTCGGTTTCCACTCTGAAGTTATGAAAACTTATTCCAAATTCAACTCATTCTCAGATAGGCTATTTTTTTAAAAATATATATCTTAATATATAGGTTTAAGTATAGTTTTCCCAACACCCTCTTACAAATTTATGAAAACTATGGGTGAGGTACAGGAGTGCATTGTAAACCCCCCCCCAAGTTGGTCTATCGTGTCTCGTATCGTTCGTGTAAGTGTTCCGTTTCGGAAAATTCAATTATAAATATTCAAAAGAAAATGGGGTCAGTCATATACTCTTCTGATGAAAATTTGTATCTTATATTCAAATCGACGTGACCACTGCATTAGAAATGTGTACCCCCCTTACGCAAAGCAGCAATTGTCTGCAGCGTAATTGTCTGAGAGTCAATCTGATTCCATCGTTCCACACACATTTTAAACAATTTTCATCTCCTTAAAGAGGTTTCCAAGAACTTAGGTCAATGAACTAACTAGTAGCAAGCACAATGTAGTAGAAAAGTTTACAATTAAATCTTTTGAATTTCTGTGGTAAGGACTATAATGCTTAAAATGTATAAACAATAATACATTTTTTACTGGGTGAATTGATAATAGGTAATTTTAACAATAGCACCTTCCGTCTGCTGTCAAATTACCAAAGTGGGGTACAGGGAGTACAACTCGATTTACGGATTTAGGGGGGTACAGTACCCCCCATCAAAAATGTACAATGTACCCCTGTACCCCCTGCGCCACTGACACCTGTCATCCAACCCTATAAGTATATTCAAGTAGAGTTGCAAAAAAGCAGGCTTCTTTGAATGGACAGTTTTTTTGTTTCGAAAGAAGGCTGGTTTTTTGGTGGAAAAAATGGAAATTTTGGCTTTTTACCAATTACAGCTAACCTATTTCACTTGAAGTTACTATTTTGAGCTTACAGATTTGTACTAACATTTCACAACTAGCTTAAAAAATTTACATGATGTAGCAGTCAAAGATAGATATTGGACAATCCCAGCGGACACACATTGCATAGTGGTTCATATACAATTTTAACCCTAACTTATCTAGTGTGTGTGTGTGGGGGTGGGGGCTTGCATGTCCACCACCTGAAGTTTTTATATTTTTCAACTGTTTTTGTAATAAATTACATTGTTCCCTAGGGTGCTCCCAATATTTTTGTATTATTTTTGTTCATAATAACATAAATGCAATGCAATTTGGAGGCAAAATGCACTTGAGGAGCATATCAGGTGGCATCTTTGAACGTGTCTCATTTGCGACACTCATGCCAGTGACAGTGTACACTTGGTTGGTAATGATGGTAATTATTTTAATTATTACATTTAATAAAGAACTACACTTCTATAAACAAAAAACATCAATAAAAATTATTATGGATTTTGTGAATTTTTTAGTAAATGACAAAATATATGACACACACTCATGCAATTATTATTTCTTGTTAATGATAGTAATTTTGTGATTATTATAATTAATAAATAACTGCACATATATAATAAGAAAAGAAAGCAGTAATTCAATAATAAAATGGTTTCTTGAATTTCAATGAAGAAAAAAAAGTGTGGGCCTGTGAGCCACCCCTCGGTATATAAGTTTCTCATATGGCATGGGCGAGCTAGGGTTAACTAAATGTGTAGTTCTGATGAGCACATCTCACCATGAAATGGACTTAAAACAAGCTTTTACATGTTTGTGTCTCAATTTAAAAGTTGATGTTATAAAATATGAAACAAATGTTAATTTCAAAATATTTGAAATCCAGAACTATATGTATTACATGAATTTGTGTATATATCCTGTTTAACAGAGCTTTGAGATGGAAGCGACACGTAGCTTAATAGTAAATGCAACCTTTCGAACCGAAGCAACGTAAGCTGCAAGTGTTGTCTGTCACTTCGCCTGTACAGTTTTCTCAGTGAACTTTCAGACTAGAGTTGCAAAAATGCCGGCTTTTTGAATGGACAGTTTGTTCCGATAAAAAGCCAGCTATTTTGAAAAAGAAAAAAAATGGAAATTTTAGCTTTTTACCAATTACAGCTAACCTATTTCACTTCAAGTTACTGTTATGAGTTTACACGCTTTTAGTGACATATTTTACAACTAGCTAATAGAAATTTACATGATGTAGCAGCCAAGACACAGATATTGGCCAATCCCAGTGGACACATATTGTATAACGGTTCAGATACAATTTTAATCCTAGCTTATCGAGAGTGTAGGAGGGGGGGGGGCTTGCAGGCCCACCACCTCTATTTTTTAGATTTTTCAACTATTTGGAAATAAATTACATTGTTTCCTAGGAAGCTCCCAATATTAAATTATTACTTTTGTTCATAAAAACAAATGTAATGTAATTAGGAGGCAAAATGCACTTGATGCACATATCAGGTCCCATGTTTGAATGTGTCTCATTTGAGACACTCATGCCAGTGACAGTGTACAATTGGTTGGTAATGATGGTAATTATTATATTTAATAAACAACTGCACTTCTACAAACTAAAAAGCATTAATAAAAAAATATTATAATTTTGTGAGTTTTAGTGAATGATAAAATATATGTGAGACACTCATGCAATAATTGGTTATTATTTGTTATTAATGATAGTAATTTTTGTAATTATTATAACTAATAAATAACTGCACATATACAGGGTATACAGAAATGAAAGGTGTGGTTATAAATGTTAATGAATCATTAATTTTCAACTTATGTGGTTGCAGCAAACACTGTTAGAGGTGGAAAATGTTTCAGATTTTGATATGCGAGTTAAAATGACAATCTTTTTGATGCACTGATTCCAAATATGGCCTCATCACGTAAGTATTTTCCACAAAAAAATCACATTCTCCATTGGCCCCCTTGTTCCCCAGATCTTACGCTGTGCGATTTCTTTCTATGGAGGTTTATTAAAGACAGGGGTTATCCACGACCAATGCCAACTTCCATCCAGCAACTTCGTGATCGGATAATGCATGATGTGCAGGACATTACAATGGACATGTTACACCATGTCTGGAACAAGTTAAATTACTGCGTCGATGTGTGTCATGTGACCAGGGGAGCCCACATTGAAGGATTGTAATTTTAACTTACATATCAAACACTGGGACAGTTTCTGCCTCTAACAGTGTTTGCTGCAACCACATAAGTTGATTTTTTTTTTTTTTATTCACATTCAAAACCGCACCATAAATTTGTGTATACCCTGTGTAATCAGCAAAGGACGGAATGATTCAATAATAAAATGTTTTCTTGAATTTTGGTGATAAAAAGTGTGGGCTTGTGAGCCGCCTCCCGGTATTAGAGTTTCTCGTATGGCATGGGTAAGCTAGGGTTAAAACTAAACATGTAGTCTGGATGAGCATAGGCGTGCACACGGGTAGGCAAGGGGGGCAGTCGCCCCCCCCCCAATCATGGACGTTTGTATATTTTTTGCCACGAAGGGATGACGTTCGTATATTTTTTGCCATGAAGGGACAAACAAGGTATTTTTCCGTGAGGCATATTACCCCCATAACAGTGTTGCCCCCTCAAAAAAAAAAAAAAAAAAAAAAAAACACTTGAATTTGAAATTATAGCATAATAATTGATGTAAATTACAATGACTGAAATCAAATTAGATGTGTAAAATATATACTTTTAGGTTGACATTAGTTTTCAAAGGGGGAGATGTGGCCATCCTTGCCCCCCCCCCCTTTCCAGACGTTCCATGCCCCTATATTATTATAATTTCACTTAAAAATTTATTTATTTATTCTTATTTATTTACTTAAAGTTTCAGATACAGTACTGAAAGACCATTTTATACTGAAACTGTAGCAACAAGAAGAAAATAAAAATAATAATAAAAAAAATAACAACAACAAAACAAGACAATACAAGATGGCAGACGAAAAAAAGAAATTGTTACACGTACATTCTTAGCGATTGTTGGAAACTGTGTTCTGACAAGAAAATATCAGTATTTACAGGCAGGTTATTATATAAGTGGGGGAGCCTATAGTAAAGAGATCACTGTAGGAGAGAGAGTCTTGTAGCGGGAATGTGAAAGTACTTTACGTTGTGGGTTGGCCATGCGGGTACTCATAAATGAAATTGGTTGACAAGGAATTCAGTTTCAATTTTGCCTATAATGATTTTATGCAAAAAATTCATGTCTGCTAGTTCGTGACGAGTATGTGGTGACTGGATCTTCAAAATAGACATAATATCTGTTTTATGGAGGTGTCTGAGAGAAGGAATTCTATGGCGAGCAATTGTAAGGAAAAAGCTGAGGACAGAATCAATCCTGGAAAGATTAGTTTTAGAAGTCATAATCCAGATAGGAGAGCAGTATTCAAGAATGGGAGAGATAAAGGATTTGAAAAATATGCTAATGGCTGATTGGTTTTGGATTTCAGGGAACCTGTACAGAATACCAAGGAGAAGCATGGCTCATTTAGTAGTATATGTAATGTGATCATTGAAGTTTAGCTTTTCATCGATGATAACACCAAGATCATTTTGAGAGAAAACATTTTTGATGGGACAGTTTTCGAGAGTATAAAGAGAGATCAGTTTGTTCCTTTTTAAGGATATGGTGAGGCAGGAGCATTTCTGAGGATTCAATTCAAGTTTCCACTGGCAACACCACACATGTAGTTCTGTAAGAGCTTGTTGTAGGATTAGTGAATTGTGTTCCGATTCTCTGAAGAGTTTACAGTCATTGGCAAAGAGAAGTACATTTACGGGAAGAGAAGACAGTCTGTCGGGCAGATCATCCATGTAAAGAAGGAACAAAAGTGGGCCTAAGACACTCCCCTGGGGGACACCGGACAGAATGGGTAGAAAGCTGGAAGAGGAGCCAGAGAGGATAAAACAGTGCTCTCGTGCATGCAGATAGTCTGTTAGCAAAGACAGAAGTTTACCATGGATGTGAAATCTAGATTGTAATTTATGAAGAAGGAGATTATAGTTAATTTTATCGAAAGCTTTTGAAATGTCCAAACATATAACATCAAGCTGGGAATTGTTTGAGATAGACTGAGTAGTCTGAGAAAGTAATACCGATAGATTGGTCAAGCAAGAGCTGCCTGGAAGAAAACCATGCTGAGTAGTATTTATAAGGGGAGATGTGAACTTAAGCAACCTGTCTTTGATTATTTTCTCACAGATAATAGAGAGAGGTGACAAAAGAGAGATTGGTCGATAACATTTTACAGAATGTTTGTTTCCAGATTTATAGATCGGTACAACATTTGCACGTTTGAACAGTTCAGGAAACATACCTGCATAAAAACACTTGTTTAGTAAGAGACGAGCCAGGCTGTCAGCAGTTTTGCGAAGGAAAATTGTCGGAATTTCATCAGGGCCTAAGGAACGGCGCAATGGCAAAGAGGTGAGGAGAGATTTGACTTCTTGAGGGGAGGTTTTCACCGAGGAGAGAGTGTGGGAACTAACAGACTTAATATGAGGAAGAGGTTCGGAAACTGTCTCTGAGGAGAAATTTTCATGAAAAAAAGTGTTAAAAAGTTGTGATCTTTCGTCTACAACAGCGGTGTGAGAATTATTTACAATTTCCATAAGCACACGAGGATTCTGTTTTTCTCGAATTTAATAATGAGTAGAACTTCTTCGGTTCAACAACACACTCTGCTGTTATGTTAAATACATATTCAGTATACCTTGTTTTAGTCAATATTTTGAATGTCTCCGAATATCACTAAACGTTTTGTGGGTATGTTCATTCGGGTACTGCTTCCACAAGTTCCAGGCCAGATAGTTAGATGTCTTTAGTGTCACGTTTGGGTGCCACACTTTAGTCTTGCCTTTCATCTTGACATAGGTTGGCCACTCTGGAACCATGATAAAATTCAAGTATACTTCCCAGTTTTCAAGGCGAACTTCCCAAAAACTGAAGGGTACAAGTAGATGTTTTCTCTATTTCAACCTTACGTATTATCACCTGTCATCACCCATACACATTGACAATATAAAGGGTCTGTGTGATTACAACGTATCAAAAATTTCTAATTCAATTCAATTAAATGGTATATATATTTAAAATATTTAGTTGAAAGTGAGGAGTTTACATTTGCCATTTCACATACTCAGACATGAAATACATCTACAAAGACAAGTCACAAATGTTACAGGATACACTAATCCACAAAAAAATGTTAAGTGTATAAGAATTTCACACTCAAATTTACCTAATCAACTTTTGAGATATTTTATTTCGTAATAGTGTACCATCTGTCACATTGCTCTGCATAGGACATTAACAAAGTAAACAGATTGAGAGAATTCTGCTTTATTTTTCCATGCAGCATTTTCCCCTTCCTCAATAAAAATAAAAGCTAGACTGTGAAAAACTTGACTCAGGGCATTTATAAATATGTATAAATTCAAAAGGATTTGGATAAATAAAAGTTGCAATTTTTCACATCTACGGTGAAAAATTCAGGCAAATTCCAGGTGAGTGACCACCCTGATACAGCATTTCTCCGAAATCTACATGGAACTTCCTGTGCTAGACCCGAACCCCCAAGTCACAAGGAAGGGTGAACGAACCTTTGAAAAGGACAAATCTTGACAAATGAATTGTTTCTATTGGCTGCTCTCCTAACCACTCAACATCATTGGTATCAGTGAAGAAAATTCAACTGATATTTACCGATACCACTAGCATTGGCTGATACCGATATATCGGTATCAGATCAGCTCTAATGTTTTCATGTGACATTGAAAGTATGCTCTTTCTTGCATCTTTGTAAGCCTGTAACTTTTATCACAAACTACAAGGTAAAAATATTTCGGATTTTAATGCATGTCTGAACATTGTATTACTTAAATTCTTTTCAAATATCTGGCAGACATCATAACCGCAACACTTTAAACATTGAAGGAATCAGTCAATTACCAAAGCATGAATATAACTAAAATACTGCATGAAATATTACATTAATTTACAAAACTCTACATCCTTGCACAATGCTGTGATGAACCCCTTTAAATGAAATGAGGCATATTTTTTCACACGTTCAGTATTTTTTCTTTTTTTCCAGCATTAATGATTTAAATAGAAATCACTTCTTTTTGTAACTGATAAACAGGCAGAGATCCTTCATTTGAATGGAAATTAATGCATCTGGCATTAACAGTGATGATATGATATAGAGAATGGTATCACATTGTACCTCTACAATTACGCATCAGTAGAGGTATGCACATTTCATTTTTGACAGAAACACGAAATGTGAACTAACACACTGCCATGTTCATTTTTCATGTTTATGAAAGGTGGGAGTTACATTTTCCTACCATGTATTGTCAGGAAAAGATGAACATCAAAATGCAAAATAAACTCAAACATGAAACTTAAAGTATATAATAACACTACTATAGTAATAAGTAGGGCTCAGATTTTTATGACATCATATATTTTCCCAGGGGCTGGTTTTCTGTTTGTTAAGTTAGTTTCTTGGTGTTTTGAAATCAATAACACTGTTTTTATTGGTCATATAAATGCATATTTCTACTATATTTTCGGTTTAGGGCATATTATGGCCCAGAAGTGTGGAATAAAAGCATATTTTCATGTTCAACACACAGTACTTCCAGTGTTCAAAAATAAATTCCTGGCTTGTTTCGCAAACTTATCTAAACAGCGGATTTTTTTTTTCCAGTTTGTTTTATACCTTGGTTGGAAAATAACCAACGGTGTATTTTTCCTAGACGTGCTTTAAAAAATAAACAGTGAAATTGCTTTCCAATCGTTCTTTTCATTGTCTGCAATCGGCTTAAAGATTGTTAGGCTATTGTTCATTCCATATCGTTAGCTGTTCTGCCCCTCCATTTCTATACCAGGTAACCAGACAGCATTGGACGTGTACATTATTTTCAGTGAGGGAGCGCATCAGTGCCAAGGAAGGGGAGAAAGGAATCCAGTTTAGACTTTGAAACTTCCAGTTCGCAGTGCATCCAGAGACCATCTTTGATCCAGAAAGTAGGGGAACGAATTTTGCAGGTAATGTGTACCTTGTTATAATTTCAAAGTGAAGTGCCCAGAGAGTGTGAAATTTAAAAGTTTTGTGAGAGAGTTCGGTGAAGTGTTTTTCAGTACTGATGGCCGAATTTTTATTTTGTAAATTGTGTTTCATATATATTTTAAATGTTAGTCATTTTAAATTTTACATAGGCCTATATCCTATTTGTCATATTTTCAGTTTTTAAGGTCATATTTTGCTAATTTTAAGGGCATAAATGCATGCATATTACAGAAGTTTTTAGGTCATAAAAATCCAAACCCTAGTAATAAGTATAGTTTTGGTAACTGCTCCGAATGTTTAACGATTTTTCACAAGTTTTAGGAAGTGCTTTAGAATAATGGAAATATTTGTGGGAGTAAGCTCGAAGCTTGGAGGAACTAATTATCGGAGTTAAAAGCCTCACTAATTTTTATTAAAGTAAAAAGTAAAGTGCTCCCCTGTGCTTAGCACCACGCCATGAAGGCATATAGGGGGTGTGAGGGTAACGCCCCACTAATTTTTATTAGTTACTGGAGAAATTATGATTTGAAAAGTAGCTTGCATGAGCAGGTGTTCTTGGATTCAAGCCGACTCAGACATGAGTTTTTGGAGATCACTATGCAAGGCATGTAGGAGGTTTTGTGTTCGAGACCAGGTATTTAAAGCATTTATGGGCATTATTTTAATGCTGAGGGACCTAAACTTGAGTCACCTAAGCTAACAATGAAACCTTCAGCAATGAAATATCCCCTTCACACCCAATGCAGATGAAGTAGATGGCAGCAGCAGTCCATATCCAAGATGACAGTAAAGGAATGTCTGCTCGCAAGAAAAAAATCATATAGGAGTATGCACAATGGGAAAAGTTGTTCTCCAGAAAAAACAAAGTAAATTATCACTGAAACTCTGAAGTGTGATTTAACAGTTTTGATCCCGAAATGTGTCCAGTTTTTGTACCGAAATCTTGATATTTTATTCACCAATAAACATGTGGCTCTATGCATTAGCAGATGATTTGCAACTGTAAATTAATCATGTAACCAACACAAAAAACATTATTGTGGCATTTCCTTACAGACGTATCATGAAATATCATGGAATGTCTAGGGTGACCCGGGGTAATTATTGGACAAAGACCAAAAACCATGTTGTATCATAATTTGTTACATCTAACCAACCAAAATTTGCTAATTGCACATCCAGCAATGCTCTCATTAATTATTGGGATGAGATTAGTACATTTTCTCAAAAAAAAGTATATTAATAACCCAAAGCACTTGAAAAAAATGGTTTTAACTTTTTTCAAATGAAACAAAATTGTGGATATGTGTGTTTTCTTTTACCTGGTCTTGAATTTTGTAATGCCCAGTCTTGGAGATGTGTATGAAGGTAGTTTGTGCTGAAAAACACCATTGTATGATGAACAGTAACAGTGTGACATGCATGTTTAATTATGTGGTAATTATTGGATGCAGCAGGGTAACTGGTGGACATACTATGGGGTAATTGGACAGCATATTGTCTCTTCTATTTTTTATGTAAGAATAATGCAAAAAATAACCCCAAGAGTTCTGAACAAGCCAAAAAAAAAAAAAAAAGTTAGTCCTGCATACGCCTATTTCTTCAGATTCTGAGAGTGAAGACATGGATGAAATTGAATTACAGGACTTGACGGATATTTCTTTTGGTGAGTATGATGATGAAACCAGTGTACTAGCACAATATGGGAAACATACACCACAAAGTGTTTGACAACTGAAACTTCACATTCAGTGTGTGTGTGAACATATTGAAGATGATGGTGTATATATGCTGTGTACTATTATCGAAAAGTACAAAATATGTTTTATGAAGACAAAGAAGAAACCTCAGACAAATTACTTAGCATTGAAATGAAATTTCTTAAATGGTTTGGAGACAACAGGTACTGGTGGCCAGCGCAACCACAGATTGAAATTGTGAAAACACTGTATGTGTTTTATAGTCCTGTGCCAACCATATCAGTTAATCCATTTCAAATAACTTGTAATGATGAAGTAAGGTCAATGTTTCAAAGCATCTCTAGACTCAGGAATGAAATATTCCCTACTCCGCAATCTGATCGTGTAATTATTGAAGATGATGTGGAAAGTGACAACCTAGTGTAGCCTATAGCATCTCAATACAATTTGTTGCTGTGTGATTGATTAAAATACATTTGTGCAATATTTGTAGGCCTACTTGAATAAAGAATCTGTCTAAAAAAAGTTTAGTTTTGAAAAGTTATGTATTTAGTTTTTAGTTATAACTGTATTTAGCTCTAATCAGTTCAGTTAGTTAGTTGTAGTTTGGTGACAGACAGCACCTAAATATGCTTAAATTTACTTGATATAGTTTGTGATTAAAAAATACCATTTGTGCGATGTTTGTACTTGAACAAAGCAGAAATTATTAAAAGGTTGCACGAAAAATTAAAAGTTTTGCTAATTTTTACTAGATTTCACTGTTATAATTTTTTTTTTTACAACAGTCATGTGGTGTTCAATAATTGCTCCACACACAGCACCTATAGTACACACCATTGTTAGGGTTACCAGATCGCTGTAAGGCAAATGTAGGATATGCTGTCGCAAAATGTAGGACATTAAGTCAAAATGTAGGATGCAACACATTCTCAATAAATAATCCATATTTCTATGGAACATGTTGGGAAGTAGTTGAAAAATGACACTTTTCAGTTTTTAAAAAAATATTTCCCAACAAAATGTTTAAATGCAAAATTTCAAAACTTGCAATCATACTAATCAATGCACCTCTTACTACTTGATTTAAGTGGTACTTCTCAGAGGAGACAATTTTTATCAAAATTTCAGGTTTTGTCAAACTATATATTGATGTTAAGAGTGGACAGTCAAACTCGTTGAAATTATAGAGACCAATACCAAAAATTTTATAGACTTTATGAAAAAATAATTCTCTCGTGAGTCTGTTGTGCTGATGGCAATGAAAGTACTCTCTCAACATGTGAATTATGACCTGTAATGGCAAACAAATATTCAGCTATTACTGTAATTTAAAATGGTCTCATCTTGGGCAGTTTTTAGTTCAATAACAGGGTGTCTACCAAAATAATACATCCAGAAATCTTGACTTTTTAGGGACTTTTCTAGCTCCTACTTAGGTAAAGTTGGAAATTAGTAATTAAGAATATAAATATTTTTTTAATGAAAATCCCTACCAAAGAGCCAGTTAAGATGAAAACTGAAGCTGAATTTAAGAAGAGAATTACATCTGCTATTTCGTATTAATGCATCCTGAACTGTGTTTGGCAGACAAGCGAGGCTTTGGCGTCTGGACTCACAGCCAGTATAATCTTATGTGGGGTTTGTGTCGGTTGTCCCTATATGTTTATGACTATCCATTCATCCATCTTATTTTACCATCATTCATCCTCATCTTCACGATTAGCCAATGGGACAGAAAAAAGTGAAGTAAAATAAACTAAATCAACCAACCAATAGCAAAAATTCTTGACCACAAGAATAATTAATTGCCTTTTTAGTGACTTCTTGACCTGACCTACTTGTTGATTTTTTACTTTTTCTTGCCTTCTATGACTTTCTGGACTGACACCCTGAATAACTTTGTTCTCTATACCACTGCTTTACAATCAAATTATATTGAATAAGAATGGGCAACACCTTGTTCCATCAGTATAAACCCTAAGGCAAGAAATTCTGCTCAGGCATTGAACAGTGACGTTATCAGAAAGTGGTCTCAAGACTTTGTTCAATTGCTTCCATTTTCCCGTTTGTTTAATAGCAGGACAAACTTTATTCTTCTTGTGCAGTGACTGAATCAAAATAAATTTCACTATTGAGTTTGGAAGCGCAGTCCTTAGACTTGTAATTTGCATGACTTTTTTTCTGTTACGTATTTTCCTATTAATATTATGTGACACTCAAAATGTAGGACACTTATGATATTTTTCAAATTCCTCCCAGACGCCGGACATAAGGCTAAAATGTAGGACATGTCCGGGAAAATCCAGACGTCTGGTAACCCTAACCATTGTCCAATATTTAACCTGCAGCTCATCTTTGTACTGTGCAGAACAGTCTGAAAATTAATGTCCCATATTTACCCTGCTCTGTCCAAGGGTAACAAGGGACACACTTTTATTTTTATTCTACTCCTGAAAGGAATTAGTAAATTTCAACAATGGTACCGACAGATATATCAAATACCAAAAAAATTACTGGTTAGGAAAGTACATAAATGTGGGAGCTATGTTAAAACTTTGAATTTTGTCAGATATTTACCCTGGGTTACCCTATCAGTGTCTCTCAGAATGAAAGTGATGAGAAAAGAAATTCTTGGCAGAAAGGTCTGGTCACTGCTGGGGTGAACCTGGTTGGGATTGCAGAAGTAAGAAGGAATGGGAGAGGACAGGGATCAGATCAAGGAAAGTGTCACACGGAGACACTTATCTGTCGTAGGATTCTGCATTCTTGGATGGGGATGTTTCATCTTCGCTTACCACAGCTACACATTCTCAAAAACATTCTAGCTTCATAAAATATAGTTTTAATGATGGGTAATTGAGATTTCGCATACATTGATACCCTTACCTCGACCTTAACATAGAGATCTATGTCCTTAGGTGTATGAGACAATATCCACACACACATGTTAATTTTCCATAAATACAGATCTACAAATAAAGCTAAAAAAAAATTTACCATCTACCAGCAATTCTATGTAATGTTTGGATCAACACAAAATTAAATTTTGAGCCAAAAATAGGCATGATAACTATTGACAAAAATAGTTTTAAATCCATTTAATGCTCAGGCTAATCACAGGCGGATGGATGGTTTCAAGTGCAGTGCAATCTAAACTGCTGCACTATGTGCCTCTGGTAAAAATTGAACATGAGACCCCTTGCTTGCAAGGTGATAATGTTAGCTACTAGGCTAATTAACATGTTCTCTGCCAAGTTGGTCATAATGACCGAAATATGTGGCTTGACTTTGCTGTTCCTAGCATACCATCGGTAATGAGTATAACAATGAGGTGTATAAGGCATGACCGACAAGGTGTGGGGAGTCAAGTGCAGATAAAGGTGTTCAGATTATTCAATTTTTTTTTCTTTTACAGGAAAAAAGCAAAATTTTTGAATTTGCGAAATAAAGTCCAATAACCACTTTGGCGCAGGAGGAAAGAATTGGTGAAACCACCTGGCAGAGAATGTGTTAATTAACCATGATAACCAATAACAGGCAATTATAGAACATGACAAGTGCAACTTTAAAAAGGAACAATAAAAAAAAGGATATGGAGTAGCTATATAAAGTCTTTCCGTGGACAGTCTGCAATAGACAGTCGCACATAGCACTTCAAAGACCTCTAAGAGAAGTGTGATTTTTACCTTATCATGAGCATATTACTCTTGTGCAGGGGTAGAAAAATACAGGGTGCCCGGCCACCATGGCACCTGCTATTTTAAATTCAGTGCTAAAAAAATATATATATTTGCAATATTTCGAGTTTGCTTATGGAAATTTCCATTATGTATTGTTTAAATAATGTGTTTCTTAATGTTTGTGTGTTTTCTGTATTATATGTGTCATTAAATCAGAATAAAAACATCCCATGTTACGTTCTTGCACTGTTGCTGACGAATTTTAAAATCTGCAGTGATATGGTAGAGTTGGCCATATATTAGAATGTACTGCATAGTTTTTCATGCTGTTAGCAGCTGAGCCTTCTTTAGGAATGCCACTCTGGTGCAAGGATTAATTACTTATAATCCAATCTTGCATTAATAAATAAACTAAATGTTTAAATGTCATATTTCGAAATGTGTAGCTTTATCTTATTTATATTCATGGCTTTCTTAGCTAAAAAAAAAAAAGCTGGCTCCTGGCCTGACTTCTCCAACCACACATCAGTATGGAAAGTGGTACAGTAGCATTACACAAAGCACATGTCAAATATGTCACACCTGAACACATCAGATATGTGTATTGAACAGTGGTCGGAAGTAGCACTCTACTTGTAGTGTCACTACTGTAGCTAGCTACAAAATTCCTGCAGTTGTAGCGAAAATTTCGCTACAGCTACATTTCTTCTCTGCATTTTGAGGAAAATTTTGAATGTGACCACAGTGTCAAAGACAAATTCGACAACAACACTTACTTTTGCAGGAAGTTTATAAAAAAGTCTATTACATGTAAATACATATAATCTAGATTATAAATATCTTGATATCGCAGATTATAGATATCTGCGTAGTTTATTTCAATAGTTTAGAATAAATGTAATATCCAGATAACTAAACTGAACTGGCATATATGAATATATTCTGGCTAACAGCTACTTTTTTTTAGGTGCATCGCTATTTTGGGGAGAAACATGCCTCATTTGCTGCACCCCTGGAAAAAAAAAAGGCACACCAGGACAAATCCTGTGGATATCCATGGTGTAAGAGACAGGTAAATGTAATTAATTACTGTGTAAAATGCTTGTTGCAGTGCAAAAAAGAGCCATCAATGGATAGACAATAACAATGCAATAGTGACAGCATTCAGTGGCTCAGTACGTTTATAGCAATGATCATTGTTAGTACACAGGATCTCACCAGCAAGAAATTATTGTTACAAAAATGATAGACATACACTTTCTGGAATTACAATTATTTTGGTCATAACATTTGTTCACAATCAGGTTTACACTTCAATTTCCTCAATATATTTTATGATATTGTAAAAAGTATATACGAGTTATTGACTTTTCTGCAGAAACGATCATTTTCGGTAACACTTTACTATACCGGAGACGGATTTCTTCAAATTTACAGGAGAAAGTACTTATGCAAATCATTCTCTGTAGTGTTGTTGATGTTCGGGAATGTAGTTTTGATCCATTTTAATGCAAAAGCATGTGGTTTTCTATGAAAATCTATTTCCGACGTGCTATTGCTGCTGCCGCCATTTGCTTTCTGCACGAGAGCACAATATGCTCTCGTATTGTCTGTATATGCTAAATCGAACGAAAGGAGTGCTAATAGAACCTAACCTAACCTAGTAGGCATACCTCGTCCCTGTGATGGTTCATGGGGCTATTGTGAATTTTTGGGCTAACGTCAATGGTTTTTAGGGCTGACCGTGGATGGTTTGTGGGAAATAAGGAACAACAGTAAGTACTCGTTAATGTAATAAATAGACATTATTTTAGTTAGAAATTCATTATTTCACCTAAAGAAATGTTCCTCAATGCAGAATAGTACGTTAGCAAGGTAAAAAACTGCGAAATAAACCATTGATAGGTGTCTCTGGTATAGTATAGTAGTACCTCAGTTTCTTTAGTTAATAAAAAAATAATATACAGTTTCCAAATGTATGCATTTCTTCTACTTTTACGTTGTTTTTCTGTAACTTATTCTAATCATGACAATGAGGAAGAATAGTTTATTTTGTTATCTAGAGTCACCTTCTGACACTTTTGGGTAATTGTGAGAATAAGGAAGAATGATGAATGATGATGATGAGTAGTGTGGGGAATGGAGGAGGATCCATCCTCCCAATTAGGCATCTTTCCTAGTTTTTGTTTTGAGTCCACTTTATGCACAGATAAGCTAATTGAGACTGGATCAGAATCACTAGTGCCTCTGCCAGGTATCGAACCTGGGGCCATTCGATTACAAGGTGACAAAATTTCCACTGTCTCTTCAGGGAAACATTCCCAACAGGAAACTTACGTAAAGCATCCCTCCACTTGTTGCTCATTTAGCTATAGCAAAGCAGCATCCCCCAGCTATTCGAAATGTTAGAGCAAACATCTAACGAAATACGGAAATTATTATAGTAAATAGCAATCTATTTTCCAGTAAGTACAACTATCATACTCCTTTTGAATATCCATGCGGTTGTTTCAATTATTTTTTTATGCAGAAGTTGTGAGTAGCGCACATGCGTAGCGTAGTGAGCTACTTTTTGGTAAATGTAGCTGAAGCTGTAGCGAAGCTACATTTTTGGACGAGTAGCGGTAGCTGTAGCAAAGCTACTTTTAAAATGTAGCGTTCTGATCACTGGTATTGAATTTCGTTACAGTTTCTCACTTGCAGTAATGCTTGGTAGGGTAAGATGGGGTAACTGGGCCACCAAAATACCAGGATTCAACTTTGATTGAGTATTACACTTGACATGAGACCAACACCGACCAGATTATTAATTCATACATTCTCCAAAGCTTTATTTTTCTGACCATGTTGAAATTTCTAAAAATAAAATTATGAAGTACTGGTAATTGAAAAAAAATATCAAAGGTGAGTTTTACAACAAAAAAAATCACTGAATACCTTTAACATTTATCATGTTACAACTTTTCTCTCATGCAAGATGATAAAAAAATATGCAGCATTTCAATAATGTTATTTGTTAAACATATTTCTGTGTCATATGTTTCACTTTAGTATTTCCAAAAGACCCTATGAATCACAAAAATATGATTTGAACAACCTTTAAAGAGCTCAACATGAAGTTTCTATACGATTGAATGCCACATAGGGCAAAAAAATATAACCAACTTTAATCATGAAAAATATACTAAACGTAGCATTTTACAGGCAAATATCGAACCAAAACGATTTCACCCTGTGTAATAAGAAAAAAAATATAAGCCTGCAACTAGGTAAAGCAAACGAAATACATCTTGACTGTGTACTTCTCTACAGGCTCTGAACAGAATTTTTATTTATTACCATGAAATGAATGCTGAGAATACTAAACTTAATTGGGTAAATTTCTCGTATCGGACAAACAGCTGAAATATCATAATTCTTTTCATTTCAATATTCGTACTTACGTATTCTGCATTGACAAACATTGCTGAAGGTTACATTTCGCTAATTTCACCGAAAATAGCTATATTTGCGACATATCGAGTAAGTTTTCTTGGTTGCTTCTTCCCTTCCGTAACACGGGAAATGGCCGTCACAGTTTCACCACCGTAGTCCATATGCAATGTTTCAACTCCACCACGCGTAGAAAGTGCAAGATTAGCGAAATTGAGTGATCCGCGATCGGCACAATTGCTCATTATTTACCGGTGAGGAGGAATGTCGGAAATGTGTTCGGGAATGTAGTTTTGATCCATTTTAATGCGAATGCATGTGGTTTTCTACGAAAATCTATTTCCGACGAGCTATTGCTGCTGCCGCTATTTGCTTTCTGCACGAGAGCACAATACACGCTATTGCTGCTGCTGCTAGAAGCCGATGTTGTCCGAATGTCGGAAACATGTTCGGGAATGAAGTTTTGATCCATTTTAATGCGAATGCATGTGGTTTTCTACGAAAATCTATTTCCGACGAGCTATTGCTGCTGCCGCCATTTGCTTTCTGCACAGGAGCACAATACACGCTATTGCTGCTGCTAGAAGCCGACGTTGTCCGTATATGCTAAATTGGACGAAAGGAGTGCTAATGGAACCTAACCTAACAGGCCTAACCTAACCTAGTAGGCATACCTCGTCCCCGTGATGGTCCGTGGGGCTATCGTGAATTTTTAGGCTAACGTCAATGGTTTTTGGGGCTACCCGTGGATGGTTTGAGGGAAATAAAGAACAACAGTAAGTACTCGTTAATGTAAGAAATATACATTATTTTCGTTACAAATTCATTATTTCACCTAAAGAAATGTTCCGCAATGCAGAATGTTACGTTAACTACATTAACGAGTACTTACTGTTGTTCCTTATTTCCCACAAACCATGCACGGGTAGCCCCAAAAACCATTGACGTTAGCCCAAAAACTCACGATAGCCCCACGGACCATCACTGGGACGAGGTGTGCCTACTAGGTTAGGTTAGGCCTGTTAGGTTTGGTTCCATTAGCACTCCTTTCGTTCAATTTAGCATCCGCGCATCCTACACACGTCATTTTCAAAACGTTGATCATGTTCAACTGATCATACGTATTTAAACGTGTGACCAGTTACATAAACGTATGTTTGGAAACACTGGCCCGGATTACGTCATCACGCACAGGCTACATCCACCTGGAAGTAAATGGATGCAAGAGCTCTCGTGCAACGGTCACACATTTATATCGAAAAAAAGATGATTAACCGGCAAAATTGAATGAACGATGCGAGAAAACACTTCCCCGAACTTCCACAACTATAAAGAAACTGCATTCGGTAAGTAATTTCTCCTGTAAATTTGACGAAATCCGTTTGTCCGATACGAGAAATTTACCCTTAATTGGTCAGCACATGCTAGATCATCATACAGCATACGGCAGGTGAGCCAGTGATTCCACGTACGCACATTTAGCATCCTTGCACCGCCTATTACTTTTTAACAATTCATTTTCCATGGAGAATTGATTGAAAGAACATATCACATTATGTATTAAACCTACCTTTTTTCTCTAGTTGACATGTTTTGGTTGTTGCACAAGGCTTTAAGGCCACAGGTTTTAATACTGTAGGTTGTACAGTTTCTGTTACAGTAACTTCTTTACATATAGGTTCGAATTCTGTTTGACAACGATTACGTAGATATGTTTGCCTTCGTCCTCTTCCCCTTCCCCCCATGGTGTACCTTATATCTTGGGTGAAAGAACCGTAACACCTTGCGTATCCACAACAGCCTTTTAATGTTTCCCAGTCACAAATCACAAACTTAACTTGGTAACTTAAAAGTATGTGTATTACAAAACAGGCCGAAAGACAGTGCAGTGGCTCTTAATGCTTACCTTTGCAGTGAAGTTAACGCTGGAGTATACTATTGATTCTTCACTTCTACATGTTGTTTATTTCAATAAATGCTATTTTTTGATGGCGATATATCATCTTCCATTAAAATCGAATAACTTATACCTAAATTGATCTCCAACACTCAACTTCCATGTCTGAAAACAAACACTCTTCGATATATGAAAAACACTGCCATCTGTTGTTATTTTGGTCAAGTGATGAACTTGATTGTGTCTCACTTATAGCACACTTTTGAATCACCTTTTCGGCCAAGCTCCGCCTTTCGACTTGTGATGTCACAAAAATTTTAGTGTCTTAATGCTAAGAGCCCTAAAACTACGTGATTAAGTAAGCTTTGCATTAGAAAGATGTATTTCCCTTCCGTAGATCATTTAAAGAGCAAATTAGGATTATACGGAACGTAAATTGGCAGCGAAAGGAATTAGAGAAATCCTGACGTTGTGGAAGGGCTAGGCTACTGATTATGTTTGTTTAAAGTTATAGCTTTCGCATTCATGCAATTGCAAGAAATTTCTAACATTCTGGTGCAGAAAATTTCCATAAATATGCAATTTGTATGTGCGACAACTGAAAATTATCCGAAGTTGGATCGGAACGGGATTTTCCCCCAAACCCGGCACCGATATTTCGCAGTTCTCCCTTATCGCACAACACTTGACCTTATTTTCTGACGTCACAGCAAAATTGCTTTAAATTTTAGGCTAAATGCCTAACTTTTTAGGTTTAGTTCTCTTATCATAAATAATATTTTTTCAGTTCATTTATGCTAATAGAACCAAACATAATAGACCTAACCTAACCCCGTAGGGATTCCTGGTTTAACGTCAGAACGAAAGGTTGCTCAAGTGTTGTGCGATAAAGAGACCTATATTTCTCACACTGCACATCTTTCGGCCGTAAATATGATAAATGTACAGGGTCCTTCTTTCCCCTTTGGGCGCCTGACGGCGGCACGCTTGGCGGCCGCCCGGACGCCAAGTCCCGTCAAATCGCGTGCGATATCTCCGCTATGGAAACCGCTAGCTTCGAAATGACTTCAAGTTCTCCCAATTACATTTACAAATACAATCAAAATAAGCACGCAAATTGTCACGGGGGATGTTGGAAATATTGTCCTCGTGCATCCACTCGTTTTTGGCATGGTTTTAGTAAATTTGTAGGCTGATCCTGGAGATTTGTTTTAAATTTTATGCAATAATAGGCTAACGATTTGCCATAAAATGCCTTTTCTTGTTCCTTGGCCAGATAATGTAGGCGTTTATGTTTAAAAACCGTCTCGTGACATTTCTGAGTGGTATTCATTGATTGATTGATTGTTGGTGTTTTAAGTCCACTTTATGCACAGTAAGGCTAATCGGGATAGACAGACCTACAGTTAAAGTGGGATCCGAACCCAGGGACGTCGGAACTTATTTTGGAGTGTGGGGGGCAGGTTTTCAAATCCATCAACCAGTTTTCAAAATCTCTTCCCTTATATATATAAAATAAAATAAGCTACATAATAATAATAATAAATATATATATTTATTACATAAATAATAAATATATACTTATTGAATATATGAATATCCTCAGTGGAGAAGACTCATAAGAGATAAGAGGAGGCCCAGAGACCTCTATTACGGAATATTTTATTACTCATAATTGCATTAAACGGCACTTAATACATGAAAACTGAATTTTTAGGTCTTACAATAATTACCGCAAATTTCCATCCCTGCCTGGCACTCGATCTTCGCATGCAGTGAGGCATGATGATATTGAGGCATTTTTTTTATTGATTAGTAACATAACTGAGAACACGCTACTTTTAAAAGGGGGCGAAATACACGTGCAAACATATTGATAAAATCCATCTTTCTGAATCTTTCTGATCGATGTATTGCAAAGAAAGTTGCTCGTGGTCGTGTTCTCATTTATCAATTCATCATTCCATAAATCTTAGTATAATTTTAACAAAAACGTCGCATAGTAAGGAAGAATTACATGAATGAAAAAGTCAAAAGGAAATAATTGAATGATAGATTTAGTTTATTTTTTCACTTTTCTATCATTTTTGGCTGATCGCGAAGGCAGTCTTGTGGCAAGCTTACAATAGCTTCCTTATAGCTTGTCAAAGCAAGCTTGACATGGCAAGCTGGACGTAAGCTTGATGCATGTGATACCTAGCGTGATTGGATGCATTTTTAAAAAAATAAAACAATAAACACACCCATTTAATATAACAATAGAGATACTTATTAAACATGAACAATAGTGACAAATTGAAATAAAACAAAATACAGTGGAATGAATTCCAATGTGAAAAAAAACACCAAAGCTTATATTTCCTGTAGCGTACACTAGATGGCAGTGCGACTCAAATGTAAAACAAACATAAGTTTTAGTAACACAAATAAGGATAACTTTCATTGTAATTAGTGAAAAAAAATGTTTTATTATCTTTCGAAAGATGTGTGAATACTGAAGTTGCAAAGAAGAAAATGAAATGTGATGAATAAAAGTGAAACTCCCATGATAAATATTTTTATCCCAGACTATATAATCAGGAGCTAAGTACTGCAAAGAGAAATTGATTACTAGCGTATAGTTAGAGATTGGTTAGTTCATCGAACTCTCCAACCTAACCGTTGGCTATTTTGGTTGGAGCAGAAAAAGTTATATCAGCTGCAAAGAGAAACTGTGACTTTACAAACATGGGTGTTTGCTGTTAATTAGCTCCAATTATTATTAGTCTTGCTGTTATGCATATATACGATGTACATTATAGCCATGTTTATTGTTTATACAGATATACAGGGTGTCCGGCTTACAACTTTAACATTACAAAAGAGCATAATTTTGCAGAGAAACACAATTTTATTACCAAAATTTACATTTTGGTAGAAAAACTCATGCATTTTTGTCACAGCACCAGCACTTCACACAACCTCGATATGAGCCCCCCCCTCCCCCCTTGTGGCACGGCAGATGTCGAACCGATATTCCAATTCCGTCCAGGTCTTCACTAGCGTTTGAGGGGTCACATTGTTAATCGCCTGACGAATTCTGTTACGCAGATCTTCCAATTTCTCGACGGTCATACTGTAGACTTGGTCCTTGATGAACCCCCAAAAGAAAAACTCTAGGGGGGGAAAGATCCGGCGAGCGCGGAGGCCAAGCAAGTGGTTTAGATCCTCTTCCTATCCATCTTCTAGGAAAATGCTCATCGAGAAAATCTCGTACAATGATAGCAAAATGTGCCGGGGTTCCGTCTTGTTGGAAAATTGTTTTTTGGAGGCATTTGAGGCACAGCGTAATGCTGAAGCATGTTTAAATAATTCGTTCCTCTCACTGTTTCTTCAGCAAAGAAGAACGGGCCTATTATCTTCTCTTTCACTAACCCACACCCAGTGGCGTGGCTTGACTTTTCAAAAGTGTTACCGGCCATAAGACGTTATCATCTCCACCCTACCGCCCCCCCCCAAAAACATGCCTTTGATTTGGATTTTTGTTCTTTTTTTTTCCAATCCGCTGAATGATTTATTTATCCACAATCACTCCTAGAAAGAACTACCACTCATGAGAGAGTTACCGCGAAAATCCAGTGAATAGTAGTCGAACCTTGTCAACCATCTCTGTTGGTTGGAAAGGGGAAGAAGAACCACACATTCGGGTCAGTTTGACGTTTCTGCGTTGAGCAGACGACAGAATTTCCCTCCTCCATCGGTGGGAGGAAGTCCAGATGTACGTAATACTGTTGCCAACTTAGTTTTTTGGAGCAAGGTTTGTCCAAATCACGAATCGCATCAAGAACTTATCTTTTCGTCTATTACTAAACGGTCTCAGTTGTAGTTAAATCCAGCTCTGGTTTTGCAGTCTAGCTCTTGTTCCTTCAGAGAAATAGTATCCCCGTTTTAGGCGGGATTTAGCTCTTTTCTGGAAATCCAATGTGACAACACTTGCTGATCCGTAGGCCACAGCGGCAACAGGGGCCCTAAACAGGCATATGAATAACCCCCTAGCACACTTGCCTCCAAATCTTTCCCCGCTGTTCCCTTGCATTGGCGGGCGCCCTTTCCTCTTGTTGCCTCTTGTGGGTAGCGGAATGGCCTCTCTCTTCGCTTTTGTCGGCTGCAGAAAAAATGTCCTCTGCAATATACACTCAACTGCAACGCTGTCGGTTAACTTATTTAACAATGTTGTTATTTTATTGAGAAAAACTTTTTAATTTCTTTACATTTTGCTTTTACCGGCAGTAACACCGGTTACATGCACGCCACGCCTCTGCCCAGTGCCCACACCACACATTAACGTTTGGCGAGTCTCTCATAATTTCACGAAACTCATGAGGATTGTCACTTCTCCAAATACGGCAATTTTGCTTGTTAACTTTGCCACACGTGTGGAATGCAGCTTCATCAGAAAAGCACACCTTGTCCAGAAAAGCATTGTTGTTATCAATTTCGGTTAACATTTTGCCCGAAAACGTCTGTCTTTTAGGTTTATCACCAGGATAAATTCGTTCATGTAACTGAAACTTGTACGCCCGTAGACGTAACCTTTTGTGCACAACGTCATGGATAGTAGACCATGGAATGTTTTGCTCTAAACTTGCACGTCTTATTGATTTTCTTGGACTTCTTGTGAATGCAGTGCGAATCACTTCAATGTTTTCCTCTGATACCTTCCGCTTCGGCTACTTCCCGCGCACCGACACAACACTTCAAATTTCTCTTAGTTGTTCATCCCACTTAGCAATACTCAAATAGGAAGGAACATTGTCGTGACGTTGAAGATTGAATTCACGCTGAAAAGCACGTTGAACAAGCTTCACAACGCAGAACACTTTCTGCTGAACAGTCCACTCATCCATCTTGGAATGTATGCGTTACACGCGCATGCGCGTCACGTCAACTCGAAGTACTGGTGATTCTCGCAAATGGCCACAGTTGCCAGTCTCATACAAACAATAAGTTTCATTTGAAATTGAATGTAACTAAAGTTATACTGTTTTGTAATGTTAAATGTCTAAGCCGGACACCCTGCATATATAAATTTAGATGAAGATGCACCTTATGGCTTACTTCAAGCATTGCATTCTGTAAGCTTACAGCTAGTTTTGAAAAGCTTGATGCAAGCATACCTTGGCTAGCTTGCTGCAACTTCCACTTCTGGTAACTAGATTGCTTAATGCAAGCTTGCATCCAGCTAATAGCTTGCCATGGCAAGCTTGCTGCTAGCTACTTAACTTGCCATGGTAAGCTTGCTTCATGCTTACAGCAAGCTGTCTGTGCTATCTGGGTGAGATTGAGCAATATGGTATCTTTCATTTTGTAAGCACTATATTTTTCATACTTGTAATGGTCGGATTGACCATTACTGGTTTTGGTATATTGTAATAATTAATTGTAATAAAACAGTGTTTCCCCATTGATCGACGAAAGAGAAACGTCTCCTCAAGTTTAGTCCACTTATGGTGGCTAGACTGGTTATAATAATGTAGCATTTGGTTAAGCCAACCCCTGTTGCTGTCCCAAGTCCCCTTTTAGAAAAAGCTTTGATTAAGTGGATATTATTTCCGTATTGAATAATTGATGCCCAAAAGGAAGATTGAAGGCGTTAGGAAACGCATTTGTAAGGAACGGAATATCATTTAAGCTGAGGGTAGGCCCGCAGAGATAGTTATGCTAACTCTACGGTAAAGGAAGTGCTGATGGTTAAGCCATTGGTGCGCAATTATATTGATTTAGAGATTTGTTAATTTGGTCTATGCAAGACACACATGGAAACGCAATGTAAATATGTATATATATATAACTACGTATAATAAACCAATATATCCTACTAGAATGTTATGATTCAAGGAACTACAGTACTGTCCAAAGAAAACCAGTTGTATATTCACTTGCTGTACATGTGTAAACGAACCAGGGACTAAAAATATAAATTATTATGTGAAACCCACCTTTTGTAATTCCGGTGCAAAAATAATCTGCTCGCTTGGCACCCAGGGTGAGGTGAAAGGAGAGATTGAGGGATAAAAGTAGGAAGAAATCCAGAGGGCCGGATGGAATCGAGGGAAAGGGGGGCCGAACTTTCACATATTTCAACATATAAAACATTTCTGCTTCTAAAATAGTGTACAAAAACAATTATTTCACCTTTTACTGAATCCCATACTGCTATTCAAAGATTAAGATTAAGAAATGAAACTATCAGTAATTTTAGAGCCTAGTCTAAAGTTTTGCAATGAAGACTTTCAATTATAGTGCATGGTTGGAGAGGGCCGAGGTGTTAAATATGGGGCAAGTCGCCACGCTAGGCCAACAGCTTTAACATTAGATATTTTGATCTGTAATTATCATAGCAGCTAGGTATACCTGGTATTGCATTTAAATTAAATCAGTCTGAACTTTACATGTCTTTTCAGATCAATGGCCCCTCTTAGATTTTCAGATTTGAGAGAAGAACGTAAGACTGAAGGCGACAGGGGCGATCCTCCCCACCCCGAGAAGTCTAAACGATTATACCCTATGATTATACCTCGACCTTGCCACCTAAAACTAACCTCCCAACTTAAAACTAAATCACCCGCGAACTTTACAATGAACGGTGTTACCTCTCTCTCTGAGATCTAAAACTAAGCCATCAGCCCTGAGCATGACGTTTAAAACAAACAGTATAGTTTTAATAAATCTAAATGGCAAAGAAATAAAAGTTTCTTCCTTCCCACGAGAGGATGTGGTTCATACACTCCAAAGTTTGCAGCGTTAAACCCCGAAGGGGCAGAGAACTGATGGTGTATCGGGACGATACTTGTCTGTCTCTAGTCTCGTCTTTTTATGTCCTTTCACACAGAAAATATAAAGTAGTAAAGAAAACGTAAGGAGAGATGTAAAATCTTACTAGTCTTTTGATTCTATATCAGGCGACTAATTGCAGTGCAGTGATGTGATCTTGCAGTCGGTCTACTTTCTGCAAATGATTTAAATGTATATAAACTATTATATACACAGTTATATCGGTTGGTGCGGAAGGAAATCCAAACTCATCACTACAATTTGCAGAGTAAATGCCGAAACACGTCTTCTGCAGTTATTCTACTCTGAACTAATGACTGTGTCGTCTGACCAAGTCTAAATTTGGAAAGGGAAGGGGAGATTAACCTAGGCTTGAATTTCCAAGAATTTCTCACGGCCGATGGCCTTTTTGACAGCAATGGGTCTCTACAATAGCTCGTGTTCGGAAAGTGCACAGGAAGATTTAAAGTTGAGCTGTCTTCTGTGCCCCCTCCTTGGGGTATTGTTATATGCGAGCGCACTTGTAGGCACAAAACCTGGCAGGCTTGAAAGCAAAGCTGGAAACAGAAGCAGCGATACTTGATTTGCAGAGACCTGTCTGCGATGTCACGTGCTTCTTGCTGCTAACGGAAACTTGAGTGCACGTTCACAAATCTAGTGCAAAAATATTTTTCCAAATATTCTTCAAAACCAAGATAAGTTTAAATACAGGGTGAAATAAAAGTCTCATTACCACGTAGGTATGTGAGTCTGTGCTGTGGTACTGGTTCGTAGTGACACTTAGTGGTTGTAGTTCTAAGTGGTAGTAGTAGTTGTGTGCAGATAGTGATGTACCAAGCCCATTATTCGATTGCCGTGCGAGAATATCTTAATGAAGTGTTTCGTAACAGATGGATTGGACGTGGTTCTCCACAGTTACCAGCATCTCTGAATTGGCCTCCCAGAAGTCCCGATCTTTCGTCGTGTGCCGGCACGCGTTACCACACAAGTAACGAACTGAAAGAAGCCGTTCGACATGCATTTGCCACGATCGCTCGCACAATGCTGCGTAGAATTTTACACCGCATCTGGAGGAGCATAATTCCCTGTTATGAAAATGATGGTGTCCACACAGACATTCTGGACTAAATTGTTGTCTGTAACCTCCTCAGCTAACATGTCTCGTCTATTATCGTACTCTATTTACTTCAGTTCCATAACCTTCCCTCGTCGCAAAATGCATAGGGGGTAATGGGACTTTTGACTCACCCTGTAGATATAGTCTCATTTTTTAGGGCTGACTTCGGAGGAGGGCGAGCAGAAAGACAATCTTGCCCCTCCTCTGGGGTTTCTTCACATCAGGCAATACTGAAAGCATTGGTGGGTAGAGACAGAACGACCAAGGGAGGAACTTTCATTTCTTGGCCACTTAGATTTAATAAAATTTTACTGCTTTACTGTTTACTTGGCTTAGTTTTAGACCTCAGAGAGAGGTAATACCATTCATTCTTATGTTCACGTGTGATTTTGTTTTTTTAACCCGTGCCATGTAGGCACATTTTGGGGCCCACACATTCTCGATCTCGGACATTTTGGAGGTGATAATCAGCACCACGCTCCTGCTGCATTTACCCTCCCCCCGGTTTGCCCCCAGGTACCCATTCATTTGAGGCTGGGTGAGCCCGGGAGCCGCTTTTATTGCGGGGACAAGGCTGGAAAAATTCCGACCTTAGCAGCCACCACGGGAATCGAACCCGAGTCTCCGCGTGGCAGTCAGACACCCTACCGACTAGACCACTCATTCGTTTCGATTGTTTTTCCAACCTTCAACTTTTTAACTGCAAGGCTCAAGCTCCACCTGCCCCCCTGGTTCGGAGTCCTTGCATCCGTGGAATGAAGTTGCAGATGGAAAAGAAGATTTAAAATTAAGCTGTTTTCTGCCCCTTCTCATCGGGGTGCGCTGGGTATATTATTTCACACCGACCGCATCTGTACGTAAAATCGAAGCGGCGAACTTCTAAGGGTATAATTCCACCCAGTGGCGGCTCGTGGTGAACCAAAGTGGAGGGGCGATAGCTCACAAATTTGCTTTATTGATTTGCTTTATTTTACTTCGCCTTTTGTACCACATTTGGCCGGGATTCGAACCCGGGACCCCAGGCGTTGTAGCGCGATGTGCTAACCACTCCACCACGGGGGCCGGCGCAAATTTACTCTACAAGTAATGTGAGTTTAAATGATGAATTTCGTATAACAGCCAACGTGATAAGAAATTGAAACGTTCGTGTTTACCGAATATCATGTTTTACATGTTTGCACACATTATAATAAATGTTTTTCCAATGCCCCTTATGACAAGCCCATCGGGAACAGTTGTATCAAACCCTACTTCGACTAGCTGTTCCATTTCCGGTGTCAGTCCCAACCCTGATAAGTCAGCCTCGAGCTCCCATCATGTGGACGCTATATAGCTTCACACGAAAACACAGCATCTCAATGTAAACAAAAACAATAAGGAAGATCACAGTGTAACATACCCAACAGGATACCCTCCCATAGTGAAAATCATTAGTGAAAGTGAAAGTGTATTGTGTAGGTGCCATAAGGAATAACGACAGGAGACAAGAAGAAGTCGGATCAAATAAAGCAGTCCCGATGGCTAGAAACCGCAAAGGATAGGCGGTGTGAGCCACGATAAAGCAAGCAAGCAAGCTAATTTTTTTTTTTATTATTATTTACTGTCCATGAACTTAGAATATGTATCCACAGATTTTGTTGTATTGTACGAGTCAACGGCACCATAAATAACATTCACACCTCAGTGTTTGTCATTCCACATAATTTAGGAATTTCTATACGTGAGCGCCAAATTTCAGTTCCACGAGTGGCGTCTTGTCGCCGTTTCGACATTGCAAATTGCTCATTTCCACGAGTGGCGCCGTCCCGGTATTGCAAATTGATCACTTCCACGAGTGTATGTATGTGTGTGTGTGTGTGTGTTTGTTTGTTTGTTTGTTTTTTTATATTGTGTAGTAGTTGTGGTGTGTGTGTGTTTATATTGTATTATAGTTGTGATGTCTTTGTGTGTGTCTTGTGTAGTAGTTGTGATGTGTTTGTGTGTGTCTTGTGTAGTAGTTATGCTGTCTAATGTGTTTGTGTTCGTCTTGTGTAGTAATTGTGCTGTCTAATATGTTTGTGTTTGTCTTGTGTAGTAGTTCCTCCATTCATATCGGGGGTTAGGCGTAGAGCTGACAACTCTGCACTGTAAAAAGACATGTCAAGAAACAGAAATATAAGGCCATGGATGTTCCCAAGGTAAAATATTCCGGAGGTAAAATAGTCCCCCGTTCGGATCTCCGGGTGGGGACTACTTTGGGAGGTCCCTGGACTAAGGATAAGATCTACGTTAGGAATAAGGATATTAAATTAGGCACCTGGAATGTTCTGAGCCTTTACCGGCCTGGGGCATTTCAGTGTACAGTTAATGAGATAGTGAAGTATAAATTAGATGTAGTAGCTGTCCAGGAAGTTAGGTGGCCAGGAGAAGGGAATTGTAAAACTAAAAATTATACTTTTTTCTATGGTGGTACTGAAAATCATAATTTTGGAACAGGCTTTTTCATAAATAATAGAATTATCTCGGCTCTTAAAACAATAGAATTTATTAATGATAGGATATCATATGCAGTTTTACAGGGTAGGTGGTGTAAAATTATTTTAATAAACATACATGCACCAACGGAAGATAAAGATGATAATACTAAAGATGATTTTTATACAGAGTTAGAACAGGTCTTTGATAAGTTTTCTCAGTATGATATGAAAATTCTGTTAGGTGACTGTAATGCACAGATTGGCAAAGAAGAGACATTTAAACCCACGATTGGTAAAGAAAGTCTTCATGAATTAAGTAATGATAATGGTATAAGATTGATTACTTTTGCAACCTCAAAGAATTTAATTGTGAAAAGTACCACCTTTAAACATAAAGATATCCATAAATATACCTGGTCTTCTCCAGATGGTAAAACTCATAATCAGATAGACCATATTCTCATTGATAAGAGAAGGCATACTAGTATAATTGACGTTCGTACACATAGAGGTGCTGACTGTGCCAGTGACCATTATTTAGTAATTGCTAAATTAAGAGAAAGACTCTCAGTGATAAATCATAAGCAACAAAATCTAAAAGTTCTAAAATTTGATACAGGAAAGTTTACTGATGAAAGAATTAAGAAAGATTACCAAATTAAACTGTCAAATAGATTTGAGGTTTTGCAGGATTTAAATGATGATGAAAATATAAATGAAACAGACGTAAATAAGAATTGGGAGCACATACGTAATGCAATAGAATCAGCAGCTAAAGAAACTATAGGATACCATAAACCAAGAAAAAGTAAGCCATGGTTTGATAATGAATGTCATAATCTAATAGAAATAAGAAATCAGGCTAGACTTAGGTGGTTAAATAACTCTGATGATACAAATCTAAGCAATTATAATACAATAAAGCGAGAAGTTAACCGCACGTTTAGAAGTAAAAAAAGAGATTACTTGAAAAGCAAAATTAACGAAATTGAAACAAACAGCAAAAATAAAAATATCAGAGATTTATATAAAGGTGTAAATGAGTTTAGAAAGGGGTGGCAACCTAAAGTAAACTTGATAAAAGATAAAGACGGTGATTTTCTAGCTGACCCAAGTGATATTCTAAATAGATGGAAGAACTACTTTAATGACCTTTTAAATGTCCATGTAGGAGATAAATCAGAAGTAAATGAAGTCCACACAGCAGAACCTTTAGTTCCAGAACCTAACTTGACTGAAGTTAAAGATGCTATTAAAAGGCTTAAGAATAACAAAGCACCTGGCATTGATTTAATACCAGCTGAGTTAATTAAATATGGTGGAAATTCATTAATATGTCAAATTCATAAATTAATTTGTTTAATATGGAATAAAGAAGAAATCCCTCAACAGTGGAAAGAATCCATAATTGTTCCTGTGTTTAAAAAAGGTGATAAAATGAACTGCAATAATTACCGTGGAATTTCTCTACTCTCAACAACATACAAAATATTGTCTAACATTCTTTTAACAAGACTAACCCCATATGCTAATGAAATTATAGGTGATTATGAATGTGGATTTAAACGTAACAGATCAACTACAGATCAAATTTTTCACATCAGACAGACACTTGAAAAAAAGTGGGAATATAATCAAAATGTCCATCAGCTATTCATTGATTTCAAAAAAGCATATGATTCGGTCAAAAGAGATAAATTATATAATATATTAGTAGAGTTTGGAATACCTAAGAAGCTTGTTAGTATGATAAAAATATGCACCAGTGAAACAGAAAGTAAAATTCGTGTGGGTAATAATATGTCTGACAAATTTATAATTCATGATGGGTTAAAACAAGGAGATGCATTATCTCCATTGCTCTTTAATTTTGCCTTAGAATATGCTGTTCGGAAGGTAAAAGAAACTAAAGAAGGACTAAAATTAAATGGTGTGACTCAGTTGTTAGCATATGCAGATGATGTAGACTTACTGGGGGATGATATAAATACGATTAAGAATAATGCTAAAATATTTTTCAAAACTGCTAAAGAGATAGGTTTGGAAGTTAACAAAGAGAAAACTAAATATATGCTTACAGGCCGAAACCAAGTGTTAGGTAATAATCAAAATCTAATTATTGATAACAACTCGTTTGAACCAGTTTCCAAATTCAAATACTTAGGAGTAATATTAACAAATGAAAATTATATTAAAGAGGAAATAAAAAGTAGGCTTAATTCAGGAAATGCATGTTACTTCTCTCTTCATAAACTTTTGTCTTCTCGTTTAATATCTAAGAAACTAAAAGTTAAAATATACAAAACAGTAATTTTGCCTGTAGTATTATACGGGTGTGAAACTTGGTCCCTTACATTAAAAGAGGAACATAAATTGAGAGTATTTGAAAATAAGATTCTTAGGAAAATATTTGGACCTAAAAGGGATGAGGAGACAGGTGAGTGGAGAAGGTTACATAATTTAGAACTACATAATTTGTATTCATGTCCAGATATTATTAGAATAATTAAATCAAGAAGACTTAGGTGGGCAGGCCATGTGGCACGAATGGGAGAGGAAAGAGGAGTTTACAGGATTCTTGTTGGGAAACCAGATGGTAAGAGACCTGTAGGAAGGCCAAGACGAAGATGGAGGGACAACGTTGAGATGGACCTAAAGGAAATCGGTAGGGATGGAAAAGAGTATATAGATCTTGCTCAAGATAGGGACAGATGGAAGGCCTGTGTTGCTGCAGCCATGAACCTTCGGGTTTAAGAAGGCTAGAGAGTTAGTTAGTTAGTTTTTTTATAATAAATTAATAATTATTTAACAGTAATGCGAAGAAGATGGAAGAAGAAATAGAATTTTAACAGATTTAGTCGTTTAACAGAGGGGAAAATTCAGAAGGGGTATTATTTTTTACACAACTTGATAAGCACAATGACGAATATTTACATGCACTGATCGTGAAAATTTGTAGTAAAAAAGTTAGACATAAAAAGTTTCCTGTCCAAGATGACTAATTTATATGTGAAATAGAGCACCAAAATAAATATCTCACTGGAAAGGTGATATCTGTGTTACCAGAAGCTCGAAAGTAAAAACTTCAAACTTACCAGAAATCTTCAGACATGTAACTGAAATTCATCCTTCTGTCCGTCAACGCGAAATTTGCGAGTGAACTCACGACCTCCCTTCTTTGACACTTGTTCTAGATTCAAATTCGGCCTAAGTTTTTTATGTTTATTTTTCATTCAGACTTCTGGTAGAAAAACTTCACAACAATAAATTTCTCCACACTGTTCATCGCGACAAATCAAGGAATATAGACAAATGCACAACTACAGCACACAACTACCGAAAAAGCTTCACTTTTCAGTCCATGGAACAAGTGTCAATACTATCTTCTTCCCATTCGGTCATTTTATTGCCTCGGGGTTGGCAGACAATTTTGCCAAATTTTCAGAAATTTGTAGTTCACAGGTTCCTGTAGCGGCTCTTTGTGAGTTTAGATGACGAGTTTCTAATTTATTTGACATCAGCCTTGAAAAGAAATTGGACAACTTTGTCACAATATCAGGATATTTTCAAACGTGCTTAACAAACATGTAATTAAATCTACGTGATGTACTCCACATCATTGTAATACTAATGTACTTTTTACTATACTCAGAAAAAATACAACGCATATATATGATAACTTTGCGTGTAACAAGAATCTATAGCCGACTTCCGTGGCTAGCATATCGCATTACAAACCCAGGGCTGCTGGGTTCGAATTCCGGCATGGGTATGTGTGTTCTTTGTGAGTGTCCCTCCATCAATTTCATTATATCATCGCTCATCCTCATCGTCGTGATTACCGAAAAGCAGCGGAAAGCGACGGTAAATAACAAAAATCAAGCAAGAGTCTGTACTTTTTCAGTTACCGATATTTTTTTAAATTGGAAATTGCATAATTTATTGCTCTACTCTTATGTCATAAGTGGATAAGTTTATGGAATACAGAATGATTTTTTTCAACGGTTGGTAATTTTTTTTTCTTATGTTAACTTCATTGATTCTGGCAACTCTTCATTGTTTACCGTTCTCCGGAGAAAGGGCCAGTTTCGCCTAGGGGGTTGGTTTCGGACGACAAACCCTCCGTCCTCCCAGCAACAGATCCCGCGCGTGTTATTCCTCCAGTTCCCTCTCCTCGTACCCCTCGCGGCCGCGCCTGAGAATGCTCTACGTCTCGTAAAGTGGGAGGACGGCGCCCCGCCACATTTCTCTCGAACTTTCGTATTCCCCCGGACGGTGGCGTGCAAACTTCGCAACTGTCGCGGAAACAGTGACGTGCACTGAGGAGTAGCTAGTCTAGCAGAGATAGATCAATCAATCTCACATCTCGAATTATATTCAAATCACAATATTTATTGTCTTAAAGCCACCACAGCTCATACGCAACACTTTCTTTTCTATGCGCTTCTCGTCCATCGGTGTTCTCCGCGGGCAAAGCCGGCTGGATACCCTAGCTCGCTCTTCTTCCGCCAGACCAGTTTCCAGGTAGAAATGGCCGGCCCAAGGAAAAGGAAGATTTGTACCTATATCTCCCTTGTCCTCTCCCCCCCGCCCCGCTGCAATGGTTGAAAGCCCAGGTTTTCAGGTCCCCTAGTCTATCTCCTATAGGACAGATAGGGGATTGGTTTCTCATAATTTTTTTATAAATCCTCTAAAGAACACAGGGTAAAATTTTCTGCAGTACTTATGTTCTCTGTATTTACACAACCTTTTACACGTTGTACAATATGTGCGTATGTATCATATGGTATGTAGTTTTATTATTTATGAAATGGGAACGTGTTATGTGCAGACAATAATGTTATGCTTTCTTTCTTTTTTTCTTTTTCAAATATGGAATATATAATGATTAAATTACAAATATGTGCTCAGGCTCTCTCTGACTCTCGTTTTAGTAGTGTTTTATTTAAATATACTACTCTTGGTCTCTAACAGTCATAAATACGAATGTATTTATTTGGGCAAGAGAACGCGTGTTCATATTGTTGGTGGTTTGGTTTATTTTACTTCGCTTTTCTGCCACATTTGGTTATCGCGAAAATGAGGATTGATTGATAATATGATGAAATTGGTTAAGGGACCTCATATGAACAATCCAGGCCAGGATTTGAACCCGTGATGTGTGCGCATTCTTGTCCTATGTGTTGCAGTGAATAATGAAATAATTTGGAATGAAAAATGTATCTCAGAACTCAAAAAGTCAAATGAATATCATTGAAGAAACTACAAAAAAGTATGTTGTGTTTTGTTACCTGTCACCAAATCAACCAAGCGTGGTGGAGTGGTTATCACAGCGCGCTACGACACCAGGAGTTCCGGGTTCGAACCCCGACCCGGGCATGGGCGTTCCCTGTGCTCGTCCCTTCATCAATTTCATCGTATCATCTTCGCAATTAACCAAATGTGACAAAAAAGCGACGCTAAGTAACAAAAATGAAATCAAATCATTGATTGATTGCTCGATTTGGTATATTTTACTTCGCTTTTCCGCCACCTTTGGTACGACAAAATTGATGAAGGGACACACACAAAGAACACAAATGGCCAATCCGAGATTCGAACCCAGGATCTCTGGCTTAGAGTCAAATCAAATAGTTTTTTATTTTCGAATGTGGGTGGGGGTTACGTGTACTTTTTTCTAGTACTCATTCATAATTTTGCAATCTTTTCCTGTTATTGAAATTCTTGTTTTTTGTAGGAATACTGGCCCTAAAGGGAGGAAGGGGGGTGACCCACACCAACCCCCGCTCCCCCTTGAGCACGCCACTGACTGCTATCCCAAGTGTCGACGTCACCGTACGTCACTGAGAATGAATACAGAACCGACTAACCAACGATCTATAAGCAATGGAATATTTGCAATTGAGACAATGTAAAAGCTAATATATAAATGTTAATGTAATGTTTGTTCACTTGTAGTTACACACGGCAGTGCGGCGTCCGTATCGTCCTTATGAGCGGCCGCCCCTGATTCCACCTAATACTTGATTTGCGGAGACGTGGCTGCGATTCTTATCTACACACGGATCTTTCTGTCACGTACTTCTTGCTGGTAGCGAAATTTGAGTCCACGTTCATTTAACTAGTGCAAAAATATATTTCCATTTTCAACACAAGTTGGAAAAATATAGTCTCATTTTTGGAACGCGACCGGGGGGGGGGGCGGGGGGCAAAAATACCCGGTGTTGGTACCATCCAGTTTATTGATGGTATCATGGATGCATATGTCTATTTGGACATATTGAAGAACAATGTAAAGCAGAGTGCCCAAAAAATGGACATGCCGCCTATCTACAGATTCCAACAAGACAATGACAGTAAGCATAAGGCGCGAGTTAACATGAATTGGCTAATATGGAATGTGCCCAAACTACTACAAACACCAGCTCAAAGGCCAGACTTAAATCCCATTGAGCATTTATGGGCAACTTTGAAGAGGCGAGTCCATAAAGCAGGCGTCAAGTCCAAACAAGAGTTGAAAACTGTTGTGCAAGCCGAGTGGAATAAAATAAGCTCTGAAACATGTCGGAAACTGGTTAATTCTATGAAGAACAGATGTCAAGCAGTGATACGAATGATACGAATCAAAGTATTAGAACTGTCAGTCAATTTTTAGGGCTCTGAATATACTATTTTGTTTTATATTATTAAGTGTAAAAAAGTAAAGTAAAGGGTTCCCCTGTGCATAGCACCACGCCATGAAGGCGTATAGGGGGTGTGGGGGTAACGCCCCACACTTTCTTGATCCGGTCGTGAGTGGGGGAGATGTGATCAGCATGACGCACCTGACCGCCTTTACCCCCCAGGGTTTCCCCCTGGTACCCATGTTATTCGACACTGGGTGGGCGCCGGGGCCGCTTCCAACGTTAGAAAAGTTCCCGGATTTGAACCGGCCGGGGATCGAACCCGGGACCTCTAGCATGGTAGTCAGACGCGTTACCGACTGAGCCACCGCGGCCGCTATTATTAAGTGTACGAATAGAAAAGTTGTACAAAAAATGGCATGTTTCTCTTTCAGTTTAATTTAATTTATTATTGTCATTGGTTATACAGAATTTGGGTAAGATTTTATGTTCCTAATGATATTAATTATTGAATTGTAAAGAAACATTTTCAAAAGAGTGTATTTCATTTCAGATATTAAAGCATTTTCTTTGAATATCCGTGTGTACGAATAAGAATGTTACATACTGTACTTTATTTGCAGAGACCTGATTGCGATATCACGTGCTTCTTGCTGTTAACGGAAACTTGAGTGCACGTTCACATATCTAGTGAAAAGGAGAAGTTGAAATAGATGTAGTCTCAATTTTTAGGGCGTGTCTGGGGGGAGGGCAGAAATTCGAAGTAAAATAAACGAAATAATAACATCAATCAATTCAGGTAGCCTAAAAATGAGATAAGTCACATTTTTTTCTGTTTGAGTATAAATGGCAGTGCATGGCCGTATGTATCTTTCCTATCTTCACCCCCCCCCAACCCCAACACCCCAGTACCGACGTCTCTGGATGCACCTTCCTGCATCTTTTTCCATGATGGGTGCACTCAAACATTTGGTCTGAGCTACAGACCTTATGCATTTTCTTGTTTCAGATGATGCAGTTACTTCTCTGTGTGTAGGGAAGGCAAACAAGAACTGGGGAATCCGGCCCCCCCCCTGCCCCTTATTTCGGCGCCCGCGGTCAAAAGACGTTTCTACTTCAGTAACGTAGGACTGAATATATTGGATGTCTGAGGGACGTACTTTTCAAGAACCAAAACCAATAAAGTCGAGCTATCTTGCTCATTTCGCATAAGGTAGGTGAGCCAAAGGTGGCCATAGTTCCCAAGGTGGCCCACTTCACAAAAATCATATTAGTATTTAACGAAGTTAACAAATGGCACTACATCAATGTACACAGTCCCCCTCTGGTGAACTATGCAGAAAACGAACTGTCTCGGGCTGCCAGCAGCTATTTTAAGTAAGTTATTGCGTCAGGGATCGAGCAGATTAGTTGTCGTTGTTATTTTAAGGTAAGTAAGAACTGTGTTCGTGTACCTGTACCCTACATATTTTGAAAGCTCGTTCAATTATCTTTTTGATCACATAGTTACATTGTAAAAATGTTTTTTTGTGTCAAAGGAATGATACCTATTTTTGTTGAAAAACGTAGTCCAGAGGAGAGTTCCTAAGGTGACCCACAGAAATAAAAATATGCAAAATCAAATGACAAATAACTCTATTCTGACAATTATGCACAATAATGTACAATCTGCCACCAACAAAGTACAATCTCATAGAATTATGTTTACACGAAATTCAACCGGACATTAACTGAATTCGGTCTCACGGAAGGTGAATCTCAATTTTATACCCTAGAGGGATATAGCTTGGTGTCAAAATTTACCAGGGTGGAACATAAAAGTGGAGGCATTGCCATATATACAAGAGCGAGCCTTTCAAGGACTAAAGAGATCAAGTGGCTTAAACCATTATGCATTGAAATGGTATTCGAAGCAGCTGGAATTGAAATCAATATAAATAATCACATTTACACAGCAATAACCTTATATAGATCGCCAAGTTGTAATATCAATGATTTTCTCTCAAAATTAGATGTTGTATTACATAGGCTAATAGTGACAAATTGCAATGTCATCCTTCTAGGTATTCACTATTCCACTGCTTGCTGTACTGAATTTTCATTTTTCGCGAGTTGTTATCGCATTGTGCAACATATATGTTAGTCATTTGCCATTATTTCTGTACCTACATATACGTAGGCTTACCATACGTCCGGAATTAGCCCGGACAGTCCTGGTTTTTTAGTGCTGTCCGGGGTTTTGAGAATCTGAACATGAAAATAGCTACCGGTATTGAATATTCACGACCAATTTTTAAGGTGTTTCAAAAATGACTGATATTTCATGTACCAACATTTCTAAAATGGTTGAGTTTGCTATGTCTTTGCCTGGAACATCTGCTCCAGTTGAGAGAGTATTTTCAATTATGGGGAATATTTGGTTTGCAGAAAGAGGTAGTATCCACTGTTAAACATCTGCTGAATGTTAAAATTAATTCAGAACTTTTATGTTGTGAATTTTATGATGTTATTAAAACAAACAAGCCATTTCTGAAAAAAGTTATGTCTAGTGAAAAGTTCAACTGACGTGAGTCAACTAACAGATAATGCTACCTAGAACAGAGAGGCTTCCTAAACATCAGAAAATGTATTACTCAAACATTTGAAAATTAATTGAATGATTTTAGAAAATAATGTTAATATTTTTCTTGTACAATTTATAGTTTAATGTTCCAATAAAATGTTAAGGTTTTAAAGTAATTTAAATTTATTTTTGTAAAAAAAAAACAACTGAAATTCAGCAGTAACGAGTTGATCGCGAATATGTCCTGGGTTGGACCCAAAAAGATATGGTAAGCCTACATATACGGTCATGCACTGCCATCTATACTCAAACAGAAAAAATAGCGACGAATCTCATTTTTAGGCCACCTGAATTGATTAATTTTTTTTATTTAGTATATTTTACTTCGCTTTTCTACCACTTTTGGTTAATCGCGAAGATGGAGGGACGCTTACAAACAACAGGCCTGGATTCGAACCCGGGACTCTTGGCGTCGTAACGCCCTACGACAACCACTCCACTCTGAACACTCAACACATTCGATTTTCGTACGAAAAGTATTAGACAGAAGCAGTGGCGTCTATTAGGTGGAGAGCCCGCTATTTGCCACTTTTGCTCGCACACTATGCTAAACCTTATCTACGAAGAGAAAGTAAATTGTCCTTGACAACCCCTCCCAGTTTTGCCACCTTGCCCACCCCGTTTTGGAACCCAATCGCCGCCACTGGACAGAAGTTAGAAATTTAACAGATCTGAACATAGGAAGACTGGGTCACAGCGCGCTCCAAAGTTAGCTGTTAACGAATAGCTAATTGACTTCATTTAAAGTAAGAAGGGGGCAGAAGAGCTAGTAAATAGGCAATTATTGGCTGATGAACGTGAACAACAGACGATGAGGATGTAACATTTAAGCATCGAAAGTTGAAAGGCGGCGAAAGCGATGACATATGGACATGAGAGGCTTGAGTTAATTCGGTTAAGAATTTTTTGCCGGTTGTGTTTCGTAGAAAGCCACTTCCCCCGTAGCTGCTTGTTAAGCTCTTTGATTACTCCTTTGTGAAACGGTTAAGACGACAATTCCCACTTCCCCTGTCTTCACTTTGGGGTGAGATTGGTGAACTTCAGTCATTCGTTTCTAAATTAGCTGTCTGCGTTTTCCATCATACAGAGGACCACTGGTGAACTAGACGGTTGCATTCTGTTCGTGTATGGCTCCTTGGGTGTGTAAGTATGGTAGATTAACTTCCTCGTTTACTTACGCAGTTGAAAACGCCTCTTCAATTTTCCATTTTAAATTTATTTTTAGTTCTCTTTGCTTTCGTGCCACTTTTGGGTCCCGGGTTCGATACCTGGTGGAGGCACATAGTGGTTTGGATCCCACTTTAAACTGTAAGTCCAGTCCCGATTATCCTTACTGTGCATAAAGTGGACTTAAAACACCAAATCAATCATTCTTGCCACTTTTGGCAAATCGCGAAGATGAGGATGAGTGATTATAATGAGATTGAATTGATTGATTGATTTAGTGTTTTAAGTCCACTTTATGCACAGTAAGGCTAATCGGGACTGGACCTACAGTTTAAAGTGGGATCCGAACCACTTGTGCCTCCACCGGGTATCGAACCCGGGACCCCTTGATTACATGGCGACGACGCTACCACTGCGCCATCGGGAAGACCCTGACATTGAAGTGACTCACAAAGAACATCCATTACCAGGCAGGGATTCAAACCAGTAACCCCAGGCGTCGTAGCGCGCTGTTTTAACCATTCCGCCACGAAAATGTCGGTTTTATTATTTTTGGGTGAGTTGGTTTGTGTATCAAGCCTCTCTGTATTCTTGATTATTTTTATGTCGCTTTTCTGCCACTTTTATTTTAATGGCGACGATGAGTGATGATTAGATGAAATGGATGATGGGACACTTACAAAGAATAGCCATGCTCATATCGGGATACGAACCCAGGAACTTCGAAATCGAAAGTCGACCACTTGATTGATTGATTTGCTTTACTTTACTTCGCTTTTTGTGCCACTTTTGGCTAATTTGCGAAGATGGGGATGAGTGATGATATGATGAAATTGATGAATGGATACTCACAAACATCCATGCCCAATCCGGGATTCAAACCGGGGACCCCTGGCGTCGTAGCGCGATGTGCTAACCACTCCGCCACGGGGGCCGGCTATTAGTACAACTCATCAATTAAATGGACTAGTGATACTGATTCCAATTACAGCAATACTCAGTGACGTGCACTGAGGAGTAGCTAGTCTAGCAGAGATAGACCAATCTATCTCACATCTAAAATTATTTTCAAATCATAATATTTATTCGTAGAATTTTTTACCGGAAAATGCAGGCTCGACCAGGACTCGAACCCACATACCGTGCCATTGCTCTACCACTTATTTATTTTTATGTTTTTTAAAGGAATACCCCTATGCGGTAGTATCCCGACAAACACAAACATCCATGTCCTAACCGGGATTCGAACCCGGGACCCCTGACGTCGTAGCGCGCTGAGCTAAACACTCCGCCACGGAGGCCGACACCACTGGGCTACCGAGCCGGCTTGGCCTCGCCTGATTTTTCGCTATCGCTGTTTTACCTGCGTCAGCGCTACTGCAACGGGATCTGTTGCCTTTGAAACACTGTAGACGTCGACGTTGCCTGGATCCAACACTGGGCCAACACTCCTTGGCCCCCGCTCCCGATGTGCAAGATCTTACTCAAATAATACAAGATAGACGTTATTGTATAACGGTTTGATCAGCGCTTGAAGTGGAAAATGTTAGCTGGGGAAATGTTTGGACGAGCCTTGGGGTCAGCTGGATGGATGCTCCTGTGGTTTAACATGTGACAAATGACAAAGATACATGAGGCTGGGGGATGCTTGGCGAATTCCATCCCCCCGTATCTCGCTCACTTTGAGCACTGGGTTCGATCGTAATGGCAACAATTGGGTTCGAGTGATTGATTGAATTGCATTACTTTACTTCGCCTTTTGTGCCACTTTTGACTAATTTGCAAAGATGGGGATGAGTAATGATATGATGAATAAACACACGCCGGGATTCGAACCCGGAACCCGGAACCCCTGGCGTCATAGCGTGATGTGCTAACCACTCCACCACGGGGGTCGGCTGTTCTGAGTTGCAGTTACGAACAGAACTTGGTTGTTTGAATGAGTCTGTTCTTTCATCAAATCATCTTCATCGTCAAGAATAATCTAAAGTTGTAGAAAAGTGATGTTAAATAACCACAAATTGGAACAACAATAATAATAAAATTAACAATGGCGGGTATGATAATAATAACAACAATAATAATAATACGTAACAAACAACGAATGGTGGTTCGTCGTGCTGACCGCACCTCACTCCGTAACTGGTTTGGATAATCGCTTACCTCTGCTAAGGTATGTGGGAGTGAGGCCGGCAGTCGGTAGGTAGGCTCTAGCACTAATGGATTGTTGCACACGGGTTATTTAATTGATTGAGTTTGTTTATTTTACTTCGCTCTTTTGCCAATATTGGCTAATCGCGAGGATGAGAATGAATGATGAAATCGATGAAGGGACTCTTACAAATAACACCCATGCCCCCGCCGGGATACGAACCCGAGACCCTTGGCGTCGTAGCGCGATGTTCTCACCAGTTCGCCACGGAACCGGCACAGGTTATTTGGGAAAGATAATGCAGAAGGCTTCCTCGTGGAGGCACATAGTGGTCCGGATCCCTCTTTAAACCGTAGGTCCAGTCCCGATTAACCTTACTGTGCATAAAATGGACTTAAAACACAAAACCACTCAATCAATTATTCATCAATGTAAGGGGGAGGATATAAATGGAACTCAGCTAATCATGGACAGTTGTTGACCGTCGCAAGAAATTTCTGTAGAGCGGATCAGGCCGCAGAAATTATTATCGTCAACTAATTAAAATAAGACCATTTCACTCCTGATTTATCGCTATTATTATTTAGCTGTCTATTCTTTACCACGATGTTTAGCTAAAAAAATTTGAAGAGGGAGTTTTTTTTGCCACTTACTCAAGGTAAATCGACGATTTATTGGTTTGGTTTATTATACTTTGCTTTTCTGCCACTCTGGCTAATCGCGCAGCTGAGGATGAGCGATGATATGCTGAAATTGATCAAAGGACAACGTACAGAAAGCGAAGAAAAAGGGGAGAACCCCTGAAGACGTCCAACCTCCAGCCGCATACATTCAGGGGTAGGCACTAAATACCCTGGTGCCTTTAAAATAAACGAGGCGTCAGATCCGCAGAATTTCGGTTCCCCCCTTCTTTATTGATGCTTTCAGTTGCACATGTTTGACGCGATAACCCACAACTGGTTAACGTCTCATGGATATTCTGGACCAAGATTGTTTCGGCATACCAGAAACAAGCTTGGGTTACAGTTAAGATTTTGTGCTAGTAGAGCAATAAAATAGAATTTATATGTATTTATCAGTAAGTTAGTAATCAAGGTGTAATGTGTTATGACAGGGGCAGTAGAACGATTGTTATTTCCTGAAGGATATTAAATAAGTTAAGAGTTTCTAAAATGTGAGAGTTAGTAAATAAATAAAAATCATAATAATAATAGTAAAGAGAAAAGAAAAACCTATGTGACTAAATATAGAGATCGAAGGGTGAAGTAAGGTGATAGTATGAGAAGAGAGATGATCGAAGGACAGTCACAAATACCCACTTCCAAGCCGGGATTTAAACCCGGGACCCTTGTCTTTCTGTGCTAAACACTCCGCCACGGAGGCCGGCAGTAAATAGAGAATTTATTGTCATTTTCAGATGTCTCTGGGATCCATTTCACTAGGCATTTATTCAGAATTTTCCGTCTGGAAAGGGGTTTAAGCTCAATTTTGGGATGCACGGGTGTATTTAGAGCCAAAATGACCCGAAATTAGGCCATTGTGAAAAATTTGTGGAGATACCATACTGGTATGGTGGATTTTGAGTTTTGTTATTTCAAGTCGCTTTTCTGCCACTTTTGGCTAATAGGTTGAGTGATGATACGACGGAATTGATGAAGGGACACTCACAAAGAACACATATGCCCAGGCCAGGATTCGAATTCAGGACCGCTGGTGTTGTAGCGTGCAGTCCAGTCCCCCATGTAGTCCGCTGTTCTGACAATCTATTCTAGATGGGCGTATCTTTGTCAGACTAACTGCGATTCTGTTATTTTTTCTTCTACTTTATGCCTAAAAAAGGCGAAATGAATTCTTCAGAAATTTAAGAAATCTCATACTGGTAAGGTCTCCAGTTTTCAATCTCTTGAGATAAAAAAAGAAGTAGACAGTGCAATTTCTCTCCTGCAATTTCACAAAAAAATATTTTCACAATGGGACTGACGGAAGTGTTTTCTCAAATTTGTGTTCCTGTAACAGTAACTACAATACAATGTATCTAAACCAATTTTTTTAAATGATGAAATTGGTATATATCAATTGAAAATGATTCTAGTACAGAATATGAAATAAGTAAAATTCATTTTGTAAATATTATTGATGTCTTTCTCACAAGGTGGTTTGATTTAAATCAGTTTGATTAAATTTGCGACTTAAATCGAGATTTTAAAAATACCACTAATTTAAATCACTTTATTTAAATATTTTGCAGAATAATGTACAGGAAGAATCACTTTTGGTGAAAGTACATGCATCGTAATCATTGAATAGGGTTTATTGGACTCTAAGAAAGGAAACAAAATACATTTACTCATGGGGTGTCAAACTATTCACATATGTTACAGGGCCGTTTACCAGAAGAAAAATCTTGCATAAAAAATATATATATATATATATATTTGCAGTGCCAAAAAAAATGCAAGCAATTTTAAGCATGTTCTTTTGTAAAAAAGGCAATTTAAATAAATAATAATAAAAAAAACAGTAGCAAGACCACAAACGGTTAACAGCTGATATTCAGGCCAGTCTTCCAGAAGAGTCTAATCTAAAGGGTTTGAAGGCTAAATAAATCTTCTGGAATTTTGTTCTTTAAAGTTGATAAGCCTAGTCCTATTGCTGCTGTTTCCTGGTTTTCGAGACCGGAGCTTCTTTTGAAATAGCTTTCCAATTGTCCTCGCAATGCTGGGTCACCACCGAAATTTTGGGCACTCCCACCGGGAATCGAATCCAGGACTGCTCGCACCAAAGGCAAGAGTGCTAACCATTTGGCTGCACAGGGGCCTCTGTACTACATTTAGCTTACAAGATTTTACTCTTACAATATAAATTAAAAAATGTTTGGAGCATTTGCAAAGGCTTTGATTGTGTGTGTGTAATGAATTTGCAGGCTGCATTGAAGCAAAGTATAAACTAGTGTGTCTGCCTAGCTATGGGCTAGGTAATAGCATTCAAAATGAAAAAGAATGCACAAACCATCGTCTAAACCAGTGGCTCTCAAGCTTTGAGAGATTGCGGCTTGGTAAATTATTTTTTTTTTAGAAAGTGATGTCCTCATCCCAACAAATTTTACTTGTAAGAGCCTTTCTATTTTTTCTCAAATTTATACATTAATTACTTAGAATGTACCATTGAAAATAAACAGTTTAAAGTGGGATCAGAACCAATGTGCAATGTGTCTCCGCCCACGATCGGACCCAGAACGTCTTCATTACAAGTGACAGCATTTATCAGTAACCCATTGGGGACACCCTAGAAGATAAGACTTGGTGGCGTAGCACATTTCTGTGTGCCTCTGTGAGAAATAAATTTGGGGACATATAGTGAAATGAATTAATGGAGAATACTGTGATAGTGCATGCAATGACAATGCTAGAGGGGTGGAGGACACATGTACAGTAGATATGAAGTACAGCACCTTGAATAACATAATGTGGAAAACGACCCAAGAAACTGGTTCCCGCGACTGATGAGAACATAGATGGCAGTGTGATCAGAATCTGTGCTAATTTTCTTATGAAAGTAATGCGGCTTTGTTAGTTTTTGGAATATATTATGTAGATTTGTTTGTCTTGAAAGGTGGTACGTGAATTGATGGAAACAGTTATATTTGTGGAGCGATTTGCAGTCACGAAATGGCATTAATTTGGAAAGAAAAGTAAAATAAAATGAATAAATAGTATGCATGAGTAACACAAGAAGAAACATCACAATGTGATTCCAGACGACAGGTCTTGGACTGTGTATTAGAGTTTATTTTTCTATGTTATTAGAATATAAATAGTATCCTGAGAGATATTTCATATCGAGGCGACAAACCACAAGTGTCACTTGAAAGCAAGCAGTCGGTAATCAATGCAGCCTTTCGATCCGTAGGGACACAAGCTCTGACTGCACCATTTCCTCAAGGAGATTTTAGACCAAAGCGACATGCGACAAACGATATGAGGATTTCACACCAAAGCGACACGGGTCCTTTGGTCCAAGGCAACTTTCATACCAAAGCGACACACGTTGCTTGGAAAGAAGCCAATCAAGGGCAACATTTCACATCATAGCGGCATGACAGGAAGCACAGGCCAGCGTTCGGTTGGTGAAATCCTCAAGCAATAAGTGTCACATGCCGCTTGTCGATTTGGTGTGCAATCTCACTAAAGCAAGACACTCATTGCATCGCGTATGCGCGAACAACAAACCACGGCAACATGTTGCAAGCTATTTAGGAAATGGCCCAGTTTGAGCGATGCAGAAGCAACACGTGTGGCTTATCGTGTTGCCTAGATCTGTTGTTGTAATGTGCAGTTTATCGTGTCGCCTATCTGTTGTTCGCACAATTAGCAGCAAACGCTTGCTAATAGACTGAAGGCACCATGTCACTTGTCACTTAGTTGGGAACTCCCCCTGTAGCACGTCGCTTCGGTCTCAGCAGCCTTCCTTTAAGGAGCTTTCTGACCGAAGTAACAAGTAGCACGCGAATACGCCATATGAACGTGTCATTTGCTGTTTGGACCCTCATGTGCAATGAATGCTATTTTACAGTCTGGAAGTGTGTGTCACTAGTGTGACAGTGTGAACATCCCGTGTCGCTTGTCCCATTGGTTTGAAAGTTTCCTTACACTCATGTCGATGGCACTAAGAAAGTTTTGTGGGGTTCCCCTTGTCATTTCATGCAATCATCATTATCATCATCGCCGCGATTAGTTTAAAGGGGAAGAAAAGAGACAGTAAATATCAAAAATACAAATGCTTCAGTGTGTATATCTTTAAAAGAAATGATGATGATGATAATAATAATAATGAACCTATTTCATACACAAAAATTTAGTTTGCCAAGAGCATTCCACGCGTATTTTTTCTCCCGTATTATTAACGAAAGTATGACGATAACATGACGTGGTCGACTGTCTAGAATGTTCGTTAATATCTTCGCGACCACTGTACCAAATATCATAGCAATTATCACATTCATAGAAATGCTTCATGTAAAAGAATCAGACATTGCAGCGAAAACTCCATTTACTTCAATTATAAGCAGACGAATACCAAGCACCGGGTCCAACACCAGCGCCTCTAGTGGTATCATTTTCGAGTGGAACCAGCCAGAGAGCACAGAACCATGCCGTTTTCCACACTACGTTATTCAAGGTACTGTAATATGAAGTAACCCCTTTGGATGGTGATGATGATGGATTTAGTTTATTTTACTTCGCGTTTTGTGCCTCTTGGCTAATTTGCGAAGATGGGAATGAGTGATGAAATTGATGAATGGACATTCACAAACAACCAAGCCCGAGTGGGGTTCATACCCGGGACCCTTAGTGTCCCAGCTTGATGTGCTAACCTCTTTGGAGCCACAACATACAAGAAAATAACTTTTAGCCAAAACATGGTCCATGATATGAATATCTCTGATAAATAACTAGAAAAGGAAGTTGGTAATACAGTGGAACCTTGATCACTCAAACTTGAGGGGTAAAAGAAAAAATCGAGGTGTCAAGGATTTCGGCTTACCAAGGCTCGAGTTATTGAGGACCAAAATAGCAGACTTCGAGTTATAGAGGTCTAAAGTTTACTTATGAATGTCGGCATTACGTATGTCCCGACACGATTGTTGATCGCCTGACATTGAATGAGGTCCGTGTGACTAAAACTTCAAGTTACAGAGGTGATTAGAATTTAACTTTTGACTAATAGAGGTTTTTCATACTCTACCTTCGAGTTATTGAGCTCTAATGGCATCCCATAAACTGTACAAAAAATTGTCTTATCAAGGGTTTATTCGAGTTGAGGTAAAATTAGTATTGAGTGTTATGGACAATTCAAGGGGATTACAAAAAATTCGACTTATCAAGGAATTCAAGATGTTGAGGTTCGAATTATCAAGGTTACACTGTATTATCTTTGCCTCAAGGCAGTGGCTGCCAGGATTTGGATTCCATACACACAGACATTCCAAAAACACTATTTTGGTGAATTGTTTAGAAGACATTAAGCACTACTCTTTTGGACTCTGAGGGGGTGGGTCTTCAGCCCCACAATGCATCCCCTTGGTTGCAGGGGGCCAAGATTCAATGGGAAGTCACTATGGTGTTAGAAGGTGAATAACATGTGCAAGGAAACTTACCATTTCAGTGTTGGGGGTTGAACTGGACCTTTAGATAGTTGGTGGTGGCGTAGCATCAAAAATCAATTGGAATCTACTAGGAAGATATAGAGTGGCAGTGGGACTTGATTCAATAATCAGGGGTCACTCAATGAAAAGACAATTGGAGGGATTTGACCCTCAAAACGTTGTTGCTACATGGATATGGAATTTACCATTAATGCCAGGGGACCTCGATATTTAATCAGAATTTTGTATCCTACCACTGGTAAAAAAAAAAAAAGGTAAAGTGTTCCCCTGTGCATAGCACCACGCCATGAAGGCGTATAGGGGGTGTGGGGGTAACGCCCCACACTTTCTTGATCCGGTCGTGAGTGGGGGTGATGTGATCAGCATCACGCCCCTGACCGCCTTTACCCCCCAGGGTTTCCCCCAGGTACCCATGTTATTCGACGCTGGGTAGGCGCCGGGGCCGCTTCCACCGTTAGAAAAGTTCCCGGATTTGAACCGGCCGGGGATCGAACCCGGGACCTTGAGCATGGTAGTCAGACGCGTTACCGACTGAGCCACCGCGGGAACATGCATTTTTAAAAATTGTCCTTGCAATACTGGGCTACCACCGAAATTTTGGGCACTCCCACTGGGAATCGAATCCGGGACTGCTTGCACGAAAGGCAAGAGTGGATACACAGGGGCCTATGTACTACATTAAGTAGATTTTTTTAAAAAAAGACCCATGATCAAAACACTCGTAATGCACTGGAAAAGAAAAAACTGGTTTTACAGAAATAGAAATATCCTCAAAGCTTCAAACTGGAAGAAAAACAAACTTCACAAAATCCCCCAAAACAATGGCAACATTGAACTCATATACTGTATCCTTTGCGACACTACCAGTATGTAAAATACAGGACTTATCATCAGGGTCAGGGGCGGCCACTCATAAGGACGATACGGATGCCGCACTGGCGTGTGTAACCACAAGTGAACAAACATTACATTCAACATTTATATATTAGCTTTTACATTGTCTGAATTCAAAATATTCCATTGCTTACAGATCGTTGGTTAGTCGGTTCTGTATTAATTCTTCCGCAACAATTGTGAAGTTTGCACACTGCCATGCAGAGGAATACAAAACTTCGAGAGAAATGTGGGGGGTGCCATCCTCCCACTTGTGTCTCTGCGAGCATTCTAAGGTGCGGCCGCAAGGGAAGAGAGATGAGGAAACTGAGGGAATAACACGGATGGGACCAGTGAATGGGAGATGGGAGGGTTTTGTCATCCGAAACCCACCCCCTAGGCGAAACTGGCCCTTTCTCCGAAGAACGGTAAACAATGAAGAGTTGCCAGAAGCAATGAAGTTAACATAAGAAAGAATATTTAAGATTTAATTAATTTGATTAGGAAGTTTCAAAAAATTCCTGATAATGTAACAAAGTTGTCACAATTTCTTTTCATGCTGGCTGTTAAATAAATTAGAAACTCAGTCATCTAAACTCACCAAGAGCACCCCTCCCCCCGCTTTACAGGAAACACTAAACTACAAATTTCTGAAAATTTGGCAAAATTGGCTGGCAACCCCGAGGCAATAAAACTACCGGATGGGAAGACGATAGTATTGACACTTGTTTCTTCTTCATTTTCCATGGAGACATGAAGCTTTTTCAGTAGTTGTGTGTTTGTCGCAATGAACAGTGTGGAGAACTTGTTGGTGCAAAGCTTTTCTACCAATGAAAAATAAACATAAAAAACCTAAGCTGGCCTCAGTCGTAAATGACTCATTCTGCTGTCAACATGCACCCTTTGCTCACTGTTCAGGGAGAAGCAGATCAGAGACCAACTCATTTGCTACCATTAGGCTTTGCCATGCCTTGGCCTTGTTGAGGATGCTTTTGACACCTGTCTTGCTTTCAGGCATACGTTTGGCAAAGCAGACTACCTCAAGAATTTCCCCGGAGACTGGACCAAGTCGATTGGTTCAAGGGGTCATGCCTTTCGACGGAAAAGACAAAAATAGAATTTGAAGTTGGTTCTTTGAGCAATCGGGCCTTAGGTTGTACTCCTATTGCATGGAAACATTAATTAAATAACTTTGAAAGCAACAGGTTAGATTTCAGGAAAATACAAGCAAATCTGTTACGTTTCTACATATATGTGGTACATTTATCAATATATGCCTGGCTCAAACTGACTGCTGCATGACTCACCTTTCTAGCATTTACCTGAACTGCCAGATTAACAGTGCGGTGCTGATGCAAACTGTTTTCAAATACGGAACACTTGGATTTCAATTTATAAATTTATTTTTCTTCAACTACAAACTGTACAAACTAAAATTCTACATATAAGAAGTATTTACAGCAGTCAAACCTCATTACTGTGCCATGAATACATCAATAGAAATGGATAATACACATGCAGGATTAACTTGCTCTATCTGCAGGGAAAATGAACTATCAGTATAGTTATAAGAAATCACTGGAAATATTTGTACATACGCAACACAATTGATTTAAAACACATGGCATAGAACAACAATAACTTCACATTCGTTGTATTAACAAGATATAACAATTTTTGGTTTCGCTGAGAAATAAAAGGAAATTCACTAGCTACACGATAAAAACAGCAAGATGATGATGATGATGTTTTCAAATGTGTTAAATGCAGCAATTAAAAGGGGACTAACACATGATGAGTATCTTTAGAAACAACAATAGTAGACACAGATAATGCATTAATGTTATGTTGAAAAAGCACTGTGCATATGTTATGGCCATTACATTTACATTACATAAAACAATAATTCATATTCCACCAAATTATATGAAGACTGACTTAATGAGGCTTGACTGCATTTGTACAAAAAGAAATAAAAAGCTATATGGCAAGCATACCTCTCAACATTCCCATATAGTCTGTGAACATACACAGAGTTTTCACATTCTTAAATATGTTAATGATACAACTAACCAGCATGATTTACCCTCATTTACATCAGGCCAGATATGCAATGTTCCTTTATAAACTGCTTCCCTCAACAATGACAAATGATACACAAAATGAACAATGACATGCTAAGACCAGGAAAATACAATTAGAAAAGCAACATATCCGAAGACAAAGCTATTCACAAGTCACACTGTTTGCTAATGTTCTATGTTTGTTTGTTGCAGGTACGTGTATTGAAGCAAAGAGCCTAGAACCAATCTAATACAGGTGTCATCTCCCCCTCCCTGAATGAGATGAAAAAATTGTATAGCACATAGAAAAATTATATCTGACAGAAATGTACCAAATATAAATCATAATGTAAATATGTGTTTTCATAACTTTTAAAATAAATATTAAATTTGTGCACATTTGACAGTATTAATGATAAACACAGTTTGCAGATTTCATGATACAAAAATTTTGGAAATGTATTTGTGAAATTAGTTTCCTTCTTGCAAAGAAGCAGTTCATTAGAGGATATATATATATGGATGGCAACCTGATAACATGTTATGCTGAAAATAAATGTACCAAACTTCATGTTATATCATTTTGTTAGTATTACTACACCAGCACTGTACTTATATACCGAAACACTATAGAAATCAGAAAGGTAAAATAAGGGCTTTTTTCTTTTTCCTTACAATTCATGTTATCTTTTGAAGTGATAGAAGAAGGAAAGGCACAAGGATGAGCAATGATCTGTTTGTGATCAAGCTGGTCTATTAATTTATCTTTACCAACCCCCAAGCATAGCTGAAATGGAAGAAATCCAAACTCTTTCAGTTGTTCCTATGGAATCAAATATGCAAAATAAAAAGAATTTTACTTCAAAACTCACTAGGCACACATTTTAACACTAGAAACTGACTTGGCAAGACCTGAAATAGGTCATTCATTATGTTGAGAGAAATTCAACAGAAAAATCTCTCACTGAAAATGGAGAGATCAATGCATGATATTTCATATGAACTTCTTTCTATACATACATCTGGTGCACTATTTGGATGGAGTGACAATATTACAGAGATCTGTACATTAAAAGCAATTGTCATACCCTACTAAAGTAATTTCATTTACATTCGATGTGACAATGCTCACTTAGACCTTGTTTTCCTCACTGGATTCCCTTGCAATAGTAAAAATCGCACATCAGTTAAACAACACCACTTACATTATTGATTAAAATTTCTTTAAAAAAGGGACACAAGTTAACAATGGTTACATTGACCAAAAACTTTTCCGGAGTCTAAGAAAATTTCATTGTTCTGCATATATATAAATATATTTAAGTTTCCACCATGTGAAAGACATCCTGATATGGCAAAAGGATAAAAGAGGAAATTAAAAATGAGAGCGATGCATGATGTTGCACTTTCAAGCACATTATTAGTGATGGAATCCAGACAAAGTCACCAGGGCATGTGTTTACACCACATCAAAAAAAGGTTCACTTGTGCACTTGCAATTTTTCTACCCCCATTCACATGTTTGGAAATGCAACCCATAACAATAATTAAAAAGTATTTTACACCATCATGCTGGGTGATTTTGCTTTACTATCTGGACTCACAGTAAACACTTTGGTGTATGGTTCTTCTGACTGAACGTGAAAAGTTTTCGGAGTTACAGTTGGGGCAACTTTCTTTTCAAATTGTCTGTGAGGAACGTATCCCCCATTCTGCTCTTTCCCACTAACACTGTGTTCTTTTGGTGCATCTTTGCTATTAAAATCACCCAACCAGTCTTGGTCCTGTAACATAGGAGAACGAGGAGGTGACAACGAGTTTTTAGCTGTCAATACAGTTCCGTTTGCCCACTTGTCTGGCACCATCACATATCCAGATCCTGGCTTGGAACTGACAGGTTTCGCCACTTCTTGAACTTGCTCTGGCAGTTTGCTCACTGTCACATACCCCTCTGCCTTCTTACTAGGGTCCTCCCTTTCACCTCCACTTTTCAGCACACTTTTACCCTCACTGGCACCCACCACTGCTTCGTTACTGGAGAGCTTAACCGGTATTACAGGAGTCGGACTTGGATTCCACCCAACCCTACAATATGAATCAGGAGTCCCACTGCCTCCTTCGCCACCTCCTCTGGATTCTACTTCACCGTCTACGGTTAGAAGAGGTGGATCCTTTCCGCCGCCATCGTCGATCGGCTGCATGGACATGATGCAATTTTTCCCTGAAGACACCGGAGATTCTCTCATGCTCTGTCCCAACGGCGGCAGGGTGACGTATCCTCGTTGTGCAGAACTAGGCCCCGGTGAAGGTGTTGTTGCTTGCGTTGGCGACTTGGTCGTTGGGATAAACACTGGCTGACCGTTCATCCTGGCGAGGCTTACGTATCCTCTAGCTGGCTTATTTTTTGGTTTCATACCAAATGTTGCAGGTTTGAGTTTGGGAATAGGAACTTCAGGTTTTGGGTCATCTTGGGGTAAACCAACTATGCAGTAGCCATTTTGAGGTGAAATCGGTATTTCACCGTTCATTATTTGGCTTCCAACTTTAGAATAAAGGGGAGCGGGAACATTTGTTTCCGTTGCTCCTTCCTCTTCATTGCTGGGCATTTTGATGTAAGAAGCAGATGGCCATGTTCCTAAACAGCTGTACCCATTTCTAGAACTATCGGATGCATCTGCAAGATTTGGAGTACTGTAAGCATTGGATGACCTAAGCGAACCCTCCTTAACACTCCCTAGCCTTTCTTTTACACTGAGGCTCCTCTCTATTCCAACATAGGGATCGTCTTTCGAGAGAGTGCCATCATCTTCAAGAATTTCAGATGTTTCTGGTCCACTGTAGAGAGGAGATGACAATGGCGGAGGCTGAACCCATTGGTTTTCCATGAAGACTCCATCAGGGGAAGGTGGTCGCTGGAAAATAAAATTATAATGCTATCTTCTGCAGAAACTGGTTGTAATGATATTTAGCCAATACATTTTGATCAAGTACATAAACACTGGTGTTTGGAAAGACTTGAATACAAACATGGTTAAAGTAAAATAACACGGATGGACCAATATGAAATTTTTGCTGATACTGAACATGAGGTGATTAGAAATTTACTCAGCAGCTATGTATGCACAAACTGTACATCATCCATTTTCTGTGAAGTATGCAGAAAATTAACATCCTATATTGTATTACTTATGTACTTCAGCTTTTTCTGGATTTCAAATATATCAAATATCTTTTGATGTTTGACGTAATTTTTTTTTCTTTTTGCATTGTAAAGGTTGTTCATTGAGATGTTATTTAGTAATATCATGGAAGTGCATCTAGAAATTTATTAATGGTGCAGGTGCAATTACTTCCTGCTCTGCTTTCTTATTTCCTTGTTGAGGCAACGCCCTATTATGTAACTCACAGAAACTGCTCGTTACAATACCCACAATATTATGCTGATGATGGTTAACATAACTTGAAACCATGTCTTCAACAATGAGAAATTGTGATCGCACCATGCTGCTTGAACTGTGCCAACAAATGGTCATTAGATACTTCCATTTCAAGAGCTGAACCTACAAGAGCTTCCTACAACTCCACATACACTGAGGTGAAAGTAGAGATATCAAGGAATAAGCAAGTGGTTGTAATGTGTCAGGGCTGCCATCTACTGATGAGATATAAAGCTCGAGCCATTACTTTTCATTCATCTCTTATATAATGACACTACATTGGGAAAAAAAATGTTTTTTTATGTAATTACACATTTCAAGGTCAAAAATTGAAGGGCAAATTTTCATGCAAATATAATGGGGATAGAGAGTTGAGTTATTGGATTTGTGAGCATATTTCTAGATCCAGTGTTTCCACCTTAAATTTTTCATGTCTCCCCACATAACCATTACATTTACATACTATCACATCATCTGACTGATTGAATAAGTCTGCTTTATGCACAGATAGGCCAATTGGGACTGGACCTACAGTTTGAAGTGGGATGCAAACCACTGTGCCATGTGCCTCCACCGGGTATCGGACCTGGGACCCCTTGATTACAATGTGAGGATGCTACCACTATGGGGAGGTCCTATCACATCATCTACCTAAATGCTAACTCTGCTATTGCTACAACCCATGAAAATTGTCTGGCAACCAAAATATAAACATTTCTTTCTTTCTCTCTCTCTCTCTCTCTATCTTTTTAATGAGGATCTATATTCTGCATTACTGAAGTAGCGCACTGACAAAGATTCCATCTCTCTGTATGCAACAGGCTACAATACAAAAGCAATTACCTGATCAACTTCTGTTCCAGAATCAGACGATACATCGGTGCCTGGTGATGATGAAGAAGATACACTCTCATGAGCTGAACTACAACCACTGCTATCACCACTTGGATTTCTGCCATGATGTTCATCTTTTTTCTTCAACAGCAACTGTGGAAGAACAACTTGAGTATCAGTATCAACTACATTGGCTATGGTAAAACTACACTTCAAAACGAACAACATAAAACTTAAAATAGAAACAATACATCCATATTTATTCAATCATTGAAAAATGTAGTAAGTAATGTCATTATATTGATCCACGTGAAACTCTTTGCAATTTTAAATTTAATTCTCATAAACCCAGAATTTTCAGTTTTACATTCTCACAACTACACATGTCTCTCATATGCATAACTATTATTATTTATTATTTGAAGTAGGGTTACACTTAAGCTTAACAGTTTATTTTACACAGATTATCTTACTATAAAAACAGCTTTTTACACAGCTTACACAGAAGCACTTCCATCAAAAGTATGTGTGAATGAGAAATTAATTAGTGTGGATATACAATTAGCAACCAGCACATTTCTATACATATAAATGATCCTATTAACTTTGATTTCAGATACATCACAGACATATACATTGTCCATATGTTAGCATTTCATGATGAGGAAAGAGGTACGTAACTTTTTTTTTTGTTTTGAGTAAGTTACTTGAGATACTAAGATAGCAAGAGTTCATTTCTAAAATGTGCAATGTACTTTAAAAACATGGCCACGGTGGCTCAGTCGGTAAGGCGTCTGACTACCATGCTAAAGGTCCCGGGTTTGATCCCCGACCAGTTCAAATCTGGGAACTTTTCTAACGTTGGAAGCGGCTCCGGCACCCACCCAGCGTCGAATAACATGGGTACCTGGGGAAAACCCTGGGGGGTAAAGGCAGTCAGGGGCATGATGCTGATCACATCACCCCTACTCATGACCGGATCAAGAAAGTGTATGCCTTCATGGCATGGTGCTATGCACAGGGGAGCACTTTACTTTATTTTTTTTTACTTTAAAAACACCAAGAAAACATTTGTGCCACTGAATGGGATGATTGGAAGAAATATCTATTGCCACTAAATCTTGTGGCCTGTTAGTAGAATATGCTGTCAATATGTATCCTGTAATGGTACGATTTTGCACTGCCATAGTGGCAACATATATTATAGCTGGTAATACAAGTAAGACAATACATCAGCCACCTGCTGCAAATCAACTGGAATGAGTTTCTTTCAATGCTGAATCAATTTCCTATTTTCCTGACATTAAAATGTGATTAAATACTAATTACATCAGCTTAACTGTACCAAAACTCCTGACATTTCATTCAAAATTGAAAGAGGACAGCAGATATGATGCTGGGGAAGAAGTCAATCAGCACACAGATGCCAAATGACTGCTGAAGTCCACTGGATCCAACATTAGTATGTTATGTTGAGATGTTGTGTATATGTTGTATTGTTTGTTTATGCATAATTAAATAAAGATTATCATGTTTGTTGTAAAAGAAGCTATTTGTATCAGTCAGTGTTTCCATGACTACCAACAAAGAACCTTTCTTCTTAAGAGATGTACTAACTTAAATATTTTTATTTTAATAACATGTGATCGTTCTTTGACTGCACAAATATTTCTCACTTGAACTACACTAACAATATATTTAAAAAAATGGATGTTTCTCCCCAAGATAATGAAGACAATCTGAAAACCTGTGCTTTTAAGTCTACACTTAGAATCTGTTGTTGTGAGAGAGAATTCTCACATGGGATGAGATTATGTTTTTTTGTTAGAAAATAAAATAAAAACTCCCAGTCACCAACCACAGTGACATTTTACTCATAGTCATTTTAATCGGTATTTCTTTTAACATGAAACTCCTTCTTTGGTCTTTGGAAGTCAAAAGCAGACTAAATGAATTTGAACCAGGTGCTGAACTTTTTTTTTAACTTTAGAAAATGACATTTATATAGAGTTGAGATTCAAAGCTTACTCCTCAAAAAGTAGAAGTGTAATTATTGAAGGTTGCTTCTTTACCTCTTCCAACAAATTGTATATTAGTGAAAGCATTCTAATATATACATTAAATTTTACTTGAATAAACAAAAAAAGTACACAAATGTGACCACATGTGTTACCCTCATTGACACATTTTAATCTCAAGTTTATTGTAATCAACTGACAAACAAATATTAAAATCTATTTCAGGATGCTTGTTTGAGTTTACTATGTCCACCTTATGCACAGAAAGGCTAATTGAGACTGGACCTACAGTCTAAAGTTGGATCTGAACCACTATTTCAGGATGTTTTCCACAGTAAGAGGAATTATTGTAAAATGCTGAAATTGCTTGAACAAATCAATGTGAAATAAGATGAAGAGATGGAGGCTAAAAGAATTGTGGAGTATGAAGAAGAAAAAGCAAAAGGTCGGATGCAAGTTCACAGGAGGAAAATGATAAAAAGTGAAAGTTTCAGATACGTTCACACTTTTATGAAGATGAGATTTACAAGTTGCCTATAATGCTATGAGAACTAGTTTTGGAAAAGAAGTGAAAGAAATGTGTTTTAAGATGTATGGCCCTGCCTGGCATTAAAAGCACATGGCTAGGTCAAAGGTCAAGGTCAACAAGTTAAATGCGGTGTACCCCTTGGAATCTACTTCCTAATACAACACAGGAACACATCAAACCATAATAAGATACTTCCCACATCATGTTTTGCTTGGTGAAAAATAAGGAAAATGCCCGAGATATCGGAATTCTTTTAAATGCCACATTATTACCCCAGACAATGAGTTTTCATATAGGACTAACACGAAGTATACTATGTTTTCTTCTTTTATAGTTTAATATTTATCTTTACATTTTCTATTGCGGTAACATAATGAATCTAAATGCTTCATAATTCCAGAAGATATACACTATTCCACGAAAGAAGATGAACTAAGTGAAGTACACAACCTCAGTGTAGTGTACAGTGTCAGTGTGACAGCAAGTGTGGTTACATATATACGGCTGTTCAGATAAAGCGACTCTTTTGATAAGGCTAATGAGTTATAGTGCAAATTTATATGAACAGAAATGCACATGTGTAGATAAACAGTAACTTCTGCAATATTACAACTTTAATATATTTGTACTAAAGATCCACGTGTACGAAAGTTTCACTGCTAATTATAGTGTGGTAATATAAAACTGACAATAATAAATAATGAAGTTAAATAATAAACAATAGTGAAACAACGTGATAAGAAAATTCCCTCACTAATCTGCTAGAATATTGATTATATCAAGGTGCAAAAATACAATTTTACACATTGTTTAATTTTTACTTTTTAAAATGCAAAGGCCTACTCCTAGCTAGGTCTAGAACTCAGTCTGGTTATTTTATTGGTCAAACATTTGCAAATAAAAATGTTAACACAAGAACCTTTGTAAAAAGTTTATCCTTCCTCAAAACGTTTTAATTTATTATAAGCAATAATATAGGACTACTTATTTTGTTCTAATACACCACTTTTACATTAAAATATATTCTATGGAGCAAAAACCACATATTCTAAAATAAATAACCTACACATATACTGGATGGAGTTGAAATAAAGAAGCAATACTGATTCTGGATCTTCCAAGATGTGGTTCTGACAAGTTTTTATTTATAATTTAGTGACCATTTTACTTTGGTCATCTTACAGAAATAATATTAGTAAATTCCACAAAGGAATATAAATGAAAACCCTTAATTTATATGCTGAGCAACTGTTTGTTTCAATGTCAAATGCTGGATCTTCTCTCTTCATGCTTTTCAATTATTGCAATACCCCAGAAAGGAAATTATGAGTGTGCAAGGTGATAATGTAGACAAAAGGGAGTATAATAATCCATACAACACATTGGTTCCAAACATCATTAATTAACTATAACATTACAGAACAATGCTCTGTTTCAAAAAGTTTTGGCAACTTTCATCTCCGTTTTCTTCTAGAGTTCCGTTAATTCACAAATTGTTAGTCATGTTATTTGGAATATCTTTCCAAATACTCTTTTTTTGTACCCAACTTTTTCCTAAGTTATTTTTCTCTTCTTTTGAAATATTGCAGTATGCATACAAGCTCAAATCAGCATGCAATTTTAAAAAACCTGCTTCTAAAAGATTGACATCCCACCCCATCTTTCAGGCAAAAAATCATATAGTAACCAAATATGACACATCCCTTGTGTTGAAATTAAATTTTTGGATGACAATGAATGTCTCAGGGGGTCATATGTAGTAACAACAAATCGGATAGGATTCTATTGATTTCAACTTAACATAATTTATTAGGACAGGGGTAGATTTATCTGTACACTAATAGCATCGGTCAATATAGGCACATCAGTTTATCAGTACAATTGCCGAAAACTTTACTAATCCAATAGTTTTATAAATAACCTACAACTGCATAATTTTGCCATTTGTTATTATGTTTCTAAAGGTATGAGTCATATATCCTTGTTTTGCAGCATCATTTCCTAGAGCAAAACTCATGGAAATGACCTGATACATACATTAAGGATGTTTCTCTTCATGGAATATCAAGCAATTAATATTGGTATTTATCATAATTAGTTAAAATTTATTATTGGTTTATCCCTATAATTTAGCACAAGGCATCAGGCCTGATTCATTAACCTCTCACTCTGTCTATATTGTTTCACTCCTAACACACACACAAATTCATAATGTCAACTAACAAATCATCACACTAAAAAAGGCATTTATAATAAATTAACTAGAAAACAATTACAACTAAAGAAAAAAATATTTTGGATGTCAAATGACAGCAGTTTTAAGTACCAAAAACCTAGGCTCTAATATATTCTTGGTTTAGGTACAGCTATGTCCATGTCATTTTTTATTTATCATGGAAAGTTCATTCACTGAAATACTTTATTATATTTTACTTTATAATTCAATCTCAAATGGAAAAATGAGTGGTTATTGTGTATCTGAATGATATATTCAAATTTTGTAAAAAAATATAATGATACATTAAAAATTTAAAAATAAATAAAAATTTTAAAAATAAAACATTGAAAATTTATATGTGAAAATATTGTGTAATCAAATAAAACTAATAATAACGCACACAGTACTCAGCAGCATAATATAATTGAAATTAAAATTTACTGCTATACATGAAACCACAATATTTCCAATTCACCCTTATTCGTTTACATTTCATGGATGTTTTGCATCAGTACAGTTCAATGATATTTTATCCTAATCATAAAGTAATGTTTCAAATGCCAAGCAGTACCTACACATTGTAAAATTATAACTTTTTTCTGTAAAGAGACATGTATGTTTCGTAGGGAACTCAAAAACTAGAATTTATTATTAGCATGAACAGCTCTGTATCTGTGTTGATTGTTTAACTCACTTGGAATCTATTTATTTCAAAGGCTCATAGCCTTCATTGGCTAAGGAATCTGGGAACCCTTAGAATGAATGCAACGAGGATTAGAAATTAATAGGTGCTAAGTTAATGAAAGTAAGCAACACATTATAGAGCTCTTCATGTGATTTCAACCATGTTTTTCTGAACACTGAAAAATTAGTGCCTCCAGCAGGAAGGAAATGTGGGACCACGAACAATGCCTCAGGAAGATAGATAATCACATAAAGTGAATATTACATTTCTCAGGGCATGCAAAACCAATGAAGTGGTCAAGTATGCAACAGCGCTTTGTTTTAGGGGAAGAATTCCAGAGATCTTCAACAAGTTTAAAGTAAGTTACATTTACCAAATTTGAGAGCTTGTAGTGTGATTTTAACCACGTTTCCCTCACATCATCATGAATGAACATTTTAAAGTATATATGTTCTTCCCATTTCATTTGATGTGATGCAAAACCACCTTGATTTTGACTTTTCACACAGTATTAATCACTATACACCAACAAGTTCCATGCGAGTCACGACAGAAGTATATATTGAAAAGGCTGGCAAACGTTTTAGGAAAATGTAGAGTAAAATGCATTAATATTATTACCATTTCTAATATTTTTCTTTCCTGCAAGAACAGGGATAAGAATATAAATGTGAAGAAATTGCATTTTACATAATGAGATTATCTGAAGCACAAAACAAATCTAGAAACAATAATGTCAACACAAGGTACTATAAGAAATTTTTCACATTGAGAAGAAAACTACTTTCTGGATAATTAGATCAGCAGTAAACAACTTCTATCATTTTCAAGTTTCATATATTACCTAATATTTTGCTTGCTTACCATTCATTATGATAAAAATACATGATCATCCTTGAAGCTAGTTTTACTATTCAGCCACATTTTTAAAAATTGCAAGCACCACAAATAAATAAGGGACTAATAGGAAATAATATATGTAATTTATTTTAAAAAATAATACATAAAAATAAGACACCAAAATATGGGTGTCATATGGGATTTATAAAATATGACACTGCTTACATTCACTTGAATAAAAATGATGCTGCATTAGCCATAACACACTTAGGAATATACAAGACATCATAACTCAACATATTCTTAAAAATTCACATTAACTGAAGCTACTCAAGTATAAACACTTCTTAAAGCAAGGAGTATGGTGACAAAAGACTTCTAAAATACTATGCAAAGAAGACATAAATTTTGTTTTCTACCTCTTGATCAGATGATTTATCACATCTTTCACTGGGCATGTGGTTTTGTCCTCCATTGCAACCTTGCTGATCATAGCCATCAGGAAAAGTCTTCATTGGCACCTAGAATAAATAACACAAAGACCTTTCAGAAAAAAATAATGCTTGACTGCACAGAAATACTCCACACTATTTCAAGAAACAGAAGATATTACCCAAAGTGTTACCCCATCTTCCCCCAAGTCTGGTAATGTGTTTTTATGGCTTTATCCTAAAACATTTTAAAGCACTGTACATGATGATAGACATGTACTTGCTTGAAGATTAAATTTATGATAGTATCTCAATAATGGAAAAAGGAAATCTATAAATACAAAAAAATAATTATTGTACACTCCTGTTTATACAAAGTGGCACATACTTGCCCTACTGAATGTGCCACTTTATCTGAACAGGAGTGTACACAATGAAATCAATTTAAAAATGAATTATACATGTATTTCATAACAGATAAAAAGGCTTGTTAAAAATACTTACTTCTATAACTAGGCCTGGAGGAAGAACAACATCCACTTCATCCATCTGCTTATAAACTTTCCAGCATCTGAAATAATACATGGGGCAATTAGCAAGTATGATCACCATATGACTTAGAAATGTCTTGAGAAATGATGTTATCCAATTTAAAACTACATTTAATGTTAGCTTCTAATAACTATTTTAAATAATAAATTGTGGTAACATAGTGACCACTAACATAAAACACATTTATATTGTACACATATTTTTCAGAAGTCTCACATAATTGTAATTCTGATGAACTTATATGTAAGATATAACTGTTCTCTTTCAAATTGAATATTTATTCCTTATTTTATTTCTGTTAGGTTAATTTAAATTATTTTTTAATTTGTAAGTTTCTGAGGTTGAAAAGAGAAGCAATTAAACCATTAATAAAATAGAATATTAGTGAAATACATACGGAAATTATATCAATTTGTATCCTTATAAAATTTCAGCCATTTTAAACTTTTAACCTTTAAAATATTCCTTTAAGAGTGCCTATAAAGCCAATGGGACATATACACCTCTATCTGCACCCCCTCTTACCCTAACATGACAATAACATTCACAACTACAAGTTGATATTTCATTCATATACATACTTCAATTACAATACATCTGAGTTATGTTTATCGAAAAACTATGTACAAAAATGATTTGAAATGTGGGCTTTTCAAATGTGCAGACATGTATAAAGGAAAATTGTAAGGTGAGAACTATTTCTTGTAGAGAGTTGAAGTTATTTTTCTTTATTTTTTCGGGGGGATTCTGATCTATCTTGATTCTGTGCCTTCACGTAGCATCTAATTGCTACCATTGAAATAGTTGTCTGGAAACCTTAACCTTGCTATCCCTTGATTGTGCGAATTACTCACTTTTAGCAAATATTAAAATATTTTTATATCAATAAAAATATAAAAATGTATAAAAACCTAAATTACTTACGACAAGTGAGTATTTTAATATTGGATAAATATTTTGTTTAATGACATTTGCCTTCTGCAAAGATTCTGTCATGCTGGAGAATGTAACCTATGACTACAGACAAGGAAGTTGATCATGCTACTCCTACACCATGGATGTCACCGAGGTTTGAAGAATGACACTCTACTGTATGCTGTACATATTTCATATCCCTATTTTGCAAATGACTTAAAATAAAATGTAAAGCTTTTGACGTAGGCACACTAAAAACTGCTAGTACATACCCAACTAGAAAAAATCACCAGCCAAAAATAAGCAAGGTTGAATGAATGGTGGAGGAGCAACCAGATTTTGTGGTGAATTTTGTAATTTATTGTAAGCTCCTGTATGTTGTATAATATCCATATTTTAGACAATGACTTCAGCTTAAGAAGACTTTAACCGGACATATTTTTAAATGCAAAACCATGAAATCTAAATTTCATTAAACAAGACAAATCCAAACACTATGAACAAGTAGTAACACAGGCATATCGGAAGGTGTGCCTGGTTGGAAATATATCAAATAATTCTATTAGTTAGAATATTCATTTACATTGAGTAGTTTGCTGTGCTCTTTTACATCTATAAAAAAAAGTATATTGTTCCGCTTACCTTCTGGCAAGACAAGCAAATCCAAAGAACACGATAACAACAGCTGTAATTGCAAATGCCCAAGTGATAGCTTGTAGATATGAAGGTTGTCCTGGAAGGAAGAAAATAAATATCTTTACACAGTTCTATTTATTTTACATGGGAAGTTTTACCACATCTGTGAATCATCTTTATTACAACAGATGATCCATAAACATCTTGTAAATACTTAGTAAATCAGCACACACTTCAACTGTAAGTTCCTCCATACAGATATCTGAATATTCCTGTCCCATGCAGTCTTTACATAAGGAATAAAAAGTCAAAATACATTCCTTGTACAATGATCAACTTCAGCAAATATTAAAATTTTGCCAATACAAATCAAGTCCCAATACACAATTTATTTGCATAATTTATAGTTCCACATCGATTCAATAAAAAAAAAAATATATTAATTTTGACTACATACTATTACCAGTCATATATCATTCTGTAGGTATACCCAGTGAATGGTAAACAGAAATACCAAGACAGGGTTCCAATTCCCTTTGCCAAACTAAATTCCACGACTTTCCAGGTGTATTCAAATAATTTTCCAGTCCACTTTATAATGCTTCAACATATTACTGTATAGTTTTCAAGTTTGAATGCTAATCAAATTAATGGAGTTTATTCAACAATGTTGAAGGTCAATGAAAAAGAATGTGAAATGTGATCTTTCAATTTCTCATCCTGGCAACTTCCTGACTTTTCCAAGGTTCTGAATGTTATCTCATGAAATTCCCTGACTTCCTCACTCCTAAGCTGATTTCATGGACTTTTCCAATATTTCCAGGTCAGTAGGAACCCTGTAAGATATTTTGGCATTCCACATATGAATCAGAAGTAGCAGGTATACCCTTTAGATATCAAAAAGAAACTGTTCCATTCTGTAGTTTATTTATAATTAATAAGTTGAACTTTCAACCACAGGTGGTTTTTTACTCATACATGGTTTACACGAAGCTGTTTTTTAGTTTGTTCTATTAATTTTGGTGGCCACTGCGACCATCCTCATTGGAACTTGATGCTAATAACTAAAGAAACAAACTAAAAAACAGCTTCACGAAAACTGGGAGTACCAAATTTCTCTTTAATTATTTACTACCACATCTCTCATTTCCATTAAATATTAATTATTTTCCCCCTATAGTACAGAGAAAAACTGAACAAAAAGCAACCTAAACTTCAAAAGGCAAATATTTTTATTAACTCTTTCGATAATAATAACTGAGATGATGGCATAAATGAAATTTGGTGAAAGAACAAGGCAACTCACCATATTGTGTGTGGGTTTGCACCTTTCAGAGCTATGGGACTTGCCATACAACCTACTTACAATCAGTTAATTGAGTACATGTTTTCGAAGGTTTAAGTAAGTTTTTAAATAGTCTCCATTAACACTATGGTTTATCCTGGAAGATACATTAATTTATTTCATGCTTGCATCTTTACTATATTCATTCTGATGTAGAAAATGTAGTTAAAAAACGTTTCTGCCACCCATGACCTTTCACATGGTAATTTTTAAGCAGCATCTACCTAAACTATACCCCAGCTGTAGCCATCAACTTTCAATATCAACTTAGAGTGATTCACGAGACAGAGCTTTCAGGAAGTAAAGATAGATGTAATTAATGTAACGTTTTCTTCTTCTTTTCCTGGAATTAACTCAAAAACATTCTCTTCTGTCTAAAACAATCGAATCTAGAGAAACAGTTCCTAGGTAGACTCATGGCTTTTCAGATAGTAATTCACAATATCATAAATTCTTATTGCTTTGAGATGGCAACTTCACAGCAAAATTCCCTTCCTTTATGATAACATGAATATGATTACCTGGAGCATAGCAACCTCCTTTCCTTTTTTCACTCCATGGGCCTTTGTAAGTTTGATTATTAGATCCAAGATTTACAGCACGAACTGAAAACCAGTATGTATGCAATGAGCCACCATTCTGGCAATCTGAAATTGGTACTTGAAGTTCCAAACCTGAAACAAAGGAGAAATATTGTAGTACTACTTTTAATGATGTTCACACAGATTGTTAGTCTATTTTTGAACTAAAGGACCACTGTTCTCCTTGTAATGCACAGTGCTCTCCAATAATTTCCACTGATATTTAATATCTTATTTTGATATGTATGCTAAATGCATACATTTACCTCCATTTAAATTCATGTTAAAATTTCAATCACTGATAAAATTTATATAAAAAAAACATATTCTGAGCATTTGAAACACATGCCTGGAATATGTCTTTACCTTTAAAAATACTGACAGCAATGATTAATGTTGCTTTCTGGATGTTGATACAAAAGTATATTCAAATATATAACATTCAGGCAAATATATACAGTGGAACGCTATTTTACATTACTAGTTTTTAAATTTCCCCCATTATAGGTTCAATGTTCATGATCCCAATAGAGCAAATAGCTATAAAATTTTCCCAATTTTAAATTTTCACCTTGTTCACCAGAAAACATAAAATCAAGGTCACCCTGTATTCCATCACCAAAACTGTGAACTAACACAACTGTATTTTGATTAATTTAATACCTACGAAACTGCAACATTTAGTAGAATCAACTACATGCATACAAAGGCTAATGACAGCCATATGCTGAGGTGTTGCGATATACTGCTTTATTTATTGCTTTAATTTGCATCAATTTTTTTAAACTTTATTTTCTTATCTACTCCTAAGGAAAAACAAGTGTGTTTGGAAAGTGATTATTAAATCATTGTTTTAGGAAGTAAATTATAATGTTGAAACAACCTGCAAAATTTGGAGAATTTAAAGTTGCAACTTTATTATTCACATACAAAATCATTCATCATTAATGTAAAAATTAATCTGAATGCTATCTTATTATAAATTACCAAATTACAAAAATATGATATTGAAGGTTCTGTACATACCTGTAACATTGTACTCCCTAGAAATATTATTCTCTCCACCTGTCTGCTCTACCATAAGATCAAAATAATCAAGCAGACCATTTGGTTTCAATGGTTCCTTCCAGAACACACGCATCTGAGATGAATTGACAAAGTCAAATATTGGTGGCTCCATCTGGCTTGGAACTGCAAGGAAGCATTTTTTACAATGATTAAGATTTTGCCTATAAAAATTAATTTAATGACAAAATGATTATATTTGAATATAATAATTATACATTCAAAAATAAATTGTGGTAGAATTCAATTGTAGTGTAAAGAAACGAAGATTTAATTGATTGATTGGGTTTATTTTACTTTGCATTTTTGGTACTTTTGGCTAATTGCAAAACAAATTAAGATTGATATTATTTTTCAGGATAATGTTGCTGCATAAACATTATATTTGACCTTAAATACTTTATAACCTCTGCCTTTTTCTTATACTTTTCATCATCATCATCATCCTTTGCAGTTTCCTGCCTCTGGCTGGGTCAACATTGAAGTCAAGCCAATCCATTTTTTCCTGGTCTTCCACCACTCCTCTCCTTCTACCGTGTTCCAATCTTGACCTCTTCAAACACTCACTATCTGCTCTTTCCAACAACATCTTGCTCTCCCTCTTGGCCTTATTCCCACTCCTTGTGCATTGTAAGCTCTTACTGGTAGTCCTTCTGCATCCATCCTCTTCATGTGTCCGAACCATCTCATCTGTGCCTGATCTATCCTGTCCTGAAGCTTCACCACACTCACTGTCTGTCTGATCCCCTCATTCCTTCGAACTAACTAACTCCCTAGCCTTCTTAAACCCAAAGGTTCATGGCTGCAGCAACACAGGCCTTCCATCTGTTCCTATCTTGAGCAAGTTCTATATACTCTTTTCCATCCCTACCGATTTCCCTTAGGTCCATCTCAACGTTGTCCCTCCATCTTCGTCTTGGCCTTCCTACAGGTCTCTTACCATCAGGTTTCCCAACAAGAATCCTGTAAACTCCTCTTTCCTCTCCCATTCGTGCCACATGGCCTGCCCACCTAAGTCTTCTTGATTTAATTATTCTAATAATATCTGGACATGAATACAAATTATGTAGTTCTAAATTATGTAACCTTCTCCACTCACCTGTCTCCTCGTCCCTTTTAGGTCCAAAGATTTTCCTAAGGATCTTATTTTCAAATACTCTCAATTTATGTTCCTCTTTCAATGTAAGGGACCAAGTTTCACACCCATATAATACTACAGGCAAAATTACTGTTTTGTATATTTTAACTTTTAGTTTCTTAGATATTAAACGAGAAGACAAAAGTTTATGAAGAGAGAAGTAACATGCATTTCCTGAATTAAGCCTACTTTTTATTTCCTCTTTAATATAATTTTCATTTGTTAATATTACTCCTAAGTATTTGAATTTGGAAACTGGTTCAAACGAGTTGTTATCAGTAATTAGATTTTCATTATTACCTAACACTTGGTTTCGGCCTGTAAGCATATATTTAGTTTTCTCTTTGTTAACTTCCAAACCTATCTCTTTAGCAGTTTTGAAAAATATTTTAGCATTATTCTTAATTGTATTCACATCATCCCCCAGTAAGTCTACATCATCTGCATATGCTAACAACTGAGTCACACCATTTAATTTTAGTCCTTCTTTAGTTTCGTTTACCTTCCTAACAGCATATTCTAAGGCAAAATTAAAGAGCAATGGAGATAATGCATCTCCTTGTTTTAACCCATCATGAATTGTAAATTTGTCAGACATATTAATACCCACACGAATTTTACTTTCTGTTTCACTGGTGCATATTTTTATCATACTAACAAGTTTCTTAGGTATTCCAAACTCTACTAATATATTATATAATTTATCTCTTTTGACCGAATCATATGCTTTTTTTGAAATCAATGAATAGCTGATGGACATTTTGATTATATTCCCACTTTTTTTCTAGTCTTTCCAAATATATTCCTTAAAAATTTCATCTCCACTGCCTGCATCTTTCTTTTGTCTCTCTCTGTCATTGTCCAAGTCTCTGCTCCATACATAATTATTGGCACATAGTATGTGTTGCATATTACCTTCTTGCATTTCATAGGTACATCCCTGTTCCATATTAATCTCCAAATGTTTTCTCCTCATCTATTCTTCCACTTCTCTCAATTATGCTTCCTAGATATTTGAAGCTCTCCACTACCCTCAACTCTTCCGTGTCCATCTTTATTCTTGGTTCATTTCTGGCTCTGTTTCTTGTTGTTATTAGCACCTTGCTCTTTTCAGCACTGAATTTCATTCCTGCTCTTCTGATTTCCTCATGCCAACTATCAAGCTGTCTCTGTACTCCTTCTTCCCTGTTTCCCCATATTACTAAGTCATCGAGGAACAACAGGGCCTTCATCTCTCCTATCTTCTGCCCCACCTCTTCGTTAATTGCATCCATTGTAATTATGAAGAGCAGTGGGGAAAGAGCAGTACTCTGATTTAGTTCATTACTTATACTGAACCACTCTGTTCTTCTCACTTTTGCAAATGCAAATTTCAATACAAATGATGACCTGCTAGAATACTGCTAATGAATGACATGATTAAATTTTGAAGTACTCCCCCCCCCCCACCTGCAATTTACTTATCTATGTAACTTTTGGAATGGAGGAGTAATTTTTGTCTGATTGATTGATTTGTTGTTTTAAGTTCACTTTATGCACAGTTAGGCTAATCGGGACTGGACCTACAGTTCAAAGTGGGATCCGAACCACTGTGCCATGTGCCTCCAACGGGTATCAAACCTGAGACCCCTTGATTACAAGGTGACGATGTTACCACTACGCCATCAGGGTGGCCAATGTTTGTCTGAGTTCATGTCTATGGCATTGAAGAGTACAGTCAACTCTAGAATCTAAGACCTCGGATATAACGACCCTTTTCCCGGGAACCGTGAAAAATTTGGAAAAAAGTTGAAAAATTGAAAAAAATCTGACAAAATATAAATTTCTTGCACTAGTTTTATTCACACTCAGTTCCTTCATGAGTGGGTCTGATCTAAAAATAGACACCACCACACCAAGCTTGAGTGATATCCAAGAGCACTTGACCTCTACCCTCCTCATCCCCAACCACGCTAATGTTACCCTGCACCCGATGGCTGCTACCCAACGTGCTAGCCTTGTTTTGCCATTGTGATTTCGCTTGCTCTTGGATACGTAAGAGAAGAGAAGATCAAATGTACTTGGATGTTATTTTAAATCGACCTTGACTTGTTTCCTTGTCCTAAGAGCTGCTGACAACTGGATTGGGGGGGGGGGGGGGGGGAGAGCAGCCCAAAATGACTGTGCTGCACTTGCAGTCTTTTTCTATGTATATGGCAGGTCAAGCTCTTTCATCGATAAATATACCACCTTGAGAAATTAGAGATAAAATTGCTGGAATGTTCCAAAATACAGATGCGTGGTGCCTGGAAGTCTGGACCATCTGTCTAGCTCTGACCTAGAGTTCAGCAGGTTCCCATGAGTGAGCAACTCTTGGCCTTGTAGCAGACAACTTTCGGTAACCGCTTTCATTCAAAATGTGTTCTTTGTTCCCTGTAACACTGCATAAAAAAGTGAAACTGTTAGAGATATTCAAAGCCACATAGGCCAACTAAAGATCATCAACCTGCTTAATGATTTGTCATCCAAGCTTCCACAAAAGTTTACCTTCATCTTACGTGCATCATAATTCCAGTTTCCCACTTCATACGTTTTCCGAACTGTGCCGATGTCGCAATATTTGCCAAAAAAGTGTACCGTTGGCTGAGTGACTTCTCTCTCTTTTCCTTTCAGCAAACATGTAGAGGGAGGGGGGGGGGGTGATGACGATTGTTTCAGCCACGATTTTCTTGCTAGTGTGTGCACACGGGGTGATTACAGGCGAGGGTGGAAGTGGACCCCTCTTCCTTTCCTTTGACATCTATAATGGGGCAACCAGTTCTGGATACATTCTTGAAAATGAACAAAAAAACATAGGACACGTAAAAAAAAAAGTGAGCCAACCCCCTTCCCAGCTCACTCTCCGCCACTGGTGTGCATGGCAATGTCAGAGAGGCAATGTGATAATTGCAGAATTCAGGTCCTATTTTCTCTTTTCAATGCTATTTACTGCATAGGAAATATTGTGCGTATTATTGTCTGCTGCATAGTAAAACATTAAGCAAGGGTCATTTCTTTCTTCTTCACACTTCTGATAAAAGTTCCGTTTTCGACAGTTGTGTTATCTTAAAATGCTGAGGATTTTCTCTTCCACCACCTGTTGCTCGAACTTACACCCGGTCTCCTTGTTTTTACACTGCAGCTAGCGCCAGTGTTTTGTCTAGGGTCTGCAAAGCTGTCGCTTGCCAATAACAGCAATGACTCATCCAGCGCAAAGCAAACAGTCATTGTTTTGAATCTCGCAAAGCTGTTTTGATTTGAAGATAACGAAATTCGATTTCCAGAAAGAAAAACAGTTAAAACAACTTCATGTTCTGTGCCTTCTGATAAGCAAATTTGATTTTCCATCTGACACAAGAATAAACTTCCTCAACACTGGGAGCATGTTGGAAGGAAATGCACACAATATAATTGCCACTTTTCTTCAGAACCATTCATGTGGGAGAGAAAAAAGTGCTCAAAATAGGAATGGACGCTGAAACCGATTTAAAGAAACATTATTCAGGGGGAAAATGTTTGGAGACGCAGATGTTTGACATCAAGAATACTCCTAAATCCAACATTAAATCATCGATTAACGTGAGAGTAAATAACAATCTCCAATTTTGATATCTGAAAATGCGCAGGATTTATAAAGCTTGTTTTGAGTTCATTTTATGCTGATGGGCTAATCGGGACTAAATATACAGTTTAATTAAGGTACTGACGTTTTCCACAAAGCTGTTTTACATTATTTTCTATTAATTTCGGTAGCCACTGCCAGCATCATCATTGGAATTTGTTGTGTTGTTGTTTGGCATGTTTCTGTTGTTTTTTCCTAAATCGCCGCTAGGTATGCTGCTGTCGCCTGTATGTCTGCGTATATGTCGTCTGCTGTTCGCCGGTGTTAATTGCTGCAGTAACGGAAGCCAGGCGTGGTGTGCCTGACCACTATCTATGTTCAGTTCATGGTTGTAGTGCATGATGGCATGTGTTTCTTTCATTTTTGTGTCTATGAGAGTGTGTGCTTTGTATTTGACATGTACTTTCTCAATTTTATGGTTGTGGAATTTGATATGCTTGGCAATTCCGGTGGTGGGTTGGGCAGTTTTTGCATTTGATATGTGCTGCTGAATTCTCTCACTGATGGGCCTGATGGATCTGCCGATGTAATGAGCCTTGCACTCGCATTCAGCATCATAGATGCCTGGATTTTTGAGGGAGGAGAGGAAGTACCGTTTATGTTTGTTTAGTTGGTCAGCTATTTTGGAGGTTGGTTTGTGTGCTATTTGGATGTTGCAGGGGCGGAGGGCTTTCGTAAGTCGGTTGGATGTGGTAGGATGGTAGGGAAAGGAAAACCACTTGGTTTTGTTACTGGGATCTGGTTGCGATGGTGGAGTGGGTTGTTGATGGTGCAGGTTGTCTGACTGGGATTTCAGCTTTGCTGCACCATGTGGAGAGTTGACATTCAGTATATCCATGTTTTAGTGCCAGTTCCGTGATGGTTGCTATCTCGTCCCTCAGGTCTTCTTCTCTGGAACAGTAGGAGAAGGCTCTTTGGAAGAAGTTTAGCCATACGTTGGCCTTTGGCTTGGGCGGGTGGTTGGATAGTGCATAAATATATTGGTTGCCTGCATCTGGTTTTCTGAAAACTGTGGTGTGAATTTGTTGCCCCGCGGCTGATGGTGAGGTCCAAGAAATTGATTTGCCCTACTTTTCATGTTCTATGGTGAATTTTAGTCTGGGGTGGATGCTATCTAGTTTTTCCAACAACAGGTTGATCTCTTCGGGTTTGTTGTATATGACTATGGTGTCCATATCTGATGAATTTGAGTTCCGGAGTTTGGAGTATGCTTTTTCAGCAAAATGCATTACTATGTTTGCTATGGGAGCCGATAGTGGGTTTTCCATGACAAGGCCTTCAGATTGCTCATAGAAATTATTTTCAAATTGAAAATATTGTGTCTTCTAGCAAATTGGCAGTTTCGGCTACTTCCAGTGCGGGGACTTTTGTTTATGGTCAGCCACCTTTCAACTCACGTTAGGGCTAGGTTTATGGGTATTGAATTATACATATCCACTATGTCGATGCTTACGATTTTAGCACTTTCTGCTTGCACTATGGATGTTATCAAGTTTTTGGCATCAGCACTGTTGCAAAATACATATGAGAACTTGTGGTTGTATTGAGATATTTTGTTTTTGAGCCAGTTGGTAAGATGTATGGTAGGGTGGTTGAAGCCAGCTATTATGAGGCGCATGGGAATTCCTGGTTTATGTGTTTTGGGATGCCATAAGCAATGGTGGGTGAGGGGTGGGGGTTGAAGAGAAATTTGCGTTCTTCCTGTCTAATCATAGCACTGCTTTTCACTGCACATTTCACTATTTTGCTGTATCTGTCTGTGGGGTCCTTTGCGATGGTACTGTAGGAGTCACTGTTTAGTTCTTCCATCACTTTTATTGTGTAGTTGCCCTTTTTACAAATTGGTTTGTTTTGTCCGATTTTAGCATTAAGCCACTTGCTAAAATTGGATAGAACAGACTTAATTTTCTAATGCACTGGGTTCGGTTTTCTTGTTTTGCTATTGGTGGTCACTTGTTGCAAGATACTGTCTGTTGTTGTTCAAATGCTGTCAGAATCCTGAGGTTTGGGACGAAAACAGGCTGCTTTTTCGGCTGCACATATAAGGTCGAGGGTGGGGTGTTTTTGATGGTGAGGGACAAGATAGCAACCATCATGGAACGGGCACTAAAACATGGATATACTGAATGTCAACTCTCCACATGGTGCAGCAAAGCTGAAATCCCAGTCAGACAACCTGCACCATCAACACAACCTGCTCCACGATTGCAACCAGATCACAGTAACAAAACTAAGTGGTTTGCCTTTCCCTACCATCCTACCACATCCAACCGCCTTACAAAAGCCCTCCGCCCCTACAACATCCAAATAGCAAACAAACCAACCTCCAAAATAGCTGACCAACTAAACAAACATAAACGGTACTTCCTCTGCCCCTCAAAAATCCAGGCATCTATGATGCTGAATGCAAGTGCAAGGCTCATTACATCGGCAGATCCATCAGGCCCATCAGTGAGAGAATTCAGCAGCACATATCAAATGCAAAAACTGCCCAACCAACCACCGGACTTGCCAAGCATATCAAATTCCACAATCATAAAATTGAGAAAGTACATGTCAAATACAAAGCACACACTCTCATAGACACAAAAATGAAAGAAACACACGCCACCATGCACTACAACCATGAACTGAACATAGATAGTGGTCAGGCACACCACGCCTGGCTTCCGTTACTGCAGCAATTAACACCGGTGAACAGCAGATGACATATGCGCAGACATACAGGCGACAGCAGCACACCTAGCGGTGATTTAGGAAGAAACAACAGAAAGACGCCAAGCAACAACACAATTCCAATGAGGATGGTGGCAGTGGCTACCGAAATTAATAGAAAATAATGTAAAACAGCTTTGCGGAAAACGTGAGTACCTTAATTATCTATATTACCGCGTCTCTCATAGTATGAATACAGTTTAAAGTGAAATCCAATTCCAAACCCGAATGATTATCGACTGTGATGCTGTTTAATGTCTCCTAGAATACGCATTGGCTGAAAACAGATTGCAAGTTGCATGCTTCCTTTTTCAGTCTGGATTACAATGAAAGTCAAGGAAGGAGTTTGGACTGCTCCCTTGAATGGGGGAGGTGGGTGACTATGAAGTTGGTTGAAGCAAAGAAAACGTGACTTTTTTTTTACGATGTATTTTACACAGCCGAACCAGAACGAAATTTACAGCCCCGCCTTTTCTTTTGTCTGGTGCCTAGAAAGGTTGTGTTGTTTCTCCCGAGAGATCTTATCTTACCAGTTAATCTTGTAACCGACAATGCTCCAGTAGACCCGTATAAAATCCAACATTCATTCTGCCTGATTTATCTCCAGACTTTTGCTGGTGTCAGTGAGACTGGTGTCAAGATTCTTCAAGTTTCGCTTGCAATAAGCGAGAGATTGTTTTCTTTTCCATAGGTCTCAGTCCAAACGGGTTTCTCTTGAACTAGAATTGTCAGAATTTCCTTGAAGAGCAACCAACGACTGTGCACAATTGAAAGAAAGTGACATTATTTTAAATCCTTTTTTGTGAAAACATTTTCATGTTCTATTTTCCTTCTCACAACACGTGTCCTGTGTATAACAAGTTGTAAAACTACCAGGATAAATGGTGTTAGCGTCTCCTAGGAATCTTTGTGTCCGTTTAAGCTGAAAATTGGTGCAAATTCCAATAACGACCCCTTCGAAATAAGGACCCTTTTCCCGGGAACTGTGAAAGGTCGTTGTACTGAGAGTTGACTGCATTTGATTGGATTTTTCAGTTGAAAGCAATTTGAAATTAGCTATAACAATGTCAAAATATTTATGAATTTGTAATTTTAATGTTGCTTTTCTATGTTGTTTGGTTAACTGCAGTGATGAGAATGAATGATGAGTACATTAAACTGAAAGGACAAACACCCATGTTCATACTGGGACTTCAACCCAGAACCTTCAGTGGTAAGGAAGATCATGAGTAAAACATGAGTCATACTAAAAAGAAGTGAGCAGGTGTTTATGAGCACATGCTCAATTTTAGTATGAACAAAGTCATCCCTTACACAGTTTCCAACATAGTAACTGCTCTTAGATACATCAACATATGAGCTGGATATACAAATATATATGGAGCACAAATAAAAGTCAATGTGCTCAACCACCATGACACAGAATGCCCACTGCAAACTGCACATCAAAAAGAACTCTGTGACAAGCATTATTTACATTCAAAGCATTGCATTTCAATAAATGCATCTGCAATAAGACATAAATGTACATTTATGAAAAATAAATACTTACACCCTTCCAGAGTTTTCAAAGATTCCATGGATGAATCATTCGAACATGCCACTGTACAAGCCTGCACTGTTACATTGTAAGTTGCAAAACTCTCTAAGTTGCTCAGTTTCACCTGGAAAAGGACAAAAGAAATTGCTCATTTTTCAAACAAATACAAAAATTTAAATATCAATCAATACACACTAAATTTTAAAGTCAAATCCATCTAAATATATCATACACATACTTTTTGTCCCCTCTGCCAAGCAAAATCCGATAGCACAATTCTTACAGGTTTTTCAAACAAGCTCAGTTATGCACAACCATATGCAGTGCTTGTGTTGAGAAGTGTGAAATATTAAAATGATGTAACTGTAAAACCAAATGTACCACAAATTTATCCAAGATAAAATCAAGCTTGGATCAAGAAAATTACTAGGATATGCACGACAATCAACAATATAATGTGAATGTTCAATATATAATAAGTAGAGGCATACATATTTAGTTTTTGATGAAAACACGAAATGTGAAATAACACACTGTAATGTTCTGGATTTCACATGAAATTAACTATAAAATTAGGCATTATAGTCACTAATCCTTATGTCAGAAACAAAAACCAAATATTATTATTACACAGCACAAGTCCATGGATGTGAAAATTACTTAAAAACTGTTGAAGTTACCTATTATACCTTAGATGTTACATATTCTTAATATTGTTTTAAACCAATAACATTCTCCAATACTGAAATTCATTTAATCATTCAGAGAAAGTTACATTGGTAAGATCCATGAAAGTCAAATGTCACATATTGTTAAACTTATAGAGAAATACATATTTCAGTTTTGATGAAAACATGAAATGTGAAATAACACATTCATGTTTTTGAAAGGTGTGAAGTGCATTTTCCTACCATGTTTTTTCATGAAATGATGCAAAATAAAGTGCAAAATGTGACAAACTCTGACACACGAAATTTAGAGTTTATTTACTCACATGACACTTCTGAAATCTGAATTATTCTGTGATTTATGCAAATCATAGAAAAATGATTAGTTCTGCTGTAAATATTTGAGAAGCAAAAATGTAGTCTTTATTTCTGTTTAAATTTCATACTCTGGTAACTACATAAATATACTGTTGGAATAAGTGTAGTTTTTAAATGAAATTTAGGGTTTTATTCACCATTTTAACACCAAAATGCTGTTATTTATACCGCTTTTGATCCTGAAATGTGCCAAGTTTTTGTACAAAAATCTCGAGGTTTTATTCACCATAAATATGTGGCTCTAATAATAAGGCATGTAGCACCATTTCCCCATTGTTGTTTTGAGCCTAATCTCCAAGGCATCTGTGCCTGTCATATGCAAATTATCTACATTCTTGTAACAATGCAACATTTCCCTATAAACATAGGATCATTGACTCTTGTAAAATAATCACAGCTACATCAAAAAAAAAAAAGTTTGACATTATGTAGAAGAGTGCAGAGGGCATCTACGGTCACTGTGAACAATAACCATGGCAAAAAAAAATTGGCTTTGAAGCCTCGAGAGCCAAGAAGAAGAAAAAAATATATCAGGTTGTTGTATGTTGCATATTTACACTGGATAACCACAATGATAACAATTGGTGAGATGATAACGTCTAACTTAAAATTAAAACACGATGTCCACTGTTCTTCACTTAAAACTGTCCTGTGCCATATTTCCACAAACACTGCACTACTGAGCAATGAAATGGGGGATATAGTGAACACAATTATGCCATGAAGGCATGTGGGGCAATGTGAAGGTAGAGCTCGATATTTTCTTGATCTCAGCCATAGTTGGGATGGTGTAATCAGCATCATGCCTAGCCACCTTTACCCCACGGTTGCCCATTGATATGAGGCTGTGTGGGCCTCAGAGTCAGGAACAGGGAAATGACTGGAAAAATTCTTGGTCCAGATCACCTGCCCAGTGATTCACACCTGGATCTTCCGCATGGTAGCAAGATGCTCTACCAACTGAGCTACCACGACCATTATGGAACTAAGTCACAGGCTATTTATATACACATCAGATTCGTTAAATTATTGGAAAATTTAAAAATAAACTGCTACGATTTGATCAGCCAATCACTCAATTCAACTCCCATACTGATTTAGGATGTAAATGATCACAACACAGATATCAATAATGCAGCATTTGTTTGAAATACTTACATAATAACTTGAGCTGTTACTAAACTTGTCTTTTTCAACTCTCTTCTTTAGACCATTGTAAAAAACTTCAAAGTAGCGAAGATGACCATTTAATTGAACAGGTTGAAGCCATGACACAACTGCAGAAGAGTTTGTGATGTTTGAAATAACCACATTTGGTGGTGGATCTGGAGCTGGAATAAAATATTTTTAATTAAAAAATAGCAATTAACTATTGAAAACAAAGAGTTTATTTATAAGTCCACTTTATGCACAGAAACGATAATCGGGACTGGAACTAGAGTTTAAAGTAGGATCTGAACCACTATGTGCCTCCACCAGGAAATGAACCTGGGACCCCTTGATTACAAGGCAATGATGTTACCACTATGCTATTGGGGAGGCCCAACAATATATGATTAACTATTAATTAAACACAATGTTTAAAGCAAAAAATTCAATATTTGGCAGATAATCAAGGAAATTAGACTATACTAATGGACCTAAAAAATTCTCATAACTCAGAATTTGTCTTTATTACAGACTTATTATCTTGTAGCATACCTGACTATACTTAACCATAAGAGACTGTATGTTTAACTGGTATCACATTAATTCTTGAGGCTTTGCTGGTGGCGAATGATGATGTTTTCTCGGGATATCAACCAGGTGATTTCTGGATATACTTCCGAGCTTTCGACAGCTAACATCACTCCTCTTCAGGGACTGAAGAGACCCAATTCCCGAAGATGTGACCCAATTTCCGAAGATGTGACCCAATTCCCAAAGATGAAAGTTCTTGAAAGCTCGGAAGTCTATCCAGAAATCACCTGTTGATATCCTCAGAAATCCTCTTCATGGAATCACATAATTATACTTGTATTTTAATTTCCAGAACAAATACTATAGTCTGGGCATTAAACTGTTATTTGCTTCCTACAGGTCAGCCTTCGAAATGCAAAGTTAAATTTTAAGTTCACTCTATGCCCGAATAGGATAATTAGGACTTGATCTACACATCTGTGCTATATGCACCCATAAAACATTGAACCTGAGATCCTTTTGCTTTTCTGTTACAATTAATAGAATGCAAGAAAATTTCTGATAAATTTTGGATGAAACAACATAAAAACCTTGAAAGAAAGACCAGACTTCCCTTATTCAAGAAAAACTTGCACCCTGTTTAATATACAATTCTCAAAAGGTATAATTTAAACAGTGGATCCTAATTGATGCTGCACACACTACAATGGTGGGAGGGAGAGGATCTACATAATTTCATTTACTCATTCATGGCTAACCAATGTTTTTGACAAAAGGACAAAGGTAAGTAGCCCATGGCTTCACCTTGTCATTAGTAACTGAGAACCATTGATTTAAAGGAAGGTATGTGTATAACAAAGAATGAGCTACAAGATATTAATAACAACACTATTTCCCCCCTCCTTACCGGTTTCAAATGTGGTTTCCAGCACAGGTTCACTCCTTGGTCCCTCTTGTCTATTACTTAATACAGAAACAGAAAACCTGTATGTTGTGTATGGTTTCAGTCCACTAATGATTGTGCTCATCTGGGTTGAAATTTTCTTGAATTCAACAGTTTTATTCAATTCACTCTCTGCGAAAAAAAGAATTATGTTTGTGAACAAACTCTTATACACTGAAGTTTTCATTGTTTGACATTCTCTTGAAAGGCATCATGTATGATATTGTCACATTAATCAGATCCTTAGTTAATTAAACCCACATAATATCCAGTTGAAACAAGCATTACAGATACAACTATGACACACATTTCACATTGTAGCTATATTTTCTACCTTCTATCATCATTTTCCCTACAGTTCAACCTAAATCAGCATCAGGTAACATTGAATTAAATGCAAAAGAATCATTCACCATCCTAAATACTTACAACAACTTTATTCTCATGTGAGCAACCTCAATGTACATTAGCAAACCATTATAGAACTAAATAACAAAAATATGCTCTGTGTCAGTCTTGGAACAGCAGCACAGTATACAAACTTGGGATACCGAGGACTACACTGACATCCACCGAACTTCCGTTGTCCTTCTTATGTTACTCAGTACAAGCCACACTTCCATAGGAACAACATTCTTTAACTTACACCTTTTACATGTAGTACTACGCCAACTATAACCATTTTAACTTTTCTATGGATACCTATTTTTTTAGGACTGAGTCTGATATCAGTGGTATCGGTATAGGAAACTATCAGTTGGATATTATTTACTGATACTGGCTGATACTTTTCCAGCATTTCAATATTTTGAAGGGTTCACAAAAATGCACACACAACACTTTCACAGAGCCTAATCATCCTGGAAATTATGCAAAATGCAAAGTCTCCATTTATTTTGCACCAATATTATGTGGAAAAACTGTATTTTGTGATAACATAACATGAATTCTTATATTCTGATGTAATTTTTGAACATTTTAAAGCAAACCCCTGGTAAAATTATACTTATTCAAGAAATAAGTGGAATACTCATCCACTAATATAAATCAATATTTTGAACAACTTTTTAATTGCTAGAATTTTCAAGCATCAGTATCGGTATGAGTACCGGCTCAGCCCTGATTTTAACATTTCTATGAATACCTATTTTTATATTTTTAATTCTAGTCTCCAACATGTTAGTGCTCCTGTCTTAAAATGTATCCCTGAAGAAGCCCAGTGATCTGAGTGAATGATAGGGTAACAACCTCACGATATGCCAAGGTGAGTACCTTTTTTAACACCATAAAATAATTTATTTAATCCCCACAAAATGAACTCTCGCCGTGAATGTTACATGCTCAGTATATCTATGAGCTCCTGTGTAGTCAAATGATTAGGTGCTATTGCCTTTGGTGTGAGCAGTCCTGGATTTGTTCCCCAGTAGGGGATCCAAAATTCTGATGTTGACTAGAACAATTGGGGTGTTACTTGAAAGCAACAGTGGTGGACTCCAGTCTTGAAAGCCAGAAAAGGGAGGGGTGGGACTCATTCACTGAGAGAAAAGTTGCTTGACAGGCTTTGACCTTCAAAAGACAAGTCTAGTTTTTATTGTCAATATCTGTATATTCTTTTGCACAATAATCACAGCATTACTTGTGCTGTTATTTTCTGAAGTGCCCTAATCCTAATTTACCATCATTAAGGTTGAAGCCACTTTCTTCCTGAATAGGGATTACTTTGTAACTTTCAGCAAAAGATGCATTTAAAAAATATGATAAAAGGACTAGATTGATATAATAATATACATCAAAGCTGAGACACTTCATTTAGTACTTTCTGCTCAGTTTTGTTATTTTTCTAGCCATTGATACTGACATTATTGATATTAACAGATATCAGCTGTGAAAATTCACAGGCATCTTTCTGGAGTTTAGGTATCCTGCAAGGTATGCAAAGTGAATATTTATCCCAACTGTTCAACAAAAGTATGTGGCTTTTAAGACCAAATAGGCTCACCAGGGCTGGACCTACAACTCCTCGCAACTTCATATTTTTAAAAAATAATTTAAAAACCAAGCTACATTTGTGTAATTTTTTTTTCTCTCTCAAGAAATTGTATTGTCTTAATGATATATTCCAGATTAGCATCTACCTTTCTGGAAAGCTATCCTACAATATATAATAGCAAAATACTTACCAAAATTAAAAGAAACTACAATGTAAATGTTAGTCCGGTTAAGGAAAAATGTTCCACAGCATGCATGGTCGACACATCAAGTCCAAGAGCCATTGTTACTACCCAGTTTTCTAGGCTGGAACCTTTTGTTTAATCTTTTCACAAAGTTTACCAATTAATCTACTGATGTTTGCACAACCCTTAATTTTGCATCTCTATCATGGATTGAACCAGAAATCACTTTCAACAAAGACAAGAGCATTAACCATTACATTACATCTTAAATTAGCCTTGCAAAACAATACTGTACTTCTACTGTGTTAAACCTCATCTATGCATCATATTTGGAATGCACCATGGCTATATATATTGCTTGTGCACCCAGGAGCATAAGTAATGCAGCACTAGTCATAGACAATATAAACTGTTCCCTTACATTAAAAGAGGAAGGAGGAACATAAATTAAAAGTATTTGAAAATAAAAGATTAGAAAGATCTAATCTAAAGATTAGAAAAATATTTGAACCTAAAAGGGAGAGGAAACAGGTGAGTGGAGAAGGCTATATAATTTGGTTTGGAACCACAGGGTGCACCCAGCTGTCTGACACACTTCAAATTTGAATACCGTGCTTGCGCGATAGCCTATCGTGATTGGTGGGAAGTTGCAATGGAGTGTTGGAAAATGCAACAACGTGTTACTTGTGTTATTACGAAATGGAGTCTGTGACAGGAGTGCAGTGTGTCCTTACATGACAGTTCCATGTTGGGCGACATGGACACGTACTGTCTCGGAATATCATATTGGCTTGAATGAAGAAATTTGACAAACGTATCATGACTTAAAAACTAAACCAAGCCACTGTTGACAAAGTTGTAGCTATTGATGAGGACCTACGGAGGCACGTGCACGGCAATTTTCAGACATGCTTGCAACACATTGATGTAACTGAGGCCATCTGCTGATGTAATATTAAAAAAATAAGCTGGCAGGCATAATAAATGGCATACTTGGACATATTTATGGATAGTTTCGAACTGTGTCAGTCGACTCAGTGCCATCCTGCATTCATTTATTATTAGAAAAATTAAATCAAGAAGATTTAAGTGGGCAGGCCATGTGGCAGAAATGGGAGGAAAGAAGAGTATACAGGATTCTTGTTGGGAAACAAGATGGTAAGAGACCTGTAGGCAGGCCAAGATGGAGGGATAACGTTGAGATGGACCTAAAGGAAATCGGTAAGAATGGAAAAGATTGGATTGATTTTGACCAGTATAGGGACAGATGGAAGGATTGTGTTGCTGCAGCCATAAACCTTTGGGTTTAAGAAGGTGAGAGAGTTAGTTAGTTAGCCTTTTTTACCCAAGCAATGTGATGTTGAAGTAGAACTAATAACTATTCTATTGCAAACAACTGCTTACCTTTACAGTTTCTGTCCTGTGGTGCTTTAGTAGGGCAATAATATATTCTAAATCCACGAATGCTTCCAACTCTGTTAGAGCACTCAAGTTTCCAGGCAACTTCAACAATCGTAGGTTGTGTATTCTTCTTGTTGAACCATACATCCTTCATCTGGCCTATAACTATGGATTAAAAAACAAAAAACAATAATGAGAAGTGTGAAGATTGTGCATACTGTATCATAGTAAACTTAAGCACCCCGGACAAAAAAATTAGTCACCCCCTCAAGAACTGCCCTAATACCGGGTAACACCACCTGGATTCGGTGAGGAAGTGACTCCACAAGGTGTTGCAGGTATGCCATATCAAGGTGAATCCACTTGCTAAGCAGGATATCCCGTAATTCCAGCAAAGTACGGGGATGCCGATGTCTGCATTTTACCTGCTGCTCTAAATAGTCCCACACATTTTCAATGGGGTTCAAATTGGGGGACTTTGCGGGCCAGACCAGGTGTGACAGGGTGCCAAAATGTTCCTCAAACCATGTACACACACTGCTGTGCACACGGCAGTTGTCATCTTGGAAGATGGGAGTGTCCACAGTATAGTCAGCATGAAGATGTTGGATAAATGGCAACACCTGGTCACCGAGAATGTCCAGATAAACATGTTTGTTCATGTTCACAGACACCTGAATGAGTGGGCCCAATTCGTGCCATGAAAAACACCCCCACACCATCACAGACCCACCTCCTGCTTGAACCACACCCTCCACCCACTGCAGATAAAATGCTTCACTCTACGCCTGGCATCATTGGGAAAAAGACAAAATTGGGACTCGTCAGACCACACTACACATTTTCAGTCCCCTGCAGTCCAGGGTAGGTGTTCTGGAGCCCATTATGCGCCGCTGTGAGCAGTGGTACTCGACTCCAAATGTTCATTGCATGCAGTTCCCAGCGCAGTTTTCATTATTCATAAATTGGTGGGGATGGACCTGCATTCACGGACAGCAGCAATTCCTGTCAGGTTTGAAACAGATTTGAAATGAATTAAATTAAATTCAAATTTTCTTTATTCAAGACAAGGGACAGGTGGAAGGCATGACACTTGTCTCCAATCCCTCAGGGTTAGGATCAGTTTGCAACTGTAGTTCTGATGCAGTGTTTCGTGTTCATGCGTGGTACACCATTCCTTGTAGACACGTTGGACAGTCCACGTTGATAAACCAACGAGTCGGGAACTTCATTCACTGTGTGCCTTTGGGCATGCCCAAACACAATTGACCTCCTTTTGCCAGTCTGTCACACTCACGCCACGTCACTGCCAGGTTCATACGTCCATGGTGAGGGGTCACGTGGCCACATGCAACCCCCATCTATATCGACATAAAGCGACCACTGTGCGTTCGTGAGGGTTTAACTAATTTCTTGTCTGGGGAGCTTACATGGGAAAAAAAAAAAAAAAAGGCCACTGATGTAATTATATCCTAAATTGGTGGGAAAAAAAATGAACCAAAAGTATCCAATTTTAAATGCACTAACTTGGCCATGAAAATTATACAGTGGAACATGAATGTTATGTTTTTCAGGGGCCAGAGATGGAAAACTTAAAATGCACGAAATGTGGGAAAATTTTATAACATATAGCTTTATTTGGACCATGAAGAGTAAATATATAATGCAGAAAAATGTAAAATTGAGATTCTACTGTATTCATAATATGTAATCTATTGCAAGCAGAAAACCTATGTACTAACTCTATGCATTTGCTGTAAACCATCAAACTAATTTTTCACAAGTCCTGTCAATAATAAGAAAAAAAAATCATTTTAATTGAAGTGAACCAAACATCTATCCAAATCAAAGTAAACACTACTAATTAGGCTGTATTTCTTCACATAGTCAAGTCTTCTTACATACAGTGATTTAGTAACCTCCGCCCAATTATTAAATAATAATAATAATAATAATAATAAAAATCCTTCCTTTACTCAGACCACAGGTACATTTTACTTTCAGAATATGCTTCATTCAAACACAATTCATGTTCATTTACTTTGTGTCTACTGAAGGTTATCCTGTAATATTTTATAATATTACTGGTAAAATGTATTTAACAAAATCATATGGCAACTCTTGTCATTGTAATTTCATGGGCATGGTTATGCATAACTGAACATATTTTAAATAGAAGGTACCCAACAAGAAATTTTCTAAATGAGAAGTAAATAACTGAAATAGCCACATTCAATTGCATAAGTTAGAGCATGCGATTATCACTCAAATACATTTCAAAATAATTACCTTGGTCATGGATAACTGTACATGAAGCCCATACCATTCCACTACTTGCAGTTCTTGAGTTGGCTGAAACAGCAAACTGATACAAACCCACATCAATTTCTGGCAGTGTGATGTTCATAATATGTACATTAGCAGGAACATATGTCCAATTAAGGTAACCCTGAGCAAGAAGAAAGAAAAATATTAACTTTTATTTTTATGCATACACATACATACATAAAATAAAATAAAAATATACCAAAAATAAAACTACACTGGATACACTGGATAGTTTTCTATATGTTTCTATTAAAATAATCCACAGAATAGGGAATTATTTAATTTTAACATTGCAATATATCCACACTGTTTCGAAATTAAGTTTGTTTAAAAGAAAAGAAAAATATAAATTCTATAAATAAATCCAAATTTTTTTTTTAGCAATGTTTTGCACACAAAGTTGCAACTGCCAACTTACCTACCCCCCCTAATTCCTTTTACATGGCCTTCAATAAATTATTGATAAATTCAATGATTAAAAAAAAACTTTTTTTTTTGGCTAAATATAAAATATGAAATTTTGAATTAATACATGTAGTATCTTCTTTTCTGAACGGACTTTTCACTCATGACAAGTGAACTTTATTATGTCTATTAGCTAAGAATGTGTAGTTTGGTTTTAACATTAAACATTTCTGCCTATCTTCTATTCTATGGAGATATTATACAGAGAAAATTAATAGCAAATTATAATAAGCATTTTTCTATTGAAAACGTATGATGGCATTTTATTCACAACTGATTTAACCTAGATTTAGTCAAAAAAAAAGTACTTAGCATAAAAAATCTTAAAGAGTTAATGAATACTTACTGTGCATTGATAGGGCCTGTCCCTATTATTCTGGCACCAGAATATGGTGTAGTTTTGAATGTTGTTGTTGTGCCTATTGGAAGATGTACCTTGCCATGACAACTCATAAGTGCCATTTCCAAATGCAATCTTTGTAAATGTCATAGGTTCCGCAGGCCCTGGAAGAAAAAGAAAGGCCCCTTTAAGTACAATACACAAATTTCTAGTGTTCGTTACAGTAAGATACTATTTCAATGATCTACAAATGATGAATTTTTTTAAAGTAATTATTCACCTTATGCACAGATTTAGATGGGGCTACAGCACCGGGCCTCGACTGGGAAAGCACTGCTTTGTAAAGGAACACAAAGTGAAAAAATTGAGAAAATATAAATTACATAACCAACCATCTGACCTAAAGTTGAGTTTTCGGACTTTTTACCACTGTTATAAGTTTCTATATATCTATGTTTCAGAGACTAGTTCTGTCTGTCCTCAGAGTAGTATGCTCATCACCAGGGAACAGATTTATAGGTAGTAAAAATGTGCTAAATATGTAAATACATATTTCATTATTTTCACCAAATTTTTGGAGTTAAATATGGACTTAAAATTGTAAATATTTAACATAAGACACTACACGAGCTACATAAAATACAGTGTTGGTATTGTAACTAATACTGTGACTGTGTTGATGAGAAACCAGAAGTGAATCCCGTACATGTGCTAAAAAATTGTTGCTTCTGGTGGTGTTGTCAGGCACGCAACTAGTAGTGAGGGTGGGGTTAGCAATGGGCTGGACTTGGGACTCTCTTCCAACATTGCCAAAATAACGTTTGTAACAACCAGGAGCCGATGCTTGAGCCCTCATTCTCCATTGTTGACAACAATTGTAAATAAACAGGAATTTCAAGTGTTTTACAATAGCAAAAACAAAGAGTTGGGAGTTGTAAAAAAAAATGTTCAGACGACAGAAAACTTGTAATTAACGGAATTGGAAGGTATAAAAAAAAAAGGCAGTGAACTTTTGTTTGTTTAATGTCACTTTGGACTTTGCTAGTTATTTGCAAGAAATTCACCCAACTCTTTTGGTCACACGGGAACATGTAGTTATTTTGCGAATATGGAATATATGTTGACAAATGTTCATAAATATGGGAAAAATATGTAAAAATAACTAAAATATGTAAAATATGAGCCAAAACCTAATATATGTACAAATATGGAAAATCAAAACTGAATTTTTCAAGTCTACATGCCATGATGCACACACATAATATAAAATATAACTGATTTCAGATTCATATATAAATATATATTTACATATAAATCTGTTCCCTGTTCATCATTAAATAGCCACTAGTCTGTACTCACTACTCTGAAGATGGAGACAGGACCAGTCTCTGAAACATAGGCACATGGAAACTTAAAACAGTGGTTAGAAGTCCAATAATTCCAAATGGACCCTAACTCTAGTCTGCATGAAAACCACAAAGTTCATGAAAAGTGACTGATAATGATATGGTTTGCTATGCATGCATAATTTCCAACCAATATGATCAGGGTCAATAGCTGCACATATAATACAATATTAGTGCAATGTGCTAGCGATTGATTTAAACTGGGTAAACCAATACTATATATAAAGTGCTCATTTCATGGACAGTACATTCTTGCAAGCAATGTAGACATGTGTAACTATACACTACAATCCATCATTCTCCACAACAGTGTTCAACAACCTTAATTTTCCTTATGCCAGGGGGAACCACAGTCATAAATTCTGGTGTTTTGCAACAACAGACACAGGTCTAGTTCTGAGTTTTCAATCCTCTCTGGCTTCGCTGAAGGGTCAGAAGTAGATTGGCATGAGATTCCATAAGCAAGCAGAGAGAGTGGGGATTGGAGAATAAAGGTCACAAATTGTAATTTTAACCAAGATTGCAGGGATGTAGATGCCAACTGCTGTATACACTGTGGTTTCTGCAGGAATTGATATGAGGCAGATTTTTCTAAAATTGGCAAACACTGTAATAATTTGTAACAACTGACAGGGTATGGTGGTAATGCCGTCACTTTGTGAACAAGGTGTTCAAGATTTGATCCCTGGTGGAGGCACATTGCACCGTAGTTCAGATACCACTTTAAACTGTAGGTTCAGTCCTGGCACAACTATCTGAGCATAAAGTATACTTAAATGTTTGACGTAACTGAAATTATGCTAAGAATAAACTATGCTTACTATTCATAAACAATCTTAGAAATTTTATAATCTTCGATTACTTACGCTCATAATTATTTGGAACTCTAACAACTGAGTGTTCTTTAGAATCTCCTACATCATTTGATGAAACAATGGTGAATTCATAGCTGTTATTGCTCAGATCCTTAAACTTTGCATATGTCTTGGTTAGTTCACTGGGAATTACAGAACTGGAAATTAAAATGAAATGATTAGAATGGTTTGACATGCTGTTTACATTATCTAATGACATACATAAATAATAAACACACATAAACTTGAAATCATGTTGCTACATATCATGGTATGAGGACCAGAGGAATGTAACTCTAAAAATGCAGTTGTTTCTTTTGTTTAATGTATCTCCTCTGAAGAGCTATAATTGGAATTGGATCGACATATCTCCACTTCTAATCCTTAGTAGTAGTAAGGTGGAGTCACTTATCTCCAAGTTACTAATTCCTCTTAAGAGTCACACATATTCCTAAGAATACATTATTTACTCTCTCCTGTAAATTTGATAAATTGGAGATACATCCCTCTGGTTCTCACACAACAGTTAATAGTCAGTGACGAAAGAGTATATTGCATATTTATTTCCTCAGATCAAATACCATTTTATTATTGCCACTTCACTTATTATCCAATAGCAAAGTTTATTGGATACATGGACGACTAACTCCAGACCAACAAGAGTGATCTGGAAGGAATAGATAGTCTGGGTATAAAAGATAAATGAAAACAATTTTTCAAACAGATAAAACACATTCATCTGACACAATCCTTTGTGAAGCACATGCACCTATTTATGATGAGCTTCCATGTTCAAAATTAGGAGCTTTTGTTCATATCAGTTAACTTGACTCTAGTCAACAAATGGCGGCATTCTATCAAATTGCATAAGTTCTTAAGGCAGTGAACTTGGGAAACTTCCATTTGGTGAAGCATATCTAAATTTCACCTACAATTTCTGAGATCCTGATAGATCATTTGATGTTCTGTTGACTTTGGTACAGCCCAATTGGAATACTTGATGGCCATTTACCCTAATAACTGACAGAAGTCATGAAATGCTGGTTTTGTAAGCGAAATTTCAATTAGAGATGGCTTAATCTGGATTTTATTAATATTTGGAATCCAGATAGATAACCCGGAGAATGCAGATTTTGGAGGCAATCTTGATTTCAGAGGAAATTAAATATAAAATTAGGCATTACAGTCACTGACCCACATGCCAGAAATAAAAACAAAATATTATTATCACACTGCACAAGTCCCTGGATGTCACAATTACTTAAAAAAAGTTACCTATTATACCTCAGAAGATATAAATTCTTCTTAATACAGTTTTAAACAAAGTATTAATAATGTTCTTCAATACTGAAAGGGGCTCCTCTTTAAAAGTCATTTAATCATTCAGAGAAAGTTACACTGGTAAGATATATGAAAGTCAAATGTTACATATTGTTAAACTTATAACAATGGCTAATCGGCAACTCAATCCTGTAGTCAGTTAACATGTAAAACCTACCTGGAAAAACCATTTTCCTTTACCCCAATGAATTTGTATCTAAAATTATCTCCATTATGAAGATAGTCAGGTATCTGCTGCCAGTATATGAAAACCGTGCGACTTGTTGATCCTCCTGTAACTTCAAAGCTACCAATGTCAGTCTTTGGTGGGCGATCTGGTACTGTAAGTAAGAAAAGAAGTGTCAGAACTTGGCATATGATAATATTAGAATATCTTAGGGATGTGCCGAAGCCAATTACAGATGTATGAAAATCGGCAGAAATTGACATATCGGCATCGGTATCAGAATCGGCAAAAATCCGATATTTAAACCGGTACAGATTATACTAGAGTTTTACCTTCTAATAAGTTTTATATTCTAGTTTTGTAAGATTTATTGAAAATTTGGTTATGATTCGTCATTATTGTAGAGTTTTTGTAATAAAATTATTGCAAACTCTCATTCAGAGGATCAACCTAACTATAAATCGGAAATAACACAGTACATTGCTGAACCAGGATCTGCTGTTGTATTGGAAATTCAATACAACAGTTTAAGGACTGGGCCAACAGTTTCAGATAGCATCCTAGACAATGAAAGGTACTCCCACCAGGGTCCAAGCCTGGGACCCCTTGATTAAAACAGGTTCTCTTTAACCCATCTGCATACCTAGTCATCGAATCGAGGGGTTCCTGATTTTCATCACATAGTTTATTTTTCTGCCAATAGATGGCAGAGGTTGTATGTTCTTCTAAGCTATGACGTGTGTGTTTGTGCTGCTAAGTTTTTCATACCATTTCAAGCGTGATTTGTTCCGTAATTTCTCATGTAAACAAACCTTCATTTGTTACGTCTTGTAAACATGTCACGTAAGAATGTTGTAGAAGATTCTGCGATTGGAAAGTTGCTTTTCGATAGCGATGAAGAGGTAACTTTTAATTTTGGAATTGGAGAAGAACACAGCAATTCATTTTGTGTTAGTGAAAGTGAGGAAGAGGTGGCTGTGGCAGGGAAAAAACAAAAGGTTGAGGAATCGAAATGGACAGATGTGTGTGATCAAAACTATTAGGTGAGTTTCTATGTATTTTTCAAGTAAACTGCATATGTTCATACTTATTACTGTACTTTCACTTCAATATATAAAATTTTCACATAAATTGCTTGGATAGTTTTTACAATATTTGACATCTTGTCTTGCTGTGCAACCATCACAGGACATGGCCAAATTTAAATGGTATTTCATAGCAAAAAATTTGGTATTTAAATGGTATGCGGATGGGTTAAGAATAGATGCTAAATTTGAGTTGACATAAATTCTGTTATCAAGTATGAAGAATCGGGGCCATTTGTTAATCACTGACACCTATTTGCAAGGTTCCTTAGGTAATGGAAAACTCTTTTCACACTTAAAATTAGAAACCAAATAAGCAATAGTCTGAATGATGTAAAAACAGCTAAAAATTGACCATCAGAAACCTCTAAAATATTCTTAAAACTTTTAAAGCACAATAACATAAAATAACTAACAATACACTAGGTAAATATACTTACATGTTGGCTCTGTTCTGTTAACTAGTGTAGCAGGATCTGACCATTTGTCATCTCCTACGGCTGCAGCAGACTTCATATATACCCGGATATCATAAGGTGTATGGGCATATTTCAGACCAGTCAAATTCAGGTAATACTGCTGCTTACCATGAACTTGAATAAGACTGGAATTTGCAACCTGAAATTAAATTAATACAATCTTATGAAGCAGAACATTTTAAACCACAAATATGAATTTTGTGTCCAAATATTTTAACCCCAAATACAAACATATAAGAAAATTTGGAGTAAAGCACAGAAAAGTATACTCAGCACACAAGATACAGAGGATGGAATAAAAACAGTAAGACCATTTATATTATCAACATCATTATTCTGAAAACAATTCAATGTGCAGACATAAGAATTAGGTATTTATAATCCATGGCAATGGTTGCCATGGAAACCAGATACCAACATTTGTTTTTGGGTTAAGATTTGTACTCCACTCAACAGAAGTTCTCAAATTGTTAGCAAACCAACAATACTGTAAAAATTTCTTAGGGGGAGAGGTGTTTAGATTTAAAAAAGAGAGAAAATAAAATACCTTGCATTACACACAAGTATTATTGTTACTTCCTTTATCCCTGTCCTCACCAATGACATGGTATCATCACGTCATTGCTTTGTAATAAAGGTATCCTGGTTTCAATACCTGGTGCGGGCACACAGTGGTTCGAATCCCACTTTAAACTGTAGGTCCAGTCCCAATTAGCCTATCTGTGCATAAAAGTGGATTTCAAACAAAACTCATTAAAACTTCCTTTATGCCAATTTTTGGGTGTACACATTTTTTTATTTAAGTGCAACACAGGATATTAAAGAGTTTTCAGTTAACAGAGATGATACTGTAGTATTCCAGTGTGTGTGGTCTATTGGTTTAAGAATCGTCTGACCATGGCAGTTGTCTGAGTTCTGTTGGTGGTGCCAAGGTGGATACCTTACATCTGAAACATGTTTCAAGTCTCATGGGCACAGTTTCAGTTCTGACAGGATGAATGGAACAATAGTTATATTTTTCTGCTTCCATAATAATTTCTTAACTGCCTTGGTAAGGTATATATTTCTGAGGTTAGACTAGATTTTTTTACTTTTTTTAACAGGCCAAGGCAACTCAAATACAAATATTACAATTACATTACAACTAATTGACTGAAAAGTTCCAGCAAAGATTTTTTAAAGTTTGTACACTCCAAACAACAATTTTGATTTTACTTACAATCCTGTTGCATGGTCTCCATGCTAGAGAGGTTGACAGAGCTGAGCTCTCAACAATAAAATATTTTGTCCCGCATTGTAACCGTGTGGTGTAAGGCATCATGCTCTGGGCTCTATCTACAGGGCATGCACAGGTTCAAGTCTCCTGGGAAGGGTAACAACTTTTCTCCTGAGATTTCAGCCTGTGTGTGGGTGGGACTGGTGGCCAGGCCACCCATTATCGTGAGGAAATTGGGAAGCTACGTATGAGTAGCGTAACCTGGTCAGAGAAAACCTACAACAATGACTGGGGGTTCGTCGTGCTGACCACATGTCACCCTGTAACTGGTTGGATGGTCTCTAACTTCGGCAGGTGGGAGTGAGGCCAGCAGTTGGTAGGCTGTTGCACCATGGGTTATTATTACTATTATTAATGAAATATTTTATGCTTGGGGCATGTTTTAGAAACAGGAATATTAAATGTTACAGCTCATTTACTGAAATTGTACTACAAAAGTAGAATTTCGACTTTGATTGAACTTTGTCTGAATGCAACCAAGTCTTTGAACTGAGTCCTTGGAGTCAGATTCCAGATTACTGATGCATATGTTCAGTTTTGAGACAATCAGATTAAATAAATCACAAAAACTTTTACCATGCAATTTTTGCATGGAATGAATTACATTTCCAATAATTCCTAGGATATGTGAAAACTGTGCAAGTGTTTACACTATGTGTACTTTACATGGTACCTGGACACTTGAAATAAAAATCGGTCAATATTATTGATTAAATCCTTCTGATACTCCAATACTGATACATTAGTAGTGTTTTCCAATCAGCCCTCTTGTCTTCACCAGCATACATCAATGAGAATAATGAGAAGATACATACTAAACTAGGGGGGGGGGGGGGGAAGCTACATAGAAACTTACATGCCACTGGTCTCTTCTATCCCATTTTGAGTTGTACTCAACCCTGTGCTTAAGACCAGGTGGGAAGGTCTGCAAAGGCAAGTGGACTGTCCAATATAAATATATGCTGTGAGCAGTTTTATTGACCACTTTCAAGTCTTTAGGTGGAGAAGGAATAACTGCAAAAGAAATAAGATTTGTTACAAAATGTCATGCTGTCTAAAAATTAAAAAAAAAAAAATAATTCAATGGTAACAAATGCAAAAATTTCATTTATAAAATTAAGCTATGTAACTGTGCATAAACAGGGTATACATAAAAACTAGACTGCAGTTAATTTTTTACTTGATAAGGAGAAAAAAAATCACATAAATCATTCAGTACATTTTGGTTTGTAAACTGCATAAATCAATGGCTGTGGCTGATCTCCATGGTGGAGTGCACAGCACGCTACAATGTCTGGGGTTCAGGCTTTGAATCCCAGCATGTGTGTTCTCTGCAAGTGTTCCTTTAAATTTCAAATTGAATGACGACAATAATTACAGAATAAAATAATAACAGACCTCACACCTACTATTCAATCATAGATTGCCTCACTCACGAGGTACTTAATATTGTTCTGGTCCCCAGAATGGCAAAAGTAAACAAATAAAATACTACAAATCAAGTACCATACAATTATTTTTCTTTCATTATATGTATGTTATTTTGTCATGTATATTGCATCAATAAATAAGAGAATTAACCATTCAATTCATGCAACTGATGTCCTGGTACATTTTAAGGCACCAGGACACTAAGTGCAGACCCTTGAATGTATGCAGGTGGAAGCAAGCTTACTTCGGGGTCCCCCCCCTTTTATTTTTTATTTTACATAGTGTTCATCAATTTCTTCATATCATCACTCATCCTAATCATCATGATTAGCTAAAAGGGACAGGAAAGGACTGCTAAATCGCAAAAATCTAATCAAATCAAATCAAAGGCTATGCATATTTTTGCACATGGTGTACTTCTCTATACTGACCCTTGCGCAGAAAAAATCAAGGTGTAATATACTGTCTGGTACGAAAAATCATTACTTTCTAGGACTTCACACCCAAATCTTGTAATACTAAAATAATTCACTTTGTCCAAAAATGGGGCACAAATTATAGGTGCTGTATGTACACTTCCTTTAACCTATAATAAAATTAATCATCTTGATCGACTTGAGCTTCATGTAATACAAATAATGCTTGTAAAGAATTTACGCTGAATGTTTGAAGTTCAGGGTCTTCAAATTTTACACATTAATTTGTAAAACGAAGGACTTTGCAAACCTATGTTACAGTGTTAGTATTAATGCCACATGTCAAAATATTGTACAATAATTTCAACTGTAAATTCTGCAACCACTAATCAAGAACAAAGCATCTCATGTCACATGCTAACCAATGGATATTTTCACCTTTAAAAACTTTTAAAAGTTACAAGAAAAAACATCACCTGCATTGAGAGAGAAAATACTGGCCTTCAACAAACTTCATCAGAACAGGAGACCTTAAGATCTGGATTCACCAGGGTTGGAAAGCAGTGGCAACACTGTCGCTATGTTGCATGTGAACAAGTGAGGGTCCTGCTGCTTCTAGCACATGGAGAGGGAAGGCATAGCTGTGCAACACATTAAGTGTTGCTAGTACAGGGCAAGCAGACAGATGATTGATTGATTGATTTGCTTTATTTTACTTTGCTTTCTGTGCCACTTTTGGCTAATTTGCGAAGATGGGCATGAGTGATGACATGATGAAATTGATGAACAGACACTTGCAAACATCCATGCCCAGGCCGGGATTCAAACCCGGGACCCCTAATGTTGTAGCGCGATGTGCTAACCACTCCGCCACAGGGGTCGGCAAGCAGACAGATAAGTATGAAGAAGCTGTTACATAGGGTAATAAATTGGATTGGTCTAAAATGCTAATTCAGGGTAGCTACTCTAGGACCATGATAAAATTCAAGTATAAGTCCCGGTATTAAAAGCAAACTTTTGAAAAATTCAAGGGTACCAACAGAAGTTCTCTCCATTTGAACATGACGTATTACCGCCTCTCATTAACCACACACAAATATACTAACAATATAAAGGGTCAGTGTGATTCCAACATAAATTCTAATTCAATTCAATTAAACAGTATACATATATAAAATATTTAGTTTAAGGTGCGCAGTTTACATTTACCATTTCACATACTCAGACTTGAAATATATCTACAAACTCAAGTCACAAATGTTATGGGATATACTAATCTATGAAAAATTGTTAATTGTATAAGAATATCACACTCAAATTTACCTAATCAACTCTGAGATATCGTATCTCGCAATAATCTTCCGACTGTCAGATAGTGTGTTCTGCAAAGGGCACTAATAAAGTAAACGGATTGAGAGAATTCTGTTTTATTTACCACACAGCTATTTCCTTCTTCCTCGATAAAAATAAAAGGCAAACTGTGAAATACTTGACTCAAGGCATTTATAAATATATATAAATTTAATGGGATTTGGATTAATAAAAGTTGCAATTTTTCACGTCTACGGAGTAACATTCATGTAGAATTCACGGACCCAATAATTCACGCATAATGTCATTGAGCAGAGCATTGGCATGGTATGCCAGAGACCAAGGTTCGAGTCCTGGCTGAGCCTGCATTTTTCGCTGAAATATCTAAGTAGTACATCTCCAGTGTGTGCGTAATTTAATGAATTGACATCTCTACACTGGGAGGAACTAGGCAACGTCTATGTCTACAGTGTTTCAAAGGCAACAGATCCCATTGTGGTAGCACTAGAAGAGACGATTCGACACAGGCAAAACAGAGACAGCAAAAAATCAGACAAAGCCCAACTGGCTCGGTAGCTCAGTGGTAGAGCAATGGCACAGTATGTCAGAGACCTGGGTTCAAGTCCTGGTCAAGCCTGCATTTTTTGCTGAAATATGTACATAACATTGTTGTAGTAAAAATCACAGTAGCAGTTGAGAGTCAATTAACCATAACTTTAAATTGCTTGAAAACATCATATATGAAAGTCAATAATTATTAGTATGTATTTTATGCAATTTTTAAATCTAGTAATAATTATTCACATACAGTGCACTCTTTTTAATTCGAAAAAATTCTAATTAACCAAAACATGCATTATTAAAAAAAAGAAAACTACTCTGCTACAATATAACAAAAGTAATGAACATGCAGTAGACTTTATCATAATCTTGCATGTAGTCCTATACTGCAAGCAAAAGTCAACCCTCCCACAATAGCAATTAAGTTAGCATTAAATGGTATTGTATTAATACAAAAAATCACATACTCGTGTGACTTAAAGAAGTTAATCATTTTTGTTTGCTTTGGTTTGTTTATTTTCACACAAGTAACAAAATCTTGAATTTCATTCATTGCATGAAACAAGTGATCACTAACTCTTTCCACATCTCTTAGAACTTCTACTTTTTTGTCTAATGTTAAGCTAGTACATGCACCAAGCTTCGACATTGTGAACAAGGTACCCTGAATCCCCACAACTGATAACTGAGGGCAGATAAGAAGACTTTCACAAATGGGGGGAAACAGTTCAAGGAGAAACACCTGCAAGCAAAAGGGGTGGGAAATCCCACCTTATTGAGGAGAGGGCAGAGGCTGCATACCAGCAAACAGAAACTTTCTCTTTCCTACAGCTGTCTCTGGATAGCTGCCTTTCCAAAGTCGAATTATATGATAATTTTTAACATTGGTTTCAATAGGAATTTCAAGGAGAATAAACTTCTGTTCAAATTACCCAATACTTCAAATTATCCAAGTTATCAAATTATCAAGTTATTATCAAATTAAAAAGAGTTCACTGTATTACTAATATAATAATAGATTTGAACTTACCATGTGCAAAATGATGGAATTTTAATACTTGAAATTTTACAGTGCCTAAAACATTTGAACCTTGAATGTAAAAGTATAAATACTCATATGGTTGCCTGTAGAGTGGAGATGTTTTTAAATCCCAATAGCAAGAATCATTAGTCATTGTATTATTTGGGCAAGAATAAATGAAACTGAAAACAAAAAATAATAATAGTAATGAGAAACAAACATGTTGATAATTTGAACTACACATAACCCTGTCTTTCTGTATCAATATTACACACATATAAATTCATAGTATCAAATATAATTTTAACACAGGAAAAACATGCGCGCACACACACACACACAGTAAATTTGCAACTAACATCATCTTCAGTCAAACTGATTCTCATTTTGAATAAAATTTGGATGAATTACATAAATTAATATATTACGAGTTCCTGAATAACTATATACAATATCGATATTCAAAAAGGACAATAGAAATGCTATTTTTTAAGGTACACAAACACAAATTATTAAGATATTACACTTAACATTCTTTTGTACTTCAAGTGAGTTAATACTTGTTTTGGCGATAACATGGTACACACCATTTTCAAAAGCCACAGAAAAATATTTTCAAAGATGCAGAACAAAACGCAATAAAAATAAAATACAAAAGAAGACATGATAAAATATAAAACAATGGCAATTTGGCAAAATTATAGAATTACAAAATGTAAATATATATCAGGAAGAATTGAGTCATTGCATTAAATATGTCCAAATCCATAAAATCTGCACAGGGTAAACATCTTTGCATGTGTTAATTTAATGGCCTGGCGGAGGTGTCTGGTGGTAGGTGAAGTATTGAGGCATTGTCCTCTGAGGGCCAGAGAGAATGGATAGTTTTCTTGGGTGGAATAGGCTATCTGTCCACCCTAGTCACAAAACAAATAACTTGAGCTGCCTCGTACACCTCCACCAATAAAACTGACACCAACTCCCCTGTGCTTGTCACCCAATATCATCTCCACCTCAACAAAATCAGGCACACCTTAAGTTTCCTCCTACCCATTCTTCACAGCGATCCTGAAACATCTTCCTGACAAGCCCAGAGTTGTTTTCTAACATACCCCTAACCTCCAAAATATCCTGGTCCACACCACCTCATCACCACACAACCAATATCCCCATCTCTTAAATGCAACCCTCCAAAATGCACAGCCATGAAAATAGGTGGCAAGGCAGAATTGCACTGGTACCATAACCATGTGTTTAGGTGCAAAGCCTACCCCATATTCATCACTTCACACCCTCCAGATTCACATTGCCACCGGCAAATTTACCCTCAACCTGTCACACCTCAAACCTCATCTATATCCTTATCTGCAACATCTGTGGTGACTTTTACCTAGGGCTCACTGCCCTCAACCTCAGGATCAACAAACCACTGCTCCTCCACCCAAAACCTGGAATTCACTGTTACCATCCATACCAACCATCACAATATCCATTTCAATGATTGATTCTGGGTAGCCAATCATCCACCCCTTAGCCCAATTCGCCAGCACCTCAGTATGAAAAAGATGAGAGAGGGGCCTACATATGCCATGCCATGAATGCAACCACACCCCAGGCCTGAACAAGGCCACCCAGTAACTTCCCCAACCAAATACATCTTCACCCCTAACCCTCCCTCTCCATGCCACACCCTAAGAGAACCAAGTTTTTCTGTGCCACTTCTTCAATTTAGACCCGACAAACTCGACAGATCAAACTAGCACTTCTGTTTCCGCCATACTACAGAAGATTGTGACTCGCAGCCATAAAAATTTTGAATTTTTCCTGTCTTGAGTTTCCTTTTTACTTGTGGCTGCTGTTATTTGGCCCTTGTGACCCTTCTTCCTTTCATCCACTATATGTATGTATTTATAGTGGAACCCTGATTTCATGTTCCCAAATTTTACATTTTCCCACATTATACATTCAATCTTGATGGTGCCAACATAGCAAAATGTCATGAAATTTTATTCCATTTTACATTTTCCCTCATTTTAAGTATTTTCAGCTTGGTCCTCTGAATGTAATGTATGTGCATGTACACATACAGGACAGGTGATATGCAAACTTATAAGGAGTGGTGTGTGTCTATACATAGTTTAAGTTTATATTGGGAACAGGAAGTTTAAATTTACATTGTGTATTACACTAACTGTCGTAACTTCTCCTTCAGGATACTCTTTCTATTTTATGAACACAGAAAATTGAATTGTTGTTTTAAGTCCACTTTATACAGATAAGCTAATCGGGATTAGTTCTACAGTTTAAAGTGGGATCCGAACCACTGTGCAATGTGCCTCCACTGGGTATTGAACCCAGGACCCTTGATTACAAGATGACAATATTACCACTATGGCATCAGGAGGCCCTGGGCAGAAAATTTTAATTTCAGTCAACAAACCAACACTTCACATGTAGCATCACCTTGCAGAGTTTTGCTGCTTTCAGTGTTTACATTTTTTATTTTGATCTAAGATTATTATAATTTTGAATTAGCTGTCCTTTTCCAACTGTAAATCCATCCACAAATGTAATTATTTGCAGCACTTCTCTTTCCCACATTTCAATATTTTATAAATATACCTAGTAAAATATAAATCCAAGGAACAAATTAAGCTGCATTACTCTCGTAAGTGAAGTAGCACATGTATTGACTGCAATACCACTTGGGCTGGCAACCATCTCGTGAACCATCGGAAATGAATGATCACTATCCATGCTGTTTTAGTTAATATGCTACAAGTTTCAAGGAATGATACTTAGCATATGGGACTTTTTATGCCTGTAAGTCTCTTGGGACAGGATGATTTCAAAAGCACACTTTTCAAATATGTAGTGATGTATGAAAAAAAAACACCTAGAAGGATACTATTTACCATAGATAGCTGGAGCTGTTTTTTTTTACTTTTCATCTTGGGAAAGGAATCTGACTCCTTTGAATTGTGAAATTGTGAAATTCTTATCCCATCAAGTACAGCAAGAAGAAGAAAAATCAACATTTTCCCCAAAAATCCTATTTGGAGAACCCTTGTGGGCCCCACAATTAACTAAATACAAAAATTATAAAATTTAGTTAAGTTACAATACAGGGTGTCCGGATTGTAACAGACAGTTTTTAAATAGTTATTACATTTCAACAGTCTGAGCTCTAACAAAAGCAAAAGCAATAGTACATTTGTGAGAAGGTTCAGCAAATTTTAATGCATGTACACTCACAGACACTTCTGGGTTGTAATATCACTACTCAAAGCAAATATCACTGCTACAACACAGAAGTGTCCGTGGCTGTACAACTAGTGGAGGTAGTGCTAGTGTCGCTAAAAAAAAAATGTCATCGGTACAGGAAAAAGCACGCATAGCTCATGGAAGTCAATGCGGGAGGCAAGCATGCAGGTTCCAAGGTCGACTGTTCATGAAGTTGTGCACAAAAGGTTACGTTTGTTTGCATACAAGGTTTTTCTTGATATGCTCTAAGTAGGGTCAAAGGCAGGTAGACTAAAGTAAAAAAATATAATTTGAGGGTGTGACGTGTTTTTTCCACGAATTGTAATAAGTGATTTAAATTATTAATTTACAATGCGAAAAACACCTCACAACTCTTCCACCTTCATGAGTCTGTACGCTGTGCGTCAGTTTGGTTTGTGCGGAGTAGTCCTAGAAGTTGCCGCTAGAGGAGCTCGTGCTTGCTCGTCGCTTTCTCTGCCTCAGCACACTGTAGTGGAAAAGTTGTAGGAGAACCGCAGCAGCGTGAAGTCACGCATAGGGGAACTGGGTGTCAGCTAGACTTCGACTAGTTAAGCAGGAAGAAGAATGAAATGGATGTGTGTTCACAGGATTGTTAAAAGAACCTAGTCATGAACTTTTGGTGTAAGCTGTGCTGCGTATTTAAGTAATCAACTCGTACACATATTTTTTCATTACGAGACGAACACAGAGTTTTCGTAAGTTGTCATTTGCGTGAAATAAGGCAGAACAAACTGTGATTCTATTTGAGTTGTGCTATTGTTCTCCACCTTGACTGCTTGGGTTGGAACAGCGTGAGTTGTCTTAGTATCACGAAACAAACAATCAACGATCCAAAAGGAACAACAAGTTACAACAGTGAGTTGGGTATGAACAATTTGACTCCATACGAATTTTTGACTGTGAACTTATGCGTGGACACCTTGGGCATGCTTTTGGTGAAGAAAGTGAATGACCAGCAAGAATAGGAGCTGCGAGATATTTGAGTATTCACCGAGTCAACAACGGAAACCAAAACGGAAGACTTTACGAGGATTGAAGTGGAAACTGCATCCCTCCAATTTGATGATTGTTTTCAATCCAAGACACGTCATGTCAAGGAACGGCTTGGTGATTGTCGCAGAAGAAGAAGAGTAGGTTGTGACAAAGGACTACTTTCTACCAGAAATTACCAGCACGTCACAAAAATTAAGGTACGTACAGTGAGTGGCAATTAATCTTGTTCTTGGAACATTCAGTGAAAGTGAAGCAATATAAGCACGTAAGTGGAACGAATGTAAGATTGGAATTTGCAGAACTGTAGTTTTCACACATGCATTACCTTTCGACTGTCAAAGCAATTGTAAAGTTAGGACAGCCAGTTTTGTTCGTTGTGGGTTTTGTTGATTGCGAAGAAAAGTCTCCCTCCCTTTGGATACCAAAACTAAGATATCTTAAAATAAAAATGTGCAATGAATGTACAGGGTGTTTACGAGCGCCAGTTGATATAATAGTAACATTTGATGTAATTTAAGTACTGGGGTATAATTAGTGAGCTGGATGCACGTTATACGCTTTAATCATCGCGTTGAATGGGCGATGTATGCTCAAGTTGAAATGGTGACTTTGTTTATTGATAGTTGTTAAAACATATGGAATTAATGACCACTCTTGGTCATCCTGTACATTGTCAGTTAAAGTTGGGTTATGTACGAGTGACGCAGGTCCTTCACCATTGTTCTATATTATTAATGTATTGTTATGCATCAATAGTCACCTACTTTGTTACGCTAGGCTATTGAAATAAAAGAAAGATGACAAACTACAATTAATTGTACAATTTCTTAACCTTTAGAAATGTAGCAAGTAAGGAACACTTAAATTCTTGGTTGATTGTAATGTTGCAAAAGGATGAGTGATTGTTTGCGCGAATATCCCAAATGAGTCAAGTAATTGGGTACTGAGAAATTAAAGACTAATGATAGGATTGAACGTTGGTGCAACACATGTTTGGCAAGGACACGCAAAATTGCATTTTGTTGAGAAACCTTCGTATTTCTTCATGTCTTGAAGTATTGTGGTGTGTAGCAAGTTGAGTTAATACTAGATATAAACCATAGATTTTATCTTTGGTTGATGGTTCTCTTAAACGAGACTGAGGCGATACGCAAAAATGTGTCACAAGCTTCAACAAGACACGAGACTCTTGTAATTGGTTGGGAAGTAGGCATAATTCTTTCGATTCATGCCTTCCTAGGCACCTTCCACTTACTTTATTTTCATTGCCCACCTTCCACATTACAAGGGCAAACTAGACCTTTTTCCCATTTTTTGCATTAAAAAAAATCAGACAAGAATAATATTTTCTCACAGTGTGTTTCTTTGCGGTTCTTAAACTTAAGTGCCTAGTTTGAATTGTTGTTTAAAGTCCACTTTATGCACAGATAGGCTAATTGGGACTGGACCTACAGTTTAAAGTGGGATCTGAACCACTGTGCAATGTGCCTTTACCAGGTATCGAACCTGGTTAACTGCTTAGTTTACATAGCCCTGTTGCAAGAAATGAAGTTTGGAAATATTTGTTAAAATTACTAGCATAATGCATTTTGATTATTCTTTTAATGATAACCACCAAAGAGTTTTGAATTATACTTAACTTAGCAAAATAGTGCTAGATTTTAGTTTCCTATTTACCTTCATTTATTGTAGGGGCTACTGGGGCTTGTAAGGAGGAATACTTTACATAAAATATATTTTTCTTCTTCTTCTAATTGTGTTTGTATGGAGGTAAGATGTTAACATGTTACTTTCTGTGAAAGTATTCCTCTGAATAAAATATTCTTTGCAGAATAAAACAAACATCAACACGCAATTCTAATTCTACAATTTTCTTTTGGTACATATTTGAAAAGCCCATGCTTTTAATTTCAAGTGGATTTTTAATACTAATTTATGTATTTCATATCTCCATATGTATGTATATCAATGAAAAAGAAAAACAGAAATTAAATACCGAGTGTGTTCTGGAGAAATGATGAGAAACTTAGGGATCTTTCAGACTGAATCAACAAGTGACATGGGGGTTTCACACCAAAGCGAAAAACGACAACAGGCCCTTCTAAGTCTCTACACAAGCATTCACCATGCATGGTCTACCAACAGACCAAGGTGACATAATGCATAATATTGAGAAAACAGCTGCTGCTTCGGTTCGGTTGTTGCCTGCAACCTGTCGCATGTTGCTTGTCACTTCGGTCTGAAAGCTCATTAGGAGGGACCAGCTGATGTATGAGGCTTACAGACACTGGTCACAAATGGAACCAGCCAGTATTTAAAATTTAATATTAGCAACACTGGTATTTTGAAAGAAACTGCACCCTATGTTGATAAATTCTATCACACACTCTCAGTCATCAGCAAAAGAAGTACATATTGTGTAAGCATAAAAATTGTACACATTTGAAGAAGGCATGCTATCCCAAGTTTTATTTTTACATATACCTGAATTTTCTATTTAAGGCTGTAACTGTAAAGTTACATTTCTCTCCTACAACACTTCAACTTCTAAAGTAAATTAACTTAGCAACAATATGACAATTTGTACTTCATATGAATAATGCTAGATTATTTTGAAATGCATGATAAAACATTTTTTTAGAGGACAAATAGTTTCCATTTACATGAAAAATAAATAAAACCAAACAAATTTTCTCTACCACCATCTAATATTAAGAATACTGGATATTAAATTTGGAAAAATGATTTTTTTTTTTTGTTTCTTTGAGGGTAAAAATGCTATTTACACAGTATATGCACCAGATATAACATAATTGAAGGGCTCGGGTGTAAAACAGGGTAAGTGACATTTTGGTCATTTCCGAGTTCATTAAGAAAGAAGGTTATTAGAAGCTATGCTGTACCTAAATTGTTTTCGTGTTGTGTTTACCAATTTCAGAAGGCTTTACTGAGTCCAATGCAAAATGTATGACATGGCAATTTCACTCTACAATTGAAGGATGGCACATTTTACTTTGCAACTCAAAAATAACCAAAATGTCACTTACCATGTTTTACACCAGACCCCTTCAATTAGTTTCATACATTTTCACAATAGCCACCATGTACTAACAGGTTAATGTGTCATTATAAAATTGCAATATTGTGCAAAAATGTACAATATATAGTGGAACCCCAATTTAACTTCATGGATTTTACATTTTCCTATGTTATACATTCAATCTTCATGGCCCCAATAAAGTAACATCTTACAAAAAAATTTCTGAGTTTGCCTCCTCCTGTATTATAACTTTTCTTTACAAATTTTCTCATTGTCACTTGAAAAATATAAAATTCTGCTTTCACTGTATCGCCTTATATGAAATTTCACACACTACAATTTTGGCATCTTGATGCCAGATATATCAGAATTGACTTGTGATGCAATTTTTAAGTTTATTCTCTGAATCAGTATCAAGTGATCATATATTAAAACAACATTTTCATTGCTCGCATGATGATCACATGCAATACCTAGGATTTTCATAAAGGAGGGGGGAGGGGTATGATATAACCAGGGAACAGATTTGTATGTACTAAGAAAGTGTTACATATGTAAATATATATTTATGGATATAAGGAAGGAGGGCCACAAGGGTTAAATAACAAGCAAAAGAGGGAAACACTCACCAGACACAGGAAAAATTCAAATTTTCATGGTCGCAAGCTGCATCTTCAGAGGTAGAAACAAAGCATGTGTACTGAACAACATGGGCAGAGCAACAGTGTGGCCTGCAATGTTGCCAGATCCAGAAAGGTTTTGTAGTGCGGAAAAAAAAAACCTTGGTTCTTTTGAGAGACTTGTTGAGGGGGTGGAAAATGGGGGAGGCAAAGGTGGTGATGAAGGTGAGGGCTGAGGTTGGGGGACATTACTGGGTGGCCTTGTTCAGGCCAGGGGATGTGGTTGCACTCATGGTTGATAAGTAGGTGTTGGAGGATTGGGGCAAGGGGTGAATTATCACTATCAAGAAGCAGCCATTGAAGGAGACATTATGGTGGTTGGTATGCATGGCATTTTTTTAGTTATTTCAATCAAAATATGGAATTAAATATGGAATTACAATTGGGAAAAAGAGTAATTTTCATTGAGCAAGCAGCTCTCCTAGCATAAAAGGCACTAGGCTCACATTGTATTAATTGTATTCATAAATTCTAGTACAAAATTTGTTTTATTTTTAGTACCAAAACAAAGGATTACCAAACTTTCTTTTAAGTTCTGAGATGCAAATCTCCTCCTGTTGTTCAAATTGCAACACAAGAAGGAAAATGTACTAAGGGCATGACAGGGTCCCCCGGCCTTTTTTTTATATTGGAGGAATGTGAAAACTGAGAAAGTTGAGGAGGGGTGGCAGGGTGAAAAGTAGGGGAGGTGCCAAAAATCCTCCTTGCCCAGGTGATAATTTTAACTTGAGCCATCCCTGAATATGGAATATATGTCAGAAAAGGTTCGAAAATATGGAATATATGTCAGAAAAGGTTCGAAAATATGGAAATTATATGTAAAAATAACTAAAATATATAAAATATGTGCTAAAAGGTAATATATGTAAAATATGGAAAATAAAAATTGTATTTTTCGCTATTACAAGGTAACCAACAAAGTTCTTGCCATTCTAGAGTAGTGATAAACAAAGAGCAATAGAGTGGATGGTACAGACCTTTAAGTTTCGAAGTAATCTCCATCAGCATCCAACACCTTTTGCCAATGTTCCTGCAGTTGCACAATACCCTGGTGATAATAACTCAGCGGGCTTGGATGCAAAGAAGTCTGTGAGTGCGTTCCGCAGGTCTCCCTCATTTGTGAAGGATCTCTCAGGGAGGTGGTTGTCGAGGGAATGAAACAGGTGGTAATCTGTTGGTGCAAGGTCCGGTGAATATGGTGGATGGCACAGTGTCTCCCAGCCAAGTTGCTGAAGGGTCTCCCAGGTCCTCTTTGCCACATGTGGCCTGGCATTGTTGTGCAAAAACAGCACACCCTTGCGATTCACCAATGCCGGCTCCTTCTGCCGAAATGCACAGTGCACCCTTTGCAACTGCTGAGAGTAGCAGTCAGCAGTGATGGTCTGACAAGGTGGAAGGAGCTTGTAATGCACCACTTGCCAACAATTCCACCATACAGAGAGCATAACCAATCATGGGAGCAGAGGTGGTCATGAGGTGTGAGGAACAGGGTCACGTGGCGACAACCAATGTCTGGAAAGCTTGGGAGTGTCACAGAGGACCCACTTTTTGTCACCAGTGAGCAAGCAATCAAATATGGGTGTGTTCAGGTGCCGAGTGAGCAAGGACAAACAGGCTTTCACTCGTTGTTCCTTGTTGGCTGCCGACAATGTGTGGGGTACCCACTTGCTTAACTTGTATGACTTCCCTATCCCATGCAGGTGCAGACTGACTGTTTCAGCGGAAACATGGAACCTTTCTGCAAGTTCATCACACGTTAGACCACTGTCCTCCTTGATGGCTGCTTTCAGGGCCTCGTCATCCAACACATGTGGTCATCCACTGCGAGGTACATCCGAAAGGTTCGCATCTCCCGAACGGAATTTCTGGAACCAATGCCTGACAGTGCGTTCGTTCATGGATTCGGCAGCTGACAGGCCCACTTTAAAGTCATACAACAAACACACGTGAACAAGCTGCTTCGATACCTCTATTTCTCTTCGACACTGGACGAGCTATGACTGCTGTGTGTCATTTTGTTTCCTCTCTGTGAGCGCATGATTAATGAGACGTCAAAAACGGCAAGAACCTTTTTGGTTACCTTGTACATACCAAGATTCTCAATGATAATACAAAATAATAGGGATGGGACCGATTAATCGGTACTCTATCGGTATCGGCCGATATAGGCATATCGGTGTATCGGTTTATCGGTAAAATTACCGATTATTTTACCGATCCGATATATCGATAAATATCTTATAATTTAGTCCAAAATTCTGCCATTTTGTTGTAATTTTTATGGATAATCTCCATGCCCTACTTTCTGAAAAAGTAAATGTCTAAATATTCAACTTCTTTTGCATTGCATTCAGCTCGAAACACACATTTATTACGGAGATCAATGAAAATTTCAGGGTCTTCAAGGACCATTTCTAATTTTATATCGGATCAGTAGAATATCGGTTATCGGTATCGGTAAATTTTATATCGGTACTTTAACGGTATCGGCCAAAATTTCATATCGGCACATCCCTACAAAATAACATTGATTTTAGCATCATCCAAAGATATGTATTTACAGATAAATCTATTCCCTGGATATGAGTATAAATTGTTTTCATGCAACAAAAAAAATATTTCAGAAATATATAATAATATTTGAGGAATATAAATATGCACCATTAGAAGTCTCAGAAAAGCTATTTATCACATAATGAACAAAAAAAAAAGTTTTTAGAGTTTCTTGAAACCTTGGGTTGAAACCTTATGCTCGAGAAATATGACATACAATTTTTGTATGTTACATTGTAAAGTGTAGTATTTTGAATTTGTACACAAAATTTAAGTTATGTACAGTAAATAGTAACAGAGAAAATATGTTTTCAGAAAAGGGTAAAAAATGTTGTTGGATGTGATATTTCCATTTCTGTACATAGGAGCCAAAAGGGTTAAATATATATTAAAGGCAAAAATAGTTATTCTATAAGACATATTTACAAATTCCATGAGCAGTTTTATAAAAATATATATTTCCAGAAACATCATCTGAAATGATGAATTGACTTAAAAGCAAGTTACAAAAAAGACAGGGTTCACAATTTGTTTTTCAAAGTGGCATAAAAAGTTGGTGTTTCAAATCCACACTACAGGCAATTGTTTGTAAAGGTCACTACTACTAGTACTACTACTATTATATCTGCTGCTGCTACAGAAACACTGAGGGAGTTTATTCTTTAAAAAAAAAAATACAAACCAATTTTACCAATATGGAACAAGTCGAATTCTTGTTCAAGTGTTCCAACAGTATTTTCTGCCCATAGATTAAAAATGACAACACGGCGAAGCATGGTTTGGATGTCAATATCACAACTTGTCCTCATTAACATCGATGTATAATTCGTATCACCACAAGCATACTTTTGCCCATCTCCATCTCTAAATACATATTTACTGCAGTTGTAGAGCTTCCTTTCATGTTAGAAAAAATATGTACAGATGAGGTTTAGCACCAAAATAATTCCTTATATGTCTACAACTACAGTGCATTCGAAAAGTCCCCGCACTCATACTTGGGGGGTAAAAAAAAGCTACTAAGGTATTCATCTGGATGAGTTGGCAAGCCTGTCAGGAGGGTTTGGTATGACCTTGAAGAATGCGTTAATGTCATATTTAGAACAGTGTGGCTGTTACAGTCCTCTGTGTGAGATGTACAATCACATTTTGTCAACAACGCCTTTTAAGCACATCGCCCACTGAGATGCGGAGAAACGCGTCAGTTGCATTCTGTTACCACGTTGCTCTGTCTCTCACTGGCAATCAAGATTTACGTGCACACAGCAAATCGCTATGTTGGAAGCATATTTTGAGTATGTCACATGAAAGATGTGTGGAGAAATGGAGAAGTCTATTTCCCGATGATGTGGCACCAGCTAAAACCCCAATGGATGGTTGTTTTAAATTTTGTTTCAATATTCTTTTTGTGTATTTCAATGCGCGGAAAGTGGTTTGCAGTCTTGTCAGTGTGTTACCAACCTCACAGATTGCAGTATTACTCACATTTAGTTTACAAATTATTTTTTGTGTATTGCAAGATATAGTTAACAAATGCATGTATTCATTACCTTGACAAATTCAATAAATTATAAGCAAAACAATGTCAAACTTTGAGTGCAGGGACTTTTCAAAAGCTCTGTATAATTCTGAATATTTGCTTTCTACACCAATGTATACTGCCAAATCTGTCTCTACCTATTTACCTATACTAAAACAGATTTAACTTCAAAGACATTACAATTGTTAATAGGAAATCTGTTGAACCATCCCAGCAGTAGAAATTTTCAACACGAAAAGTTCTCCAATAATTAATAGTATTTTGTTATGATGTAATTATAATGTTAAGTAAATAACCATTAGAGGTCCCAATTAAAAATATGGATTTATAATACCGAACCATTCTCGTTTTGTTTTTAATGAACTCAAATTTAACAGTAAATAAGTGCTGCAGGTACTAATTCAATAATTACCTTCAAACAAATGCATTAGAATATAATATGAAATTTTAATAATGTATGAAAATGTATGAATCTTACTTATTGGACAAGTGTATTTAACTTTTTTATGCTGTAAACCCTCCCCAGATGAGAGGTTTTAAGGTTAGCAATTTTCAAACTGGCAGACATGCAGACAAAAAACAATCATAGGAGAACTATTTAGAGTGGATATTAGTTTTCTATCTTTGTGAAAGATTAAGTTCTTGCAGAAAGTGAAATTTTGACATACCCCTCCCTACATGTATAGCTAGTAGAAGGAAATTTTACACAAATTATGTCTTCCAGTGCCTTATAGATAGAAGTGAATAGAAAAATTAACAAAAAGACAAGGAAAAATGCAATTCTGAGCTGCTTAACAGCATCTCTATTCTAAGTACACTTTCCAGGTAAACACTGCTTGAATGCAGATACATTTTCTTCGATTTGGCAGGATAACGAGAGAGAGTCAAATTTTACAATTCCCACAGGTGACATTTTCTTAAAGAGGAATCCTATGGTACTTAAATGTAAGTATGAAGCTAACATAGACCCAATACTGGAACACAGTTTTGGGAATCATCTTTCTGCAGGTAACAACCTTGTTTTTTCTATCTTTAGCATTGCATAATAAATTTTATTATTTGTTTTACAATGAACTTCCAAACATTTTCCCCGCATGACCATGAACAATTGTAGGTACATAGTAGCTACATCTTAGAATTTTTCTATTGCTTTTGTTTCATTGCATAAAAATTCCCATTTTTCTTCTTCTTACTGCATGTGTAGGGAGATAAATGTCAAAATTTCAAGACCTACGAGAACCTGTGCCTTCTCCAAAACAAAATTAACTTTAACTCTACATGACAAATAGCTCTTATGATACAACATTTTATACACATCCACAAGATTGAAAAGTGGGTGCTTCAACACCCCAAGCTCAGAATTTTTTAAAAAAATACAGATTGTTAACAAATCTACTACACTCACATAGCATTTTAACTGAAATGTCACATGAAGGTAAGGATATCGCCTGAACATTACAACATGATGCAATATAGGCATATGGGGGTGGGGTGGAGGTAGAGCCCCCCCCCCCATAATCTCAGCCCTTTGTGGAGGTGATGTGATCAGCCCCATGCTATGGCTGACTTTAACCCCTCTTCTGTACCCATTTATTAAGAGGCTAAGTGAATCCCAGAGGTGGTACATGCAGGGGCATTATGGAAAAAAGCTCACCTGAAATCCCCCCCCCCCCAAATGGTCTACCGTGTGGCAGTGATATTCCTTACCAACTGGATCATCACAGCTCTGAAGCATGCAATACGTTCATATAACATTCTAAATATGTACCAGTCATCTGGAAGAGGGTTATAACCAGCTTGTAAAGGTCAGATATGAGAATGATTCTCTAGTATATTAGGAAGAGCAAGATGTTTATGTTCTCATACTGAATATTTTGTCAACATAAGTGTGAGAAAAAAAAAAGTGCGAAAATATGAAATGAAAGAACTTTCAGACACCGGAATGGTGGGCAAAAATTTCTCCAGCAAGATATTCCAGAGAGCTTGGGAAACTTTTTTTTTACTGGAAACTAGAAGACATCAACATTGACATCATAAAAAATATTATTTGCAAAGAGAAAATAGGGGTAAGCAGGGGGAAAAAATGACTAGTCCCTGTATTGCCCACACTCATCACATGTAATCTTGAAAATTATTTACTCTTGGACTTATAATCAGTGTGTTTATTTCCTTCCTTTATTCAGGACAATGAAAAAAAACATCATTAAATGTTCGATCTCGCACAAACACCTTTGACTCGTTTATTTTGTCATTTTTTACATTCGTACTTACTGCTTATGCACTGCGAAAGATTCTTTAAGGTGTTATTTTGTCAAGAAAATAACTTCACTTTTTCACATTACGAGTATTTATTGTTCTTCCTTTTTTCACTTCTGTAAGACACAATATGGCGGGCACAGCTTGACGCGTCGTGGATCATGAGTGGGTATGCAGTGTTTCCAACCTTTTTTAACTAAAAAATGCCCCACAAACCATTCACAGATAGCCCCAAAAAACCATTCACGCATAGCCCCAGAAACCATTCATGGTAAGGTAAGGTTAGGTTAGGTTAGGTTACGTTAGGCAAACATAGTTAAAATTTGGGGTCTTAACCTAAAAATGCCCCACAAACCATTCACGCATAGCCCCAGAAACCATTCACGGAAGGTTAGGTTAGGTTCAGTTAGGTTAGGCAAACAGTTACAATTTGGGGTCGTATTTCATTTTTTCATCATCTTGCAAAACAACGGTGTGGTTGGAAACACTGACAGGCTCAACATTCGGTTCACGTAAAGAAAGCTATCATCATCAATGGAAATTGTGCGTCAGAAAGATACTACATACATGAATTTGCAGTCAAATAGATTGCACAATGGAAAAAAAATACATCCACAACCTTTAAACAATCTATAGAAACTCAATTTGGTAAGTACTTTCTCCTGTAAAAATGAAGAAATCTGTTTGTGCTAGATCGAACATTTACCAAAACATCTACTAATTTCAGGCTGAACTTGACATGTTTTTCTCTACATTAAACATTATTTATACATAAACTTCCTGCAATACTTCTGGCTTTTAAAATGATATTACTGCTGAGATGTTATAACTACATGTTAGATACCATAAATTTAACTTCATTCAGTTGCAAAAGGGAACTTTGAACTCTGTCCACGTACCAATATTTTAATATTTTGTTTTAGCTGTTCCCAGTTCACAGAATGCTCAAAGACATTTAACTGAATATTTTTAAATCTATGTTTAAACCAAATTATGAGAGTGATTAAAAACACAATTTTCTTTAATGAAAAATGCCTACACAATCAATCCTGAAATCTTGAATTCAATTACAATGTATCTCTAACTTTACATCATCTAACATTTCCCATATTCACTCTAACATGCATGTCATTAAAAACCAACACCACTATAACTGCCAGAATTAACTATTCCCACTGTACACTGCAACCTGCTCTTCTTGCACATATCAAATTCCCACAAATTGCTATTACTCTAATTTCTAAGAACCTACATGTATACACATAGTACATAAACCAAAATTGAACAAGTATATTACATGCAGTTATAAACTAAAGTGTTGCTGTCACCAACATATCAAAACAATTTCAGTCTACAATTATGAAGATGACTGAATTGAATCTGCATTTTCACATATGTTTTCAATTGCTATTTGTTTTAGCAACAGTTGAGAGCATTTAAGTACGTCATAAGTGAAATATTGTGTAACTAGAATGCTTCTTGATATTTTATCACAGTTGGTTTGTCCAACAATCTCAATATTTAACAAGCTAAACCAAACCCCCTCTTACACGAACACAATGACTTCAGTTTATTTGTGCCACTACATATGGATAATGTTTGCTGTCATTACACCAGTGTAAACCTGAAAATTACACTCCTGAGTGATAAGAAATTGCAATGCATGCATACATTGAAAAAATAAACCCCTTTCATAAAACAGGATTAAAAAAAATTGGACTACTTACAAACATATACACATAAACATATCTACAACATGGATCTAATAGAACCTGAAACACCGATTTATTATGCCACTATTACTCTAATTTTGAAAAACATATAAGTACTACACACTACTACAATGCATACGCTGACAAATGAGAGATTAATAATGTGGTGAACCCTGTCATTTGCCACCGATATATATTTCTCTGTACCTAGGTAATGCACAAACTCTTTTACAACATATAATAAAATCTGATTTGAAGTACCTGAAGTTTTTACTGTGTAAATGTATTAAAATATATTGTAAAGCAATTTGCATCAAACAAACTTTATGACTCCACATGCCATTCTTAATTCAGTGACCACAATTGTATGGAGTCATGGTAGTTACAACAGTAAAATGTCTGACCACCATACAGAAGTTCTGGCTATGATATCTTGGTATGAGTAGGATTTTTTATTGAGAGTTTACCCAGACTATATTAGATGATTACTTGGAAAGTAAAAGTCATCATGGTGCTGACTACACCTCCAGCTAGAGATCAAGAATAACAACTTCATATCAATGTGCTAATAGCAAAGAGGAAAACTATATTTTTGTTACAAATGCAATGGATATTTTTATTTGCTTTTCTGCACTCCTACCAACATTCCTCAGAAAGACCTCTGGAAACTGAGGTCAAGAAGTAGAAATCAAGAATACTTGCCACACTGACACCTCGATTTTACATTTTACAGGAGACCGAGGTGAGAAACTAAATTCCATGAAAATGAAATTTTTAAACATTTTATAAGATTTTGCTCTGTTGGGAATGTATAAAATGGAAAATCTCACAGTACATAAATTCTTATTATTGTACGGTCACAGACATTTCTGGGTTGTAACGATTCCATTTAAGAGTCAATGGGATTGTTACAACTCAGAAGTGTCCGTGACTGTACTTAAAATGAAGTGCATGGTATATTATATGTCTAGTATCTGTATTTGTGATAGCAATAATTGAGTCCCTGATAGTGATGGGAATGTCGGTAAATATGCTGATAATTTATCAATTCATTTCTGAAAGTAAACATCACTCCGTTTCACAATTCTGTTAGTCTATTTTTGCCCTTATAACAGCAAAATTCATGTACACTGTTCTTTAAATACAGTCAACTTGTCCTACAACCCACCAGAGCCATCTGCTTGCTTACATTTAGCTAGGAGGAATGTATAGTGTGTGTTATTAACTAAATGTTCATCATTTTGTAATTCTGTTATCAGTATCTGCAAATTTTGCACAAGCTCTCTGATTCTTGAACTCTGAACCTTTGGAACAATCAAAACATGAAATATTTATTACATTTCAATACAAGTAGTTGGCATTCTTTCTTCACTAGCATATACAAAACAGAATTTTAAAAGACAAGTTTCAATTGGAAAAATATTTATCCATATAGTTACATTTAGGTAAAGATGATTATAAAAACAAAAACTTTACAGAAATTTGTATATATATATATCTTAAAATAGAGGAAGAAAAATACTCACAGTTTAGTTTGACTGAATATATGTTAGTCACACACAAAACACACACACACACAAACATGTTAATTCAGCACACTATGTTATCAACAAATGGATTTTAATACATAGTCTAGTGAGATAGTTATACCTTATAGAGCTAAATCACATGTTAAACACTAAACATGTAGGCCTATGTAAAAAAAAAAAAAACATGAAAAGAATAAATTAAGATATCACATAAATGATAAAAAGTTTCAAATCTGGGCCATGCTCAATAAGAAATGGTATGTAATTTGGCATAATTCCCACAAAATCACAACATAATTCACACATATTTTTCTCAATGTGAAATCAATGGAAAAATGGGCAAATTTGCTACAACCTCCTCAGATTTTGACTAAATTTCTAGCATTTGTTTCCTGATGTTGCATGAGGATCTGTTTCAGAATTAGGGCATTTTGAACATTTCAGGCATAATATGCACAAATCCAAGAGCTACAAAATGAATGTTATCCAAGGTCTGTAAATTGCCAGTGGCAAATTCACCCTCCACCCCAAAGGAACCTACACTACCTCAAACTTCATCTATATCCTCACTTGCAAAATTTGTGGTGACTTTCACCTGGGGAAAACAAACATCCACAGTCCTCAAACTCAGGATCAACAACCACCGCTACTGCATCCACACCAACAATCACAATATCCCTTTCAACGACTGCTTGCAGGTAGCAATCATCCACCCTTTACCCCATCCACCAACACAGTATGGGAAAGATGGGAAAGGGCCTACATATCAGCCCTGAGTGCAACCACACCCTCTGGTTTCAACAGGCAACTTGGTAACTTTCCCAAACTACCCTATCTCCACCCCCTTATGCTCGTTCCCAACCCTCCCTTCTTCTTATCCTCACATTGCCCTCTCCCCATACCACTCGCAGTTTTCGGCAAACATGGCAAGAGAACCACATTTTTCCATACCAACTATATCTTTGATCTGGATCTGGCAACTTTGCAGGTTGAACTCTCACTTCCATTTCTGTCATCTTTATTTTCTCTATGGATGAAGATGAAGCCTGCAGCCATGAAAATTTAAATTTTCTGTTTCTGGTAAGAGTTTCCTATTAGTAAGCCAACTGCTAACAAAAGTAAGCATGTTCTAGTTAGCTTTCATTTAGTATAATTTGAATTCTCCAGGTCGACAATCTCATGACACGGTCAATGTTTTCAAGAAAGCAACAATTACAACATGAAACTAATTTCAAGCACTTCCATTAATTTAACTCCATTAAAATCCTCTTCGATAAGATCAATTTTTCACTCCTCTCTTTTACAAACTAGTGTAATATTGTGGGATGTTATGTCAAATTACATACATCTGTATTTTAAGGGTTCAAAATTAACCTATGGTTATGTTATCTTGAAAAACACAACACATTCAAGGTTAAATTGAGGTTGTTAAAAACAAAAATTATTATACTTTGTTCCACATTATCATCATATCAATTGTTACTGTATCTCATTCATTAACTACTTCAAGAATAGAAGCACATGCCAAAAATACACACACATATCTATGAAAAAATGCTGAATGATCATTTCATGGTAGAAATAATGAAAAAAATGCATGTAAGAGACACACATCATCACCAATATGAAAGTATCATATATATACACATAGGAAACAATTTACAGAAGATATATATCAAAATGAAACATAATTACTATGTTATATTGTGATGCATCATGTACATTAAAAATCAACATTGAAAGTATGATTCAAATTTTACTCCTATCATCCCATTGTAATCTTTATGCTACATTGGGCAATAAAAATATAATAAAGTTTTACTTTCAATATAAGAAAAACTTCATAAATACGGAGAAACTAGTACTCACTTTTATCCGCGAAGCTGTTTTTTCTTCTTTTTCGATTAATTTCAGTGGCCACTGCCACCATCCTCGTTGGAACTTGCTGCGCTGTTGCTTGGCGTGCGTCTTTTGTTCGTAGTTCTCTGGTTGCCGTTAGGTGCGCTGTGCGTCTTGGTACGTCGTCTGCTATTTCCGGGCGATAACTGCTGCAGTAGTGGAATCCAAGTATGGTGCGCTTGCCCGCTATCGATGTTTAGTTCGTGCGGGAAGTGCATTATGGCATGCGTTTCCTTGATTTTGGTGTCTATGAGCGTGTGGGCAGTGTGTTTGACTCGAACCTTTTGAATTTTATGGCTATTGTATTTGATATGTCTAGCAAGACCGGTAGTGGGTTGGGCTTTTTTCGCATCTGCTAGGTGCTGTTGGATTCTTTCATTGACAGATCTGATGGACCTGCCGATGTAATGAGCCTTGCACTCACACTCAGCATCATATACACCTGGGTTGTCAAGGGGGGAGAGGAAGTACCGTTTGTGCTTGTTTAGTTTGTCAGTTATTTTGGAGTTGGGTTTGTGCGCTACTTTGATGCCAAATGGGAGAAGGGCTTTGGCTATGCGGTTGGAAGTGGTGGGATGGTAGGGGAAGGCAAACCATTTATATTGGTCGCTGGGGGTTGGTTGTGGCTGGGTTGCTTGTGGATGGGTTGATTGTGGTAGGTTAGGGTGTCTGACCTGTATTTCCGCCTTACTGCACCAAGTGGAGAGTTGTGATTCAGTGTAGCCATGCTTCAGGGCTATTTCTGTGATGGTGGCTATCTCCTCTCGTAGATCCTCTTCTTTGCCACAGTAGGAGAAGGCTCTTCGATAAAAGTTTAGCCACACATTGGCTTTTTGCTTAGGGGGATGGCTAGAGAGAGCATGTATGTACTGGTTGCCTGCATCCGGTTTTCTGTAGACGGTGGTTGTGAATTTGTTAAGTGCACGGCTGATGGTGATGTCCAGGAAGTTGATTTTACCAAGTTTTTCATGCTCTACGGTGAAGTTGAGCCTGGGGTGGATGCTATTTAGTTTGTTCACTAGGAGGTTGAGTTCTTCTGCCTTTTTATATACAACTATTGTGTCGTCCGCGTACCTTCCATATCGGATGTGTTGTAGTTCTGGAGTGTGGAGTATCTCTTTTTCAGCCAGGTGCATGACGATGTTGGCTAAAGGAGCTGATAGCGGGTTGCCCATCGCAAGGCCCTCGGATTGGTTGTAGAATTTATCTTCAAACTGAAAGTAATTGTGTTTTAGACAAACTTCCAATAGTCTGGTTATCTCCTGAACCTCTAGGGCCGGGATTCTGTTAGTTGTCAGCCATCTTTCCACCGAACGCAGTGCTAGGTCTATGGGAATTGAACTGTACATGTCTACTATATCAATGCTGGCTAGTTTTGCACTGTCAGCTTGCACTATTGAAGTTACCAGATTTTTAGCATCGGCACTGTTGCGGAACACGTATGTAAGTTTGTGGTTGAAAAGAGATATTTTGTTTTTTAGCCAGTTTGTTAGGTGAACTGTGGGGTAAGCAAAAAGCCAATGTGTGGCTAAACTTTTATCGAAGAGCCTTCTCCTACTGTGGCAAAGAAGAGGATCTACGAGAGGAGATAGCCACCATCACAGAAATAGCCCTGAAGCATGGCTACACTGAATCACAACTCTCCACTTGGTGCAGTAAGGCGGAAATACAGGTCAGACACCCTAACCTACCACAATCAACCCATCCACAAGCAACCCAGCCACAACCAACCCCCAGCGACCAATATAAATGGTTTGCCTTCCCCTACCATCCCACCACTTCCAACCGCATAGCCAAAGCCCTTCTCCCATTTGGCATCAAAGTAGCGCACAAACCCAACTCCAAAATAACTGACAAACTAAACAAGCACAAACGGTACTTCCTCTCCCCCCTTGACAACCCAGGTGTATATGATGCTGAGTGTGAGTGCAAGGCTCATTACATCGGCAGGTCCATCAGATCTGTCAATGAAAGAATCCAACAGCACCTAGCAGATGCGAAAAAAGCCCAACCCACTACCGGTCTTGCTAGACATATCAAATACAATAGCCATAAAATTCAAAAGGTTCGAGTCAAACACACTGCCCACACGCTCATAGACACCAAAATCAAGGAAACGCATGCCATAATGCACTTCCCGCACGAACTAAACATCGATAGCGGGCAAGCGCACCATACTTGGATTCCACTACTGCAGCAGTTATCGCCCGGAAATAGCAGACGACGTACCAAGACGCACAGCGCACCTAACGGCAACCAGAGAACTACGAACAAAAGACGCACGCCAAGCAACAGCGCAGCAAGTTCCAACGAGGATGGTGGCAGTGGCCACTGAAATTAATCGAAAAAGAAGAAAAAACAGCTTCGCGGATAAAAGTGAGTACTAGTTTCTCCGTATTTATATACTACCGCGTCTCTCTTTTCCCAATCATGAATGAAAAACTTCATCTTCTAAATATATAAAATTTAGGTGAATGAGTAGGTAGTTACTACATGATAAGTAAATAAAAGATATGCATTTTTCCACCCACGCTTAATGGAACTTTAGAAAAAGTAAAATACTGTGTTACTTTTTAAATTTCAAACAAATTTCTTTAAAAAATTTCAAATAAATTTCTTACTCTGTGAGGAAAAGAAAGAAAAATGGTTTTCAGACCAATACTTACCGCCCACCAGATCTTCCAGGTAGTCTAAAACGCAATGTGTATTCTGTCTTGATATAATTATGAGGTGGTGTCCATGTGCAATTTAAACTTTCCCAGTTTCTGGATATGCAAGTAAAATCTTCTACTTCTTGTGGTTTGTCTGTAATGTAAGCAAAAAAAAAATATTTATTGTAAAGTCAAACACAATATATGAACATACATAAGAGCTATATTAGATTACTTTGAGATCTTGCACATAGAAGAGTGAAAAATGCAGGCTCAAATAGGACTCAAACCCATGAGACATGCATTTTGAACTTTCTGAATTTTGTTTTTGTTTCAAACACTTAAAAGAGTTGGTCTGAAAATTACAGCACAATAGTATACAACAAGCAGGATCAATAATTGTACTAATCGCATGTGTTTTAGGCACTCACTGAACTGTAGAATGATCTTAGCACCAAATAAACTTTCCTAGTTTGTTCTTTAATGTTAACTTAATAGAAGGCCATTTCCAGCAGAATGATGTCACACTTCCAGTGAATTCATGGAGCTAAATCTACAGCTCCTTTGTTGATCATATGATTTTTAGAAATCTTTGGCCACCCAGATAACTGAACCTGTCTTTTCCTTGTTCCTTTTTGGGAAGGTTCTAAAGAGAAGAGAGCATGAAAATTGGCTGTGGATAAGTGCACAATGCAATAAAACATTACAAGAAAGGAGATCATCCATGCTAACTACATTTACCGTATCCATCAGGAATTAATTGACACACATAATTGTGCATGTGTTGCTCAAATATAACAAAAAACCAGTGGTGTATTCTGAAAATATGGCCTGGTTTACTGCAACAATTCTTATTTATTGCATATATTTATTATATATTAATTAGATATAATCGAAATAAAACACCAATGCAGGCATGCAAGTAAAATAAAACAAAAACAGAAATCTGAAACTTGAAGTTTTCTGGCAATTTCTGCATACATTGTGAAAAAAAAATGGTTTACCAGGTGATATGGGAGGATATGCCACTGACAAAAACAAATGTGGAACATTGTGCACCTATTTTGTGCACTTGAAAAAGGGAGAAGATACCATAACAGAAACTTTTGATTACTTACATCCAATTGTCACCTGATTTAAGCACACAGGTATGTTGATGGAGTGATTTCCTCTGTCACGTAACTTGCAATAATAACTACTTATCATTGGCACAGTCTTATTGACGAATAGGCGAATTGTAGTTGAATTCACTATTTTGACAAACGGACTTAATACTTCTTCTGAATTTCTATAGAATACCAGGTCACTTGCATTTTTTCCAGCTGCATCCGAATGAGTCGGGTCAAGAACACAAAATATTTCCAGAGGACTTCCAGCCTCAATGGTGATGTCTCCTGGAGGGATAGTAACTGTTGAATAAAGAAACACAAATTAATAGTACATACACATGTGCACGCTTGTACAAAAAAGTACAACTGGTACAATAAAAACAATAGCATCTTGAGAACTAAAAGCACATTTTAAATAATACAATACAACAATATTGTTTTGAAATAATTTCATGTGTAGTTAACTGTGAAAGAAAAACAACATTCACACGGTATAACCTCCTCTTGAGAAAACTAATATTAAGTATATAGTAGTTGTTAGCAAAGGAGGTTTTGTGGCAAGGGTCAACTATCCTCCCTTCTCCCCAAAGTTAAATGTAAATAAAAAATATAATAATAATTACTACTAAAAGTGATGATGCAGTTCTAGTAAATAGTAAGACAGAGGACTGAAAACTCATACCACTTTGTTTTATTTTAAATACGTACATATACATGTGTATAAAAAATATGAATATTGTTCATGTCCCCCCTCAATAAAAATGCTGAGTTTGAATTTTTAAGTCCACTTCATGCACAGAGAGGCTAATCAGGACTGGACATACAGTTTAAAGTGGGATCCGAACCACTATGGACATCCACCAGTTATCGAACCTGGGACCCCTTGATTACAAGGCGACAATGTTAGTCTATACCATCGAGGAAGCCCCAATAAAAATGCTGAAATCCAGCTTCTGTTTGTTGGTGCAATTCAAAAGTTAGCTACATACACAAAAGTGTTGTGTGTGGTTGATCATCCTAATAATGTTTACGTGCCAGGAACAGTGAGTATTTACAAAGTTTCAGGTTTATGTGGACGAAACACATTGCAAATTCACAAGGGATTGCAGAATGCTTGTGGTAACTCAACTATTCTGTACCGCACCATGGCCAGATGGCACCACCATTGTACTGCAACACATCAACATTACTTGGATGCACTGGAAAATGACCGTTGATGGACATGTAATGAATTTTGGGTCCCATTCAACATTTCACCATCAGCTACGCACCACATGTTAACAAAATATTGTAAAGTAATGGTGAAATAGGGGGCCGGAAATTTGAACACATTCACTTGGAACATTATGAAAAGAAAGGTGAAGCATTTGTTTATCATATTAATGTAACGGACTAAACATGGACTAGGTCCTATGAACCTGAATTGAAAAGTCAACCAATCTTCACCACACCCAAAGAAAATGAAACAAGAGCCCACAAATGTGAAGGTGATGCTGATACTGGCATATAACTACCGAGGGGTTATTCTTGTGCACAGTGTTCCACAAGGTTGTCCCAGTTAATACTGCCTACCATGCTAATTATGCCAATTACCTGGAACATTATCTGCACCCTGCTGTTAGGTGAAATAGACCACATCTACTGCAATCACGAAAATCATTACCCATTGTCCTCCATGACAATATCAGGTGCCATATGTCACGTGATACGAAGAACTTACTTATTGCAGAAGTGGGGTTGGGAGGTAGTAGAGCATCTCCCTTTATCGCCAGATATGAGTCCATGACATCCCTAGTATTATTTCTGCCATTTCTGCTCATGCTATCACAAAATGATGCACTCAACAGTATATATCATCTGCCTGATGTTCCGAATCATGTTATCACAGCAGCAGCAGATTACATCGAGGAATTAGAATCACTTCTAGGTCAGTCACTTTCATATTTTCTTATGTCAGGTAAGCTGCCACTTCAAGAAAAATGACCCTTGTAATTTGGCAGAAGTTTGAGAGAGGCCAAGGCATGGTTAGCCTACCTGGCTACATCAACATGAATGAGTTGATCTGTCATTCTCATCAATGTCTAAAAATAGAATACCCTCAAGGAACATCTCTAACTATGGTGGAAAGAAATAAACTGCTATGTTTGTGTTTATCATCCATAATACGTGTGTTTTTAAACAACCATTTTCACTGTGCAAGTGACTTTTGAAAGATCTGCCTTTTCTAGCAGTGTCACAAAAGCATGGACCATTACGCCAGTATGGATCAAAATGGCAATTTTCGTTCATGCTAGCCATAAATGATGCTCCCATTTTTTCTTTCTTTACATATTTCCTTGTGGGAAATTCAAATATAATACTGCAATTTGTGCACATTTATCAAACTGGCACTGCATAAAAATGTCATGTACTTCAAGATTTATAAAGAAGGTCCACATCGTCTTCACGTTATTGTGCAAATTTTTAACCTAAAATATTTCATTCAACAAAATCATATTAAATTGAATTGCTTTTCATTTCACAGTGACCTTCACCAACTCCCATTCCCTCTTAACACATCCAGACACAAGCCAATAATTCTCAAAGGTAACAGTCCATTCAGTGTAAAGTTCTGTTGTGCTTCTCATCCATCCCAGGAACATGTTCCTAAAATTCTAAGTTAGTAATCCTCAATTCCAATAATTTCTCTTGGATCATGATTTTTTTTCATTTTCACTTACAAGAGTAAATGTAGTTAGTCTAAAGTTTTTGTAGTTCTGTTCCCCAGATTTACCATTTCCATCATTCTTTGCCCTAAATGGAAGTTCTGCCCCTAACGGGCACACAATCTGCCCACAAGGATAACTAAAATAATTTATTTTATGCTGACCATGCTTTCATAACTAATTCAAGCTTTAAAAGTTTATTTTCGCCCAATATGTTGGTAAGGCAGAATGTGTGGGAAAATAAATACACCCCCTCCCCAAAATGAAAAGAAAAAGAAAAAAACTCTGAAACACCTTATGCATACCATGAAGAATGTGCACATAAATAGGAAGATTGTAGGAGAATGTCATCACATATTCAGAGAGGATTCTAAAGAACAATACTTTTTACTCACCCCCTGCTGTATGGAGTCCAGCGCATGTAAAACGATCATCACTTGATGCATTACTATAATGTAACAAGTATAGTATACTAAATATTAACAGAGCATCCCAAGAGTATAAAATCCTGAGTTTAATCTTCCTCAAGCACCTATATTGAGCTTCCTTTGGCTGAAGGATAGACCAGCACCTTGGTTCCAAAGATGAATGCATATCCTTCATCGTCATGGTGCTCATTAGGCATCAGGACCTGGAACGAAAAAGGCAATTTATGTAAACAACAACCAGCAAGACATGATGAATATCACAATATGTGCACATCAGAATAACTCTGGAAGAAAAAACTCTGTAACATACTCATATAATATAATTTTGCTTGACATAATTTTCTAATATGAAGCTACTTGTGGTAAATCAGTTGCAACATACAAAATATACAGCCATCTGGGAAGTAAAATAAATTTAAAATCAATGAAAGGTATATGAGTTATCTGCAAAGAAGTTTTTATTATGTTATAATTTCAGTTATATACACACACACACAGTGGTGGTGATTGGGTTCCAAACCTAGGGAGGCAAGGTAACGAAACTGGAGGGGGGGGGGGTATGGACAGTTTACTTTCCATTGGTAGGTAAGGTATATCATAGTGCGAGAGCAAGCCTGAGAAAAAGTGAGGGCAACTGCCCCCCTGCACCCCCCCCACACAACACAGACACATACACATAAGCAGGGTAAGTCCTCATTTTGTAATAAATAATAAACTGCACAAACTATCGAGAGGTGGTATTCTGAAAATTTGCGATTTATACCTAGACTGGGGGAGGGGGCCGGCCCCTCAAGAATTGAATAGGAAAGAGGTTGAGTAACACCATATTGCACAGATCTTTTTAATTTCAATCAAATCTTATGAGAATATTTTTGTATGTGGGCCATCCTATTCGAATACTTAAATATTTTCAAATATGAAAGAGGGTCTCCCCGGTGGCACAGTGGTAGCGTCGTCGCCTTGTAATCAAGGGGTCCCGGGTTGGATACCCGATGTAGATGTAGTTTCTCTTAACATGCCTCCAACGGCAACAGAGATGTACTATGCCCTTTGCAAAAACATACAAGGTGAGAGCAGAGATTAAGCAAAAGTCATCTGAGTTCTACAAATGATTTTCGTATATGAATCTATCAATTATTTCATTAAAGTGAAGGTGATATCAATCAATGATTTCCTTTAAAGATCATAAGATTTAACTCAACTTTGATCTAAAGCCATGTGAAAGTTTCTACCTGCATGCATTGTAAAGAAAACCTAAAAATACACCTACTGGCGGCATTAAACCTTGTCGACAGTTCCTTTAATGTGTGCGTGTTTTTAATTATCGTCCACCTATAAATAGCCAAGAAAAGAAACGTGTTGCAAATCAGTCAAGATTAAGTACCTGACTATCCATTAGTATCGACTAATACTTTATAGTATGAAGCAAATTTATCAGTGACTCTCAGATACCTGTCTTGCGCCCACAGCTCGTAATGATTGACTCTATGGGAATGTTTACCATACGTATCTGTTTTCTTATTAAGTGAACAGGGGTGACCTTCCACGTAGTGCACCCAATTGTCAACCTCAATTCCACGTAGTACACCCTGGACTGCATTTTGCAGGCTAACGAGGCTCTGGCGTCTGGCCCTATGGCCAGAATAATTCTATGTGTTGTCCTTGTTTGTGCTGAGTGACACTTTACAGCCTCAGCTTTTAACCGAAGTCAGAATATTTTATCATGTGACGGGTGCAAAATAGCCTGACGCACCCAAACTTCTAAATTCAAATTCAAATTATTAAGTGAACACTGTTACAATAAAAAAAACGTGTTTAAGCCCATTTTATGGATAGATAGGCTAATCGGGACTGGACCTACAGTTTAAAACGAGATCCGAACCACAGTGCAATTTGCCTCCAGCGGGTATCGAAGCTGGGAACCCTTGATTACAAGGCGACAGCGTTACACTGCGCCACCTGGAAGACCCAATAATGCAATCGAATGTCCCCTAGGATTACCATCTACCATGGCTACATGCAGCCACTCTTTGTCAGTGCACCTGAATACATTCTCGCGACATGTATTGTTTGTAACACGAATTGTCTCACGTCATTCATGAATAATTGAAATTTCTAAATTTGCATTACTATCACGTCTTTTATCTTTCAATCCACAAAGCCTGTTTATCAGTTCGTCTAAGTGATTTCTACCAACAACGTCACCGATCGCAAACACATACTTGTCTTCTCTGAACGTCACAAGAAATACAAACATAAGCGTCTAGCGCATATCCCGCGATCTTCCCTATTTTTCCACAAAGCAGTTGATGTATATAAACTAATACAAGGATAATTTTAAAGTAGGCAGACATTACAAGTAATTTCTAAATCATTTTTTTTAAAAGAGGAATACTTTTTTCTTACTGGAAATCCATTGTCCTTATATGAAACATATTTTTTTACATATTGAAACCCACGCGAGTTGTTTTATTATAAAAAGCCCATTTAAGTCAACAACAGACTTTAATTTCAAAATGCGCATAATACCTTAGTGTTTTGAATGTTCTTACGGCTCATTACCATGAACACAACCCGTCCCATCTCTGTCGATTGTGAAACTAGCACCGTCACCTCGTAGCCTGGACTCGCCTTCTAGTCATAAACCAGGGCATGAAATTTAAAGTTTGAAGTCAGTCGCCAGACTAAAATCTTTGGTCGCCACTATTTTACTGATAAATAATAAAAATATGAGCAATTATTAAATTGTGTGGCAGCTGAAACCTCTCTCACATGAAGCTGTGCTCAGTGGTAGAACAACAAAAAATGTCAAAATCTGGAGCAAATTGTGGAATCTTGCTGAACACTCCTCACTGTGAATCTTGTCCAGCATCTGATTTAAACTCAGAGAAGGAAACAAAAGTTTGTATTCTGTTCACTCTGCTAACAGAACCTCAACTTTCTCATTATAGAGACTCGGGTTCAAGTACATGTAGAGCTACTGAAGAATATTTTCTTTGGGAGGCCAACCCAAGTTGTCGAAAACATGCAGACATGCAATCACATCTGTCGATATAGATTGCAATCTTTCTGTGATGTACACCTTCGCATTGTTAATGAAGTTTCCTCTAACAGTCTGAAACTCTTGCTCTCCATTTTGAATGTTTGTGAGCTGCATATCCCCGATTTTTCCTGAAATTGATACATGGCCCAAGAAATCTTGTTCGCTTGGTCCAACATTAGATTCCAGGTCAGCCAAAACTGAAATACAGTGTTCAATTCTTATTTTCAGAGATGAAATCAAAAGATTCTTATTTTGTAGTTTTGTAGTGCCACGCTTAAAGTGTTCAGTTTCCTGTAAAAATCCAAAAGGAAGTACAGAAGCTTAGCAAATTTAAATTGCTTCAAACTTTTCAGCAAACCCTTAGCTTTAGCGCCATCATTGTCTTTTCCATGGGCCTGTTCAAGATGGGTCACAACAGCTTTCCATGATTGCAAGAGATCTTTTACAGCACTTTCTTTGCTGGCTAACCACCTAATAGTGTGGATATCACTCAGTTTTAGAATTTCTCCTATAACTTTTGACGTTTCTCTCAAGAGGTGAAGTCTTTAGCAGAGCCGTGATAAAACTGAAAAATATTCCTAATCATGGAATAAAATGCTCTACGATATTTAACTCCAACACAGCTAACTGCAAACGGTGTGCAAGGCAGTGAATATTTATAATTTTATTGCAAATAACTTTCATTTGCACAGCCAATCCTGATTTGTGCCCGACCATATTTGCTGCACCATCAGTACCCAAGCCTACAATGTAATACTTGTTTCTGTATTTATTTGAACCTATTGTCTTATCTAAATAATCAGTTAGAAGTGAAGTAACCAGCAGAAGTAGAGTTTGTGAGCTCTATTACTCCTAAAAGGTCTTCTTTGATGTGACCATAATTTGCATCCACGTATCGAACATACGTACACATTTGCATGCTCGACTGATGATCTATCTGTGGATCCATCCATCAAAAGGCTGATATATATACTTTTCGTTATTTTCTCCACTAGATCTAACTTCAAAGTTTCAGCTATGAAATTAATAAATGCTCTGCATTGCTTTTCATTGCCATTTTTAGGTAGAACACTCACGCTTAATTTTCCTGCCAAACACAGCAAATCTACAAAGTCCTTAAATGGCTTTTCATGCTATCTACATAGTTTGCTACATTAAATAAATTTGTAAGATGGGGTCGGCGTTGAGTGAACATGGGGTTTTCAATCGGCTCGCTTTACAAAACCATGTACGAACATTGGATTGAGATGTTCGGGCATGTTTGACACACATTTGAAACAACAAAATTTTAGTCGCCAGCCCCAAACGTTTGGTCGCCAATGACGACCTGGCGACCGGAAATTTCGTGCCTTGCATAAACTGTCAAATTTTGTCTAGCCATCATTTATCCTCATCGTCGCGATTATCCTAAGCAAAAGGTAGAAAATAGGAGAAGATATCTCGTGTGCATTGCCCCGTGCCTTGAAGACACATACGGAATGCCCTCATATAGTGCATTCGTTTTGGCTCTGGGCAGAGATAGCGCGTGAACAACTCTTATAACACAGGTTAGTTCTCGTTATGCAATATAAATATAATTGTCTACATGCTAAAGATATGTGCGTAAATAAGCGAGACGTTAGGGGACGAAAATGCCGGCATCTGCTCCATGTCACGCGCTATCTCGGCCCAGAGCCAAAACGAACGCACTGTATTTTATCGGTTCTCAAAGGGTGTGGGTGTGCCGCGACCCCCCTCCCCCCCACCCCCCCAAAAAAATTATTAAAATAGGGAATCATGAACATGTACAAAACAGGCATATGTATGGATTATTTTAATAATGTTTTCAGAAACATTGTTCTATCAGCACCACGCTCCGGCCGCCTTCAGCCCCATCCCCTCCCTCGCTACTGCACCCCAGAGGCGCAATAAAAGGGACGTTAAATATTTTGAAAAAAAACTTGAACATTTATGTAATTGATTTTTTTATCTCTAAATACACAATGTCAAAAATTATATTTACTTCACAATTGTCGATGTATAAAGCTGGCGCACAGGTTACCCAAATGCGATTTCGTTAGCTTTCTTTACTGCGTAATTTTTTTGCGCGGGCAATAGCGTTTCAGTGTCGATTTGATTTTTATTATGCCTTCATCAGTTTCATCAAAATCATCACTCATCCTCAGTGGTAGCACCTTGTTATCAAGGGGTCCCGGGTTCGATACCCAGTGGAGGCACATAGTGGTTCGGATCCCACTTTAAACTGTAGGTCCAGTCCCGATTAGCCTCAGTGTGCATAAAGTGGACTTAAAACACCAAATCAATCTATCAATCATCACTCATTTTCATCGTCACGATTAGCAAAAAGTGGCAAAAAAGCGAGGTAAAATAACCTAGTTTAATCAACCAAAAAGCTCCGAAAGGGAAGAAAAATATAACTTTAAAAATGCGTAAGCACTGTAAGTAAATTTTATGACAACGTGTTTTCAATACATTTGGCTTTAATTGCACCAAATATTAAATTAATCATCATATTAACTAATATACGCTGAGAATGTCCTCATGTTATACACTGTTTACTCTTACTTATCCGCTTGAAAACAAGTGACGCAATTTACAAGGTATTTCTGATTTTTACATCCTGTGATAACATTCACAATGCTGTTTAGGGTTGTTCTTATTGCTGTAATCAGTAGTTTTCCGTGTGTTTCTTCGTACTGATATGATCAGCACAAACACCAACTAGGCCTCTGCTCCACGTCATGACTTTACAAAACACAACCATTACTGTAAATCATTTGAAAGGAATGTTGCATGCATACAAGACCAGAAAAAGGTAGTTCTGCGTTGTTGCAGAGAAAGAAAGACATTGCGCAATAACTTGATTTGATTTATGTTATTTACCAAGAGGATGAGTGATGATATGATGAAGGGACACTCGCAAAGAATACTTAGGCCAAGATTCGAACCCGGGACCACTCCGCCACATAGGTCGGCACTGCACAATAACTATTCGCATGACCTCCGAATAAAAGGGAGTTGGTTGAAACCACACAATTATTTTTAAAAAATGCATGTTCCTATGTTATTATGTTAATATAATATTAGACTGAAAAATAGAGGAAAACAGTACAACGTAGACTAGTGGGTTCCTTGAATTCAACCTTCCATTGATTCGGAGTTCTAGGACTAATATACAAATGTTTTACAACATCAAACTTGTGCACTGAAGAGAGGAGGGGATTTTACTCGTAATGTCATTAAATGAATCAATATATTTTGTTAGTTTGTGTTAACCCTTCCAACAGACTGTTTTTTTCCCTTCGAAAAAAAAATATTGGCAACAATCAATGTGTAGGGCAATACTAAATACTGTTGCCCCTTTACTGCTTCTATCTCATGAGATATTTAAAATTCGTATTTGCCAAAATATACTAGTTCAATTTAGATAGGGTATAAACATGATTAAATCACAGAGTACAAATGAATAGGAAATTGTTTCTAAAATCTGCTATTAATATATGAAGTGGGTGGTCCAGACTGCCACAAACCTTATTTGAATTTTTTGGAAAGAAAATAATAAAAGTAAGATTTTAGATATGTAGTTTTGTGTATTTTTGTTTTGCTTGGTTTCATCACATCCAAATGTAATGCACTAGATTTAGAATTTCCTCCCCCAAGTAATGTGTCGAGTGAAATAACTTATATATATATATATTTTTGTTAAGTGTACCAGAATACTTCAAAAAGGACATTCTCGCTATAAAACCAGATAAATTTGTCAAATAATGGGTAAAAACTATAATATTTTGTGGATCACAATAGTGATTTTTCCATTCCACAATCCTATATCATGAACAAAATTCTGAAGTGGAATAAGATGCTAAAGAAATGGGCAATGGTGTCCTGCTAAACGCGACCCCCTCCAGCCTCTCATCTGGAAATAGGTCTTTTGTTTAGATGACGATCCAGGCAAGAAAACTCTCCAAGCTTGAAGTGGCCACCGACCTTACCACACCAAATCCAAACTGACATCCGTGAGGACGCCTTCAACACGGCAGATTTGGTGCAGTATCTTCTCTCAAGGCCATTCTGTTTCTCACAAATGCTGTGCAGGGGCATGACAACGAAGTCTCGGTTAGGTCGTCTTGTTTTTCCTTCAATGTTTATCTCCTTTCTAGTTACAGAGGACATTTCCCCCCCAAAAATCCCGCTTTCTGGGTCTTTGCTAGACATTATTTTGGAAAAACTGCAGGGACGTCTGAACTTTTTTGTATACTCTTTCCCGGGTATCTCTGGAGCAAGCGACGAAAACAAGTCTCTGCGCAAGTAGTGAGGCGAGACAGCTCCACCAATCAACACGTGAGAGGAAATGGGATTGCGTGGAGAGGGAAAAGCGACTGTGGTTACCAGCCTTCTCAGCAGCGTGTACTGCTTCGCTCTGCCCACTCGATTTCTCCCCTTCTCTGCCGTTATGCGCGGCCTTGCTCCAGAGATAACCGGGACA